>NC_071119.1:25828000-26141500 GCF_024256425.1 Clarias gariepinus
AGATTCAGTTTCATCTGACCTCCGTTTCGTCACCACCCATCATCCTTGGACATCCCTGGCTTTTACAACATGACCCTCTCTTATCCTGGACCAAAACCAGATCCTACAATGGGGGCCGGCCTGCAACGAACTTTGCCTACCAACATCGGCTGGGACGTGCTCTAGGGAGTCCGAGGCTCCCGACGTCAACACCAACGCCATCCATCCTGCCTACCGAGACCTAGCTAAGGTGTTCTGCAAGAAACACGCTATCCATCTCCCACCTCATTGCCCCTTCGACCTGGCGATCGCTCTTCAGCCAAGCTCGATTCCCTCCTGTGGCCGTCTATACTCCCTTACACCCACCGAGTACGTGTCGAACGCCCTTCGCCAAGGTACCATCAGGCCCTCCTCCTTGCTCGCCGCCGCGGGGTTCTTCTTTGTAAAGAAAAAAGGGAGTGAACTTCGTCCATGTTTCGAATATCGGGGGCTAAACATTACCATCAAAAACCGACACCCACTGCCTCTTACCAACTCGGCCCTGGACGCCCTCTCTGGTGCCACCATTTTTACAAAGTTGAACCTTTGGAGCGCCTACAACTTTGTGCGTATCAGAGAGCGCGATGAGTGGAAGACGCCCTTCACCACTCCCACTGGACATTATGAAAGTCCTGTCATTCCCTTTGGACTCTGCAATGCCCCCGCCACTTTTTAAAGTTTTATAAACGATGTCCTTCGGGACATGTTGGGGCGGTGGGCATTTGCCTACCTTGACGATGTCCTAATCTACTCACGAACAATTGAAGAACATACCCAACACGTCAGGGCAGTCCTTAAGAGATTGCTCGCCCATTAACTGTATTGTAAGTTGGAAAAGTAATGAGAATCATCTCATTACTTCCACCTCAACTCCACCGCTATCTCCGCCTTCCGCGAATTGTCATCGTTTCACCACCGCTCCAATCCTTCTCCATCCAGACATCAAAAAACCGTTCGTTGTGGAGGTGGACGCTTCGGATGTGGGCGCTGGAGCTGTTCTCTCCCAGCGAGGTCCAGACCAGAAACTACACCCTTGTGGCTTCTTCTCCAAAAAATTTGATCCCACCCAACAGCGATACGGGGTAGGGGAGTGGGCATTGGAGGAATGGCGACACTGGCTCCAGGGCGCCAGCGAGGCAGGCGCGGTGGGTTCTGTTATTTGAACATTATAATTTAATTTGTCCTACCGCACGGGGTCCAAAAACACCAAGGCCGACGCCTTCTCCAGACAACATGAGGGGGACGCCACCCGGGTGGAACCCGCGCCTGTCCTCCCCCCATCAAAAATCATTGCACCTCTCCATTGGGATCTAGAAACGAGAGTTTGCCAGGCACAGGCGGTGGAGACCAAACGGGCAGGTGTGCCGCCGGATGACTCTACGTGCCTCAAGCGGTCAGGAGCGACGTCATAGAGTGGGGCCACTCATCACCTCTCTCTGGACATCCCGGCACTGGACGCACCCTTCAGTTCGTCCAACGCGCCTTCTGGTGGCCCTCTATAAGTGATAGACAACCAACCAGCCAACACCTTGAGAGCTCCAGCCACTCCCGGTTCCTCGTCCGCCCTGGACGCACATTGCTGTCGACTTCATCATGGGCCTGCCGGCTTCAGAGAGAAAAACGACCATCATGAACATCGTGGATCGGTTTTCCAAAGCTGTGCATCTGGTGGCTCTCTCCGGACTCCTGTCAGCTAAAGACACAGCCGAGCTGATTCTAGAGCACATAGTCCGCCTGCATGGGTTCCCAAAAGACATCGTCTCGGACAGGGGGCCCCAGTTCACTGGAAGTTCTCTGGAAGGCCATCTGCCATCTGATCAATTCCACCTGCAGTCTGTCATCTGGATACCACCCTCAGTCTAACGGTCAGATGGAGCAGACCAACCAACAACTGGAGCGCTATCAAAGATGTTTTGTCGCCGATCGTCAGTGCTCCTGGGCCCGCTATCTCTTATGGGCTGAGTTATCTCATAACCTTCATGTGTCTTCTGCCACAAATCTCAGCCCATTTGAGGTATGCCATGGTTTCCAGCCTTCGATGTTCGAACATCAAGAACCGGAGGTTGATTTACCGTCGGCCCAACAGTTGGTTCGCAGGTGTCGGCAACTTTGGAGACAAGCCAATCAAGCCATCTGACGGGCCAACTACCCACTGGGGCGAATGTATAACGTAGGTGACAAAGTATGGCTGTCCACAAAAAAATCTGCATCTCCACACAGAGTCAAAAAAATTATCACCCAGATTTATCGGTTCTTACCGCATCACACTTTGCATTAACCCTGTCACCTACCGGCTCCAGCTGCCTGTGGTGCTCCGAATCCATCCCGTTTTCCACACATCTCAGCTGAAACCTTTCACCACTTCTCCTAGGGTTCCCCCCTCCCCCCTGCTCCTCCTTCTTGAATCATTGACGGTGGCCCCGCTTACACTGTACGTCGGATCCTTGATTCGCGCCCTAGGGGCCGAGGCACCCAATACCTGGTGAACTGGGAAGGCTACGGTCCCGAAGAGCAATCTTGGATTCTGGCCCAGTTTATCCGGCTGAGTGCCGTTATGCAATAAAAAACAAAAGTGGACTCTAATAAGCACGAGTCTGTGATAGGAAGATCAGAGTCAGTTCACATGTGTATGTCTTGGTGTGTGGAATCTGGAAGTGGCAAACTATCGCAAAGTCGAGGGGCGAAGCCAGGAGAAATTATTTGTGAATGGAAAACTGGTCTGTGGGTGGGTGGTATGAAGGCGTGGGAAAAAGTATGACAGCCTGAAAAAACATGACCGAGTGTAGAAAGACATGACAGCGTAGAAACAACAACAACAACAAAAAAAATAACAGGGGTTCGTGACAGTACCTCCCCTTTACAAATGGCTCTGGGCATTTGGACAAAGCACCTCAGAAAAACGTCTGTAATCAATTTGGGATTAAAAATTTATTTGGCAGGAACCCAGCTTTTCTCCTCGGGTCTATAACCCTCCAAATCTACCAGATAATGAATGCTCCTCCGGAGTGACGTCGATATCTTGGGGCTGCGGAGCAACATTGGTCTGCTTGCTTTTATAATTCTTGGCTGAATGGAGGAGTTGTCTTCTGGCTTATAGCCAGGTTCCTCTGCAAGGACAAACAAAGAGTTTGGCAGATGAAACTGTGACCTCCTTCTCTTGAGAAAGAACAGGGGTGGCTAAAACAAGGACAAGCCCGTGGCTGTCTCACCCCTGTTTCAAAGGCATCCACCTCTACTACAAATTGTAAGGAGGGATCAGGAACAGTAAGGATAGGGGCCGACGTGAACTTGTTCTTAAGTCTTTGGAAACCCTCCTCTGCATGTTCGTCCCAATGAAAATGTAGTTTTGAGGAGAGCAGCTACGGCGCTGTAGTTCCTTACAAATTGTCTATAAAGATTTAGCAAAACCCAGGAAATCTTGGAGATCACCTCTAGAAGTAGGGGTAGGCCAGTCAGTCACAGCCTTTACCTTGGTGAGGGTTATCTAAATCATGTATGGTGGAATATTAAAACCAAGGAAGGCTATCAAGTTATGGTGAAATTCACACTTTTCTGCCTTGGTGAACAGTTTATTCTCAAGAAGTCTTTGTAACACTTAGCACACATGGTTCTTATGTTCTTCAAGAAAACATGAAAAAATTAGGATATCATCCAAATAGATGAAAACAAAGGAGTTAAGAAAATCCCCGAGGACTTCTGACTAGGGCATGAAAAACATCCAGGGCATTGATAAGGCTGAAAAGGACCACAAGGTACTTGTAGTGTCCTGTAGGGGTGTTAAAGGCAGTCATCCATTCATTCTCCTCCGTTATCAGGACAAGGCGGTTAGCATTTCTAAGATCCAGCTTTAAATATTCGGGTGGAGGAATATTTATAATACAAGGAATTTGTTGACTTGTTGACACTTTTGGCTAAGTGAATTAAGCCGTCCCTTGGGGGGCTGAGAGGAGGTCTATTGCACAATCATAAGGTCGGGGAGGAGGAAATGTGAGTGCTCGTGCTAAAAAACAGTTTGAGGCCAGAGTATTCTGATGGAACATTAGAAAGATCAAGATGTTCATCGACCATAATGGGTGGTGGAGAATGGGTAGCAGCTGAACAAAGGCAGGATGCAAGGCATGAGGGGCTTCATCCCAGGATTGTGTTCTTGAGGAATTCCCAAGTTCTTGACTATGTTGAGGCTAATTAGGTTCCGATCTGCCCCGAAGTCAATTAGGGCTTGCATAGCATGGGACATATTGTCATGGATGTGGGTAACAGTAAAACATGAACATGTGTCAGGGAGGTTTTTGTGAGTGGAGACCCCCCAAAACTCCCAACTTAACTAAAGGGCTTATTTTTTAGCGGACAATCTTTAAGGAAATGATCTGCTTGTCCACAATTAAAAGCACGCATCGATCAGTAGGTAGGCATGGAGGAGGAGGAGGAGGCCTAATGACTGTCTAGTGTAACCAGGTTACCGGAAGTAACGAAAAAAAAAAAAAGACAAGATGTAACAAAAAATAAATAAACTAATTCTTTGGAAGGAATTAAATTATAAATGAACAGTAATTGAATATATAATAACTGTATTGTATATATTCTTAAGTCGCAAATTAATGTGATTAATAATAATTAATTTAGAATTTGAGGCGGACCTGTGGGAGTGCGGAAATGCAGCGGGTTCCGGTTTTTCCCACAAGGTGTGCGCGTGCAGCAAAAAAAAACAAAAAAAAAACATAAAAAACATACAATAAAATCTCGTGCGCGCATGCACACTCCTAATGAGTGAGGTCTTTCGTGACATGTTGCTTACGTGAGTGAAGAAAAAACACAATTTATTAATTAATTTGTGCTTTATATATATTTAGTTAATTACGAGTGACTTTGATATTGCGAGTTACTGAGTGTATTTTTGGGTAAAAAGGGTGAGAGTAAAGTGTTGCCGGAGAAGCAAAGCATCCAAACCTCTCTGAAGTGTTTTAAAAGTTAGCGGCTGCCTTGGTAAGTTTAACTGCCTTCTTAATAACTACAACCCAAACTGTAATTGTGTGTAAGGAAAGAGGAGGATTTAGATACGAGAAAATTAACTGTGTAATGTTGTATTGTTAAAATGGCAGCTAACTATGTAATTATATGAAGAGAAGTGGTCAAATGATTACAGACATTGTGTATGTAGAGTATATACTCTTTAATTGAGAAATGCATGTACATTATATAAGTACTGTTTGAAATGCATGATGTACAATGAAGATATTTATGATATTTTCGTGACCTTATCTGTTCAAGGTCAGGTTTTTTTTCTTGTTTGGAAATTTTAATTTGAGGTTGATTGGCATTTTCCTTGGAACGGGACGTTCTGTTGCCTGTGTTTTGGATCTGTCCCGGCCTTTCGGCGGTTCTGAGGAGGGTTTGGACTGGCGATCCTCCCTTGAGTCTTTCTTGGATAATTCTTTTTTTTTTTTCTTCACCTGAAAGATAAACGAGAAATTCTGAACTCTGCAAATGGTAGGGAATCGAACAACTCTTCTTTTCTTCATCGATAGCTCAGAGACAATAAAATCTCTCATCCATAATTGAGCTAAAGACTGTTCCCAAGAGAGATTCAGATCATTCAATTAAGAAGTGTCTTTTTGTTGTTTAACCTAATGTGTGTGTAAATGCTAGTGGTTTCAAAGAAAAGTAAGGGTGAACCAAGGATGATAAGAATGTTTGTTCATTGATATGATTTGATTTACATGTTGGAAAAACAGTATATTAACTCACCTTGTTGAGAAACCAGTCTGAAGAAGAGTTTGTGAAACCTGCTATAAAACCAAACATGTTACAGCAAAATTGAGAACAGGCATATATAAGTGTGAATTTATTTTATTTGAATTTTTTTGTTTTGTTACCCTATATCAAGAAACCCTACTTACCTGAGTTGTTGCAAATACATGTGTGGTCAGACAAACAACTCTTGAGTCATTTCACAGTTGTTGTTGCATCCTTCTCTGCAGCGAATCTATTCTTCTGAGACGTTGATCCACAAATTGCCATTATATTTATATTATACTAAATTATTAGCTGAGACCAAACGCTACACTAGCTTCTGTCATGTTGGAGGCAAAAACAAGCATGTGTGAGCTCGTCTAGATCAAAAGGTAACTCCCGGAAGACAAGTTTATTTTTGACGGTGTTAGAAAAACCATCCAGGAATGCAGGACTCAAATAAGGCATATTCGTTCTAATTGCAAGAGGCCGCCAAGACGCGATACTCAATAGAATTGTCGTAAGCCGAACGAGGCCTTTGGCAAAGCCTTAGTATCTTCCCAGCAGTCTTTCCTCATCTCTTGAGTAAATATGTCAAAGCTGGAAGAGCAGGCATCATGAGCATCCCATACTGCCGTTACCCACTCTCTTGCTCTCCCGGTCAGCAGAGTTATGACATAAGCCACTTTAGAAAGTTTTGTGGAAAAGTTTGAGGCCTGCAGCTCAAGAACCAGCAAGCACTGGGAGAGGAAGGAGCGGCAGGTGCCTGGCTCACCATCATAAGCCTGAGGCAGAAAAGGGCATGGTTCTGGTGGTGGGATTGCGGTGGCAGCTAAAGAGGAGGTCTTATGGTGCTGTTGCATTTGGGTCATGAGTTTATCAAGTGTGGGATGTGAGCTGAGGAGGGCGCCCAGATTTTTCAGTGCAAACTTCAGATGGTCAAGGTCCGCTCGGTCTATTGTCTGGCCAGATTATTCTGTCACAAAGGCGGAAGAGGTCGGGCAGGCTGATAGAACCCGAGAGCAGACAAACCACACAGGAATGATAGTTATTAACTTTAATCATGAAAGTGCTGAAAAAAGAATGAGCAGCGCTTGGTGTCACTTAGCCCGTAATACACCTGTATAGTAAAACAAGAGACTGTAATGGGTGTGGAGGCTAGAGGTGCAACTCTAAGTCAAGGCTCTGATGTTTTAATGCTGCAGTAAACTTTGATGTGATCGATCGACAAGTGGATTCTAATAAGAACTTGTCCATGATAGCGAAGGTCAGAGTCAGTTTACCCGTGGATGTCTTGGTGTGTGGAATACAGAAATGACAGACTATAGCGGGGTGGAGGGGCAAAGCGTGAGTCGGTGTCCGTGAAAGCAATCAAAGCCTGCTCAAAAAAATCTGGAGCGGTAGACGATAGCGAAGTCAAGGGGCAAAGCATGAATTAGTGTCCGTGAAGCAATCAGTAGTAGGTCAAACATATCTGAAGCGGCGAATGATAAGCAAAATCAAGGTACAAATGAATAATAATACAAAAAATTTGAGAAAACTGGGCTGTAAAGCATGCAATAATCCAGCAGCGAGGAAGCACGTTGCACTTCCTTAAATGCCAGGAAAATTATTTGTGAATAGGGAACCGGTGTGGGGGGGGGGGGGGGGGGGGCGGAGGCGTGGGAAAAAGCATGACAGCCTGGAAAAACATGACCGAGTGTAGAGAGACATGACAACATGGGAACAATAACAAAAAAAAAGAATAACAGGGGTTTGTGATACTTTAGATACTACATTATTAAATTCCTTAACAGCTCACTGTTAAAATGTTATCATGTCCTAACACTTCGTCATTGCCTTATTTCAAAATTTGCTGTAGTGTTATTTTCACCTTCTTATGAATAATTAAGATTTTCTAATGAACAAATCATTTAAATTGTTAATGTTTTGATAGGATCGCTATAATGGTATCTGGGCTCTGATCATTTTTACATGGCTATTCCAGACTAAAATCAATCACTTTGATCTGTGTTGAAATTTTATTTTATTTAAATAAGGATTCTCAATTCTAAAGGAAAGTCAAAATAGTATGAAAATCAGTCAGGATCACAGGTATGTCATAATCTTTTCAGGAATAAAAGGACTGATGAAGTAAACAGGTTAGCATTTTACAGAGTTGTATGCAAGTAGCGATCTAAAGAACATAAAAACTGTGCTGTTAAGGAAACACCAGAATTTCATATTTCAGGTACGGTTTAATGCTTGATGCTTATCGATACTGTTAGAATTAATGGAAATGTAACTATTTAAATTGACATTGCTTTAAAATTTGGAAGTAACCAATTATAAGCAAGTACGAAATAGCAAGTACATTGTATAATTGTTTTTACTAATTAGCATGGGGATTATAACAAAAAATTTAGTAATTTAAGAAAATTCTGCAAATTCCATTTTTATTATATTAAGTTGAAGCAATATCATATATAATTAATAAAGCCATTAATTTTGAAAAGCATTGGATCTCCATTTAAATCCCTTCTTTTCTGTATTTTCCCCCAAAATATCTAAATCAATAATTTTTTTTACCAATTCATCCTTACAAAATTAAAAAGCTATTTTATTTTTAAAAAGATTACTGTTGCTCAACAAAATGTTAACAAAATCAAATTTTCTATATTAATATACAGTGAGGTCAATAAGTATTTGATCACCCTGTGATTTTGCAAGTTCTCTTACTTAGAAATCATGGAGGGGTCTACAATTTTCAGCATAGGTGCATTTCCACTGTTCGAGACAGAATCTAAAAAGAAAATCCAAAAATCACTAGGGTGACCCCGACTGTGGCTTGCTGCGCTACAGTGATTGCTTGCCCTCTGAGAGACCTGTGGGCTGCTACACTGAGGGATAAGCCCATGTATCCAGCTCAAGATCTTCGTCAGACTCTAAAGTAGGGACTAGATATGAAGCCTTAGGTTCTGTCTCCCTGGGCAGAGGTGCGACTTCACGCCTACGACTTCACGCCTATAGCCAGATTCTGTATATCTACAGAATAAAGCAGATTCCAACACATTCCAAGGCATAGCCAGGAATAAATTTCAGGATTGTCCAAGGTATAGTTAAACAGCTAATAATAGGAACTTTAAAACATAAACCAATTTATTCACTCCTTTCACTAACTTAGTCTGCTGCTTTCTTCCATTGATGTGATTGTTATTTTATATTTTAATTATTGTTAGTGTGATCCTTCTGTTTTTGCTTATTCAGAGGGCTGTCACAGAAGTTACAATTGTGTCTGTGTGTGTGTGTTTTCTAGGTCCATTAATATATTATAAGCCATACTGTACCTTTAGCTACTAACAGAGACTAAATAACTGTCATAATTTTATTCTGATTGGCTTTCATTTATTTTAGGCTAAGACAAATTCAAAGATGTTTGTAAAATGTTAATAAGGTTAGGTTGAAAAGTCTGCCTGTCAAACAAAGAAGATGGGCTTTAATGGCTAATTTGTAAATTATGTAAAACTTCCCAATATAAAATACTGTTGTGCTGTAATAAATTGAATATTTTGGGGTAATTTAAACCCAAAATCCATGTCCCCCCCACCTCCACATATGCCCACATATGATAAAATCTTTTCAGGTAGGAAGTGATAATTCTACTAGGGTATTGTTGTAAATAAAAATAAGATCTTCTGGATCTGACCAGAGCATTAGATGATCAAGAAATCAGGAGACTCAGAGCCAGGCTTCAGCTGGAGAAGATAGTTTAATTTGCATGCATGCGTCAATCAGTCAGCCTGGGCAATGAAATCCGAACATAAATGGCAAAACATCCATTTTATACTACGATGTAAACATCGACCCAAGGCCAAGAAAGGAAAAACAAAGGAAGAAAAATACAATCAAGGTTAAAAACATCATGTGAGAACTAAGTAAACAAGGACACTTATCAAGTAAACAAGGACATGTATTAAGTAAACAAGGAACTTATAAAGATCACGCTGACATAAGTCCATTATTAATGATTAGTGCCATATTCATACAAAATATTAAGGAAAATTAGAAATAAATCCTTCAATTCCCCCCTGTGAATGCCCTAAAAGCATTCATAACAGCAAGCTTAATCTTTTGAAACATGTCTTACAATCCATAACCACTGGCCAGGCGATTACTCGTTTACATATTCCACAACGGAATAGGACTTAGACTTCTAACCCGCGTACCGAGCATAATATAAGGAAAAGGTCACGTCAAATGTAGGCATTAGGCCTAGGAGTCAATATTATTGTAGTTTCTGCTATTTGAGTGTGTTTTACGCTTTTAGAGATACACAAACAACAGCAACGAATAGCCACATAAGCCAACAAAAGAATAAAAAGGAAAACCATGAAAGCTAATAGGATTTCACGGCCATATATCCACCAGGAACCTAGCCAGGCCCCTAGACCATCACTGTTAACTTGATCAATATGTATAACACGGTCACGTAACTCCTCTAAGTTTTTAATGTAGTGAGTTAGGTTTAAGGTAGGGTCAAAAACATCCGTACAACATTCAGGGCCTACAACTGCACAGGTACCCCCCTGTTGTGCTAAGATGTAATCTAAAGCAACTCGATTTTGCAAAATCATCATGCGATGTGATTGTAGTGTGGTAGATATCACACCTAGGGCTTGGGCAGTGTCATTAGCCAATTTCTCAATTTCATGAGATAGGATACGGATCTGATCCAAACTAACCATAATACCATAATTAGGAATAAGAGCACCGAGTGATCTACTCCAGAAAGTCTGACTGCATGTAAAATATTCAACACATGGACGAGGGTCATTAGCTGCAAATGATATAACCTTGATTGGACTGTTTTCCTTATAGGAGCGTGTGTGAAGTTGATAACTCACTGGGCACTTTTGTTCATTACTACTAAATGTAAAAATAGCATCAACTTCAGAATAGAAAGCAATATCCGACAGCAGCTTATCTGTCACAGAGATAGGAATTTCAGATTGGTTGATTGAGTCGGCAAAGGATTGATATCCCTGTTTCGTTGGTAAGAGTGTTAAGGTACCATTGTCTTGAAGGTAAGCGTTTGGGGGTACCTTTTGAACTCCCCTCTCTATGGCAGTGTGCACTTTTCCGTTCTTATACCAAATGCATTCGACTTCCTTGCAATTTACTGGTCCACAAGAACTAGGCTGCAGTGTGCACTGAGTTAATGTAAACAAAGCATGGAAAGTGTTCCTTTTATCTAAATCAGCACCTGACACATCTACCCGACAGTTTAATATCATCAGAAGAGCGAATCTGAGTGAAAGTGTCCCAAATGTTAGTTTCCCCATTGTACAATTTGAGAATTTCCCACCACGTATTAACATTACCAACAGCTACACTCCCTGCATTGGAATCAAAACTATTAGCATACCACGGATAACTGATGTATGTTAGATTTTGTTGATACTTATTGAAAAACACTCTGACCTTGATTTTAGAATGCAACTGATATGTTTTTACGTTTTGACAATGTAATACAGGGCATGCATTTATAGTTATGGCATATGCTGAACAAGTAATGGCCTTTACATGCCTCCCCCAGACTATAGGAGAGGGTAATCTTCTGAAATTCTTAATAAAATAACCTCGCGCTCCAGTGGCAGCATAAATGTGATTGTATAATGTGAACCCAGTGATTGTAACTATTTTATAATCACAATTTTGATAAGGTCTATGTGTGTAATCGACAAAATTAGCTTCTTGAGATGTGGTGGCGATGACAGCGAGGATAGCTGGATCTTGTCTCAGCACGGCACGAATAGATGTCGAAGGACGCTGAGGCGTGCTGTGTGGCCAGCTGGGAGAAAGCGGGAACCCGATGTATCCTGTAGCAGACTCGTGGTTATCTCGTATCAGCTTCTCCAACCTCCGGAATGCCTCGCTTGGTTGTTCCTGCAAAAAAAACACCACACACACACACACACACACAAGAGATACCAGAATCAGGTAGTAAACACAGAGATGGTGCGTTCTTTTTTTTTTCCCTCTGTGAGTTATTTAAATGAAATCTTCTGAACCCTATGTTTTTTTTTTTATTTCCCTACGTTAAAATTTTTTTTATTAACTGGCAACGGTTCAGGATCCACCATACGACCACTGTAAAGGGTGACCATCTTTCCCTTCCTAACTTGGGTCCTGTCCACTGAGAGAAGTAGGGAGCGCTAACCGCATGTTGGGGAAAAGGGAATCTTCACTTCGAGTTTGACCCCCGCGGCCTAAACACCATCGGATCCTCTCAAAGCTCTTCTCCCAGAGCCACCCAAACTGCCCCTATTTAGGAGGTAACACCACTTTACAGTGTGAAGCATGAGTCCAGGTCTTACGCCCCTGACATAAAACTGCTGAATCGGTTACTAAAAGAACTTGAAATGGTCCATTCCATTTCGCTTCCAATGGTCCAGCAGTGTGATTTTTGATCATCACCCACTGTTCTGGTACAATGGCATGGCCACCCTTCTCAGGTGAGGCCCATGCCTCTGAAACACGCTGTTGAGCAACACTGACTGCATCAGTGAGCTCTTCACAATACTTCAACAGCGCATCAGAGGTCAGATGAATATCTGCCTGTCTTAAATCAAGTGTGCCTGGCAACGCCATGGGTCGACCAGTTATGATCTCATATGGGCTGAGACCAATCCCCCTTGTAGGAGATGACCGAATGCTGCACAGAACAGCTGGTAGTGCATCTACCCATGACACTCCACTCTGATGGAGCTTGGACAGTCGTAGTTTTAGTGTCTGGTTTTGACGTTCAACCTGCCCAGAAGCCTGGGGCCTGTAAGGGCAGTGAAGCTTCCACTGAACGTTTAACAGTTTCATGACTTCCTGCACAACCTGTCCAGTGAAATGAGTTCCACGATCTGAATGAATACATTCGGCAATTCCCCAGCGAGGAAAGAAGTCCTTGACCAGTGATTTTGCAGTGTGCAAAGCTGTGCCTGTTTTAGTTGGGTAGGCTTCAACCCAGCGAGAAAATTGGTCAACCACCACCAACACATCTCGTTTACCTTGACATGGAGGAAGGGTGATGTAGTCGACCTGCAGGTGTTTGAACGGACCTGCTGGCGCTGGTGTGTGAGCTGCAGGAGTTGGCACTCCAGCTGCACTGTTGTTAGCCTGACACAGAACACAGCGTTTCACGACATCAGATGCGTGTGCACGGAACTTGGGGTTCCACCACGTAGACGAAAATCTGTGAACCATTGTCTGAACACCCATGTGTCCTAAACTGTGAATTTGTTGGGCCAAGTATGGCAGCAAGGACTCAGGGGCAACATATTTACCTCCCTTTGTCCAAGCACCAGCAGAGTCTAGGCTTGCCCCTTTATCAACCCACGACCACACTTCTAGTGCAGGAGCATTAGCATACATGTCCATCAGGGAAGATCGAAGTTGTTGTGACTCAACCTTCACATCAGCAGAGTTCGAGGTTTTGATGGCTGAGATTGTGATAGCGGGCGGCCTGCATGCAGCTTTGGCCGCAGCATCAGCCAGGGCATTTCCTCTGCTTTCATCAGTGTTTTTCGGACAGTGTGCTTTGACCTTGACTACTGCTAAACTTTTTGGAAGCTCACAGGCGGACAAGAGGTCAGAAACATATGAAGCATTTTTGATTGGCGTTCCTGAAGCTGTAAGGAAGGCACGTCGTCGCCAAATGCTCGCATAGTCATGTATTGTGCCATAGCAATAACGGCTGTCAGTGTAGATTGTGGCTGAACATCCTGTAGCCAAAACACATGCATTAGTCAGGGCAACAAGTTCCGCAACTTGTGCAGAGAGATGATCAGGAAGGCGACCCTGAGCTATAACAGCATGTAATGAGCACACAGCCCATCCAGCCCGTCTGCATCCATTCAGCACCTGGGCTGAACCGTCAGTAAACAAAACCATGTCTGGATTTTCCAGAGGAATTTCAGAGACTTTTGAAGGTGGTGAGTGTGAAAGCATCACACAGTCATGATCACCCCACGCGCCCTCATCTAAGGAATCAGACATTGCAGCCATCATTAACGATGAGGGGTTGGTGATCTTTGCCCTTTTCAGGGTGATGTTAGGAGCTGTGAGAGTATTGAGCCAATTGCTCCATCTTTGAGCAGTTACTGTGATCACACGAGCTGAGGACAACAAAGAGAGAACAGCATGAGGACAATGTACAGTGAGATGTTGCGTACTGCTGCAACCCGATTAGGGAGGATGGATCTCTGTCCTGCTGTTACTGATTGTCCTAGAAACTGTACAGAATTGGCGGTTAGTTGAGCTTTGGCAATGTTAGCTTTATGACCATGTGCACTAAGATGTGTCAGCAGCGCTAGTAACTCTCTGTTATGCACTTCATGATTAGGTGAGGCTAAAAGAATGTCATCAATAAATTGGACCAGGCTAGACTCCTTAACTGGACATTCTGGCTCTGACAGGTGACGCCTTAATGCTTGATGATATATTGTTGGGCTATTATGCAGACCCTGTGGCAGACGCGACCACAAATACTGATCACCATCGAAAAAGAAAGCTAACCATGGCTGGCTGTCTGGGTGTAAAGGAACAGACCAAAACCCATTAGCCATATCAATGACTGAAAACACTGTATGTGAAATAGGGATTCCATCAAAAACAGTGCTGGGGTCAGCTACTCGAGGTGGGATGCGATCAATGCATGTATTGGCAACACGATAATCGACTGTCAGACGCCAAAGAGTTTTTGGTGCATTTCCTGTTGCATCTCTCTGGGCCCCGCCTTTCCTGACAGGCCACAAGGGAGAGGAAGAGGAGCTATGTGCCTTAATCAAAATATCTCGGCTTGCCAAATCAGTGATTACAGGCCGAATCCCCTCAATAGCTTCCTGTGAAAGAGGGTACTGTTTGGTCATAGGTGGGGGTTTTCCAGTGAGCCGCACTGGTTCAATGTCCAATAGACCACAATCGTTCTTATCTTTAGCCCAAATAGGGTGATTAGCAATCATGGGATCCATCACCTGAGATGTAAAAACAGAGAGTTTAGGTTCAGCTGCTTCAAAATCCAATTGCATGTGTAAACGTGAGATAACATCAATGCCCAAAATAGGGCAAGTATTAATTTCTGCTACCATTAGAGAGACATCTAGTGACCTAGGGCCAAAACATAAGCAGACAGGCTCTGTTATGTAAGTATGACAGCTTTCCCCAGTCACACCAGCAATGATAGTGTTTGATTTGGTTAAATGAAGACCCAGCTTCTTAGCCATCTCTAATGGAATTATAGAAACTTGTGCACCTGTGTCAATTAAAAAGCTACATTCCACACCATTAACAGTGATCACAACATACAGTCTGTTATCTCGCTCATAGGTAACTGGCTGCAAATAGGCTCTCACAGCTTTCATATCTAAAAAGACTGAGGCGGAGGGGGAGGAGGCAAACCAAGTGACGTTGCCTGGGAAGCACGTTGCAAGATCTGAATGATCTGCCCTGCCACGTCAGGCGAAAGAGCTCCGCCCCTCAAGTCAGGCTGAGAACCTCCAGAGTCAAAAGCACATTTCTGCTTTTTCATGTCTGCCTTTCGCTTCCGGCAAGCCTTGTACCAATGTCCGGGCTTATGACAATAGCGGCAAACATCACGTGGAACAGATTGAGCAGTGTCCACATCAACAGCAGCTTGCATCAACGCAGACACATGTGTTTTCACATTGGATTCTCTTTCATATGCTGAAAGACTGTCAGAAAGATCATTAAGTGTGGATTTCCGCCACTCAGGTTTCAGAAGCGGCAACACCTTGCGTAACTCAGCACGTAAGCCATCAGCCCACTGCGCAACGGGAATTCGGCTGGCCATCACCTCGTCTGTAGAGCTCAAGCCATTCCCACCATACAACATAAACACATGGGCATAGCGCTGAGTGTATTCAAGGACAGACTCATTTTTTGCCTGCTGACAATCCACAACTTTACGCCAGCATTCATTACAGTCCACAAAATCACGAATAATCATCAGAAGGTCATCAGAACACTTTTGCACAGCTTTAGCTGAAGTAAGCTTCTGCTTGTCCTCACAAGCCTGATAATAAGCTCTTAACTTATCTACTTCGGAGGGCTGAAAAATCTGGGAACTTATGGCAATCACATCCAGAGGGTGGAAATTATACAACTGAATTTTACGCTGCATCTGCGTTAAGAAAGGGCCCATGCCCATCTCTCTCGGATGTTTAAAGTCTTTTGCCATACGATCGACTTCAGCTGGACTCAGTGGCTTGTATGTGATTGTTACTTTTGAGTCTTCATCTTTTTTAGAACGAGACTCTTTCACAGCCTTTGGAGCCACGCCGATGTGTGCTGGGTCTAAGACAGTGTCTGAATCCTCAACCTTTGACTGCTCTCTTAATTGTATATCATAGCCAAGATTAGGGAGAGATGGAAACAACGGCTTTGATTTAGACAGAGATAGCTTCCCTGCTTGTTTTTCCAAAACCTCGAGTTTGGTTTGGAGAGAGTTAATTAAACACTGAGACTGCTCACATTTTTTCTGAGCAGATTTAGCGGCACTCTTATGTTTAGTGCATTCCTGCGCAAGTTTACTGATCTTTTCGTCACTCTTACGCTTCTCACAATCCTGCTCTGCAGCGTGTGATTGTATTAGAAGAGCATGCCACTGCCTAAATACTTGAACTGCAGCTTCAAGGTCTTTACGCTGCACACACCTTTCCAAAGCAGAAAAACATTGCTCTCTAGTCCATTTATCCTCATCTTTAACACCAAGAAATTTGCAAAACTTCACCTTTTTCTTGCTACACAATTTATCTAACATCTGCCCCAATTCCTTCTCAAAACAGAAATCATCAGCATAGGGCAGGGATTCACAAACTAGTGAGGACCGCCGTCCGTCACACTTAGGATCCTGAAAACACGTCGCCATATTGTCAAACAATATTAAAGCTAACTCATTCAGTACTGAGAAAACTACACGTTAAACTTTTACTGATTCCTCCACAATCATCTAGCAACAAGGATTTTTTTACAGGATGGAACTCACCCGTGCTGTCATGCACAGGACCTCCAGGGACTAGAGTCAGAACTCAGGCAGATGATATTGTTGTCGCCTGGATCAGTCGTCACGTCGCAGACGTCAGACGGAGACCATCGCTGCCCCACGTTGGGCGCCAGGATTGTTGTAAATAAAAATAAGATCTTCTGGATCTGACCAGAGCATTAGATGATCAAGAAATCAGGAGACTCAGAGCCAGGCTTCAGCTGGAGAAGATAGTTTAATTTGCATGCATGCGTCAATCAGTCAGCCTGGGCAATGAAATCCGAACATAAATGGCAAAACATCCATTTTATACTACGATGTAAACATCGACCCAAGGCCAAGAAAGGAAAAACAAAGGAAGAAAAATACAATCAAGGTTAAAAACATCATGTGAGAACTAAGTAAACAAGGACACTTATCAAGTAAACAAGGACATGTATTAAGTAAACAAGGAACTTATAAAGATCACGCTGACATAAGTCCATTATTAATGATTAGTGCCATATTCATACAAAATATTAAGGAAAATTAGAAATAAATCCTTCAGTATATTAATGTTTCATTTGTATTTAATAAGGATTTGCCAGTGGTGGTACAGTGGGAGCCACGTCAAACAGCCGCCTGGAGCATGACAGGTCCGTGACAGGACCATGATCGATTTGTGCATGGAATGTGATCCCCCGCGATGACATAGTTAACGATGCCCCGCCCCATAAACGCCCCCATGCGCTTTCTAAAAAGATGTTACTATATTTAATATATATAACATAACTTATGTCAACATAGTTTTATAAATAGATGATGTGGTAAAAAAAGAGGGGAAAAAATTAATAAAACAGATTTAAATTACTCAATACACAACCCATGATGCTTATGCTATTTTTAATTAATGAAATAAAACTACTTATTGCAATATTTTTCACGACATCCTTAATAATACTTAAAAACACGGTAACATTTGTAATTTATCTATACCAGTCGTTGTAGGTACGGAATACAAATGCGGGCTATGTGCAGTATTTTACATTACGGTGTATTTTATCTATTTCCGTTTAATACACTCGTGGATAATATTTTGCTGCAAAGTAAAGCTTAAAATTTAACTTCTGCTTGGATTTGTTTTCGTAATATTTTTGATGTCTTCGCTGATGTTTTTTTTCGCTGATAGTCAAAAATTGGCATAACAAATCGATTAATAACGCATAATATCTGGAACAAATATCTGTCCATACGGATCAGTATGTCTTTGGTCATTTAACCAGCATAACGTTCCCACATCAAAGATTTGATGGGGCATTAATCACTTATCACAACGGTGAATAGATGCGGCAGCAGAGACAGATTAAATCCCCATAAACATTCACACTTGAAAACAATACTAACAGAACTAAACAGTTCCAGAGGGTTGGCGCCTGTTATCAGGACAGGAATCACCTACAGGATACTACTGTTTTTTTCACTGCTTATATATTTTTGCCATAATTTTATTTGGTTTTACGCGATTTCATGTGTTATTTGTTTGTGTCTGTATGTGTGTGTGTGAGAGAGAGAGTGAGAGAGAGCGCATGCGCAAGAGAGGGCTTATATTGTGATTTACCCAGGGTTACTAAAGCCTGGCTTACTACTACTAATAAAAATTATTTCAATGTAACCCATAGGTCTCAATCACAAAATTAAACTGTGTTTACAAAACCGAGCGTAGGGAAAGAAAAACACTCGCTAGCGCGTTTGAATGAAAAGGGGCGGCGGCTTTTCTTTGAAGATAGCGGTTGTGTAATGGGGGGCAATCCGTGGCAGGGGGCGTTTTAGGACATAACACACCTCTAAACGTCTTTTGTCTTGTAAATGATTATCTTCGTTCACCTTCCAATCCCCCACAGCGCACACACTCTGTATACTGTTGCTATGTTTGTTGGGGCACTTGGTAATACAAAGGACTTTAATGTATGAAACATTCCTGGTTTGTTTTATTTTAAATATTGCTTATTACCTTTTCCTGCTAAATAAACAATGTTATCATTGTGTAAATTATTAACATATTGATGTCTTTTAATTAAGGACAAAAACAGACCCTGCGCTTGTGTTTAGTATGCTGAACAGCTGTGTTCATAGGTTTAATCAACTATTTACAAGACAACACTTAAAGTGTTTGTGGATGAAAGGTGTGTCTATGTGCGCTCCTGCATTTCTCCGTTGGTTTAACACAAACATTTGCACACAGACAAGTAAGTCTTAACCCCCCCCCCCCCCCCCTCCGCCAAAACACACACACACACACACACACACATGGCAATTAGCACCATGTCATAGTCAGTATTCTCCACTGAGGTTTCTTACCTTCCACTCCTTTTAAGTTTGTCTTTGCTCTTTTGATGGAGTTCTTAAAACCCCCCCAAAATTTTTATACTAAGAAAAAATGATTATGGGTCACATAATCACAAACACAAACTAGCACAGATACATATGATCAAGTGTTTACCTGTTGTTTTCATTTGCTTTTATGACCAGTAATAATATTAATATTAATAATAATAATAATAATAATAATAATAATAATAATAATCATTATTATTAGCCCAACTCTTTGACTATTTAAAACAACATTGGTTTCCATTTTTTGCACATTGAAGTTGTTGGTTTAAGTACATGTATTTTTAAATACCCAAACAATCCCCCAACAATTAAAACACGCACACATGAAAAAAAATAAAATAAAATAAATAAAAAAAATATATATATATATATATATATATATATATATATATATATATATATATATATATTAATCCAAAACCAGTCAAAGGTAAAACAGTAATTTGTATAAGACAGGTGAATACATGCTTATAGGTCATTAAAATACCCGGATAACACCAGCTGCATATCAGTCTCTATCTGGTTCTTTTATATTGAAATATCATTTTTTTTTAATATTAAAGATGGAACTGTTTAATTCTTTGTTTCCCCCCTAAAGTTTTAGACGTTTTGCAATTCTATGTTCATAATATACAGACCTGACCAAACATCATTCTAAAGCTGTTGCACTGTGACGCGATCCGTCCTACAGCTCCCTCAACAGCTTGTTCAGGCACCTCCAGTTGCTCCAAAAGGCTAAAAGGTCTGACGACCCCCCCCCCCCCAATCCTCCACAGTGGAGCTCTGCTTATAGACAAAAGGAAAATTTATTGAAGACGAAGATAAACAAACTTTACAGAATATCTAGTTGTAATAAATATAAAAAATATTAGTAAACCTACACCACAGAGTGTGTAAAACATTGTTTTGGGAATTCTGGAATGTAAATAAACTGCCTGTGCTAATGTTAACCATTGAACTTTGTTAGCGTTAACCACTGTCTGTCTGTATTATCGTCTGCATTAAATTAACCGCGAATTTAAGTTAAGCGATATACCACTCGTATATATTAGTTCATCTCTGAAGCCAAACTATAACTTCCCGAGTACTAAAGCCCCCCACTCCTCCCCACACACGCACACCTCTCCACACCCCCCCCCCACTCCTTAACTGATAAACACTTCAGAGTTTTTATCCAGCTCGTTTACTAAGCACCCGGTTATGAGCATTTAGCTTGCTAGCTCCTGTACATCTATCCTCAGCTTGTGTCCTTCATGAACTGCATCACATTATATTCACAGATATAACCTGCAGATTAACTCTTACCCAAAGAATAAATAAATGCTGAAATTATCCAGACAACACGCGGTCAGACTCTAAAGGCATTAAGAGCACAAACACTCTTCATCAGGTAGTGCAGCTTTTGTAATAATTAATAGTATTTTCGAAGCTTTAGAGTCTTTTTTAGTTAAAGATGAGTGACATTGTGAGTTTGTGACACTGACAGTAAGCTGTAATGTTAACTCCAGACTTGGTAAACAGATCATTAAAGGTTAGTCCACACAAAGCTCGTTCTAAAAAAAAAATTGCCAGACCAGTATGGGGCGCTGTAATTCTGTCATAGAGATGCACTATACACAGAGAAGAAGACTCTGAGTATGCGCATAACCTTCGCGCTGTATACGAACCAAGATGGTGTTGTCCATTATCGCTTGTTGCTCATAACAGTTGCATAAAAACAATGGATTTTGCTGTAATAAAGCTAGCAGGCTTTGTAGCAACACGAACACAATCATGTAGTCCGCCATTATTGTTGTTGCTGTTAGGTATGACGCAGCCGACACGTGATGTGATGACATCATCGTTTCACAAAATATACGGATTGGCTGTACACACGAAACCGCAAGGGTGTCGTTTTCAGATTTATCCACTTTGGGACCAGGTTTCAAAAAATAGCCATTTCAGTCTCCTAAAATGCCGGATCCGTGTGGATGAAACGCCAATACGATAAAAAAATTATACGTATACAGCGAAACGCGTCTCCGTGTGGACAGGCCCTAAGTTATCTAAAGTCACATCTGACCGCTGCTGGTGCTGCCAGAGATTTTCAAAACGGCCAATAAAAAACTAAACTGGGAAATAAACTGTAAACTAATTCCAAACAAATTTTATATAGTAAAACACCACTTACAGCAAATAGTCCATTTGGCCGCCATCTTCATCTCTGTAGTGCAGTTTGGTAGCGTGGGGTGGGTGTGGGTGGTTAAAATCACGTAATTGCAACTCAGCGCAGCTAAATTGCTGGCTTGTGTTAACGTGTTCTTGAGAACAAAGCGCTATCTAGAGGTGGAACCAGGTAAATGCATAAATACGGCTTGAATGGGCATGTTTACTGTGAAATCTTGACACGCCTTTCTCGAAGGAAAAGGAGGGGGGACTACGGCGTGCATAGGGCAGCCGTACGCCATTCACATGCCATTCACACGATCGCGGCTATTTGCCGTGGCTCCATCTGTACGTTAAAACGGGGGTGCTACTGGGATATAAAAATTTATCTTAATGAAATGCTTTCATTATGTATTAAAGAAAACTTAATTTGTTTAGTTACAATGCTTTACTTGATTTTATCCGCTACTACGTGCAGCACTGAAAAGCCAGCAATCGCACAAACCCAAATGCTGTCACTGTGAGACACGGTGGTAAAACCATTATTTCGGTTGAGTACCATCTGTGAATCAATTTGCTACACATGATGATGATAATGATCATTCACCAAAGAATAAATTATCTGCTGAGTGAAAATAACAAAACCATTTTTTAAAGGCAGATACTGAAGACATATTAAGAGGGTCATTAAACATACCCCAAATGCTTCTTCTGACAAATATAAAATATTACAAAATATACCAGATTTTCCACACCCAACACACAACTTTAGTAAAGATTAGTAATTTACCTAAAATTACATTTAAGATTACATTGAGTAAATTTAGGTTTTTATTTACTGTATGTGTGCTAACTAAACACACTTTTCTCATAAAATACAGTGCAGCTGACTATTGGAACAGAATATGAAAACAACTTTCCACACACCCCCATATCTGTGCTAATTAAAAGGTGGAAAAGTTTATGAAAATGCAAATGAGCTTGCTCCTACCACAATTACAACATTTAAAATTTAGATAAAAATTCACATTAACTTACTATAAAATACTTCCAGCTTAAAGTGGCATGCCCCTCGCTTCAGAAGAGAAGAATCCAGAAGGTTTGTCTTGGCGTGTCTCAATTCCAAGAACGCAAAGAACAGATTCGGCTTAAAAGTGCACACTCGAGGATTTAAGCACACTGTGTATATTGCCGCAATATATTATATTACAGCCATATTATACCAAAAATTGCCTGTTAGAAGTACAGAAAATAAATTAAATCTGCTTTTTTAACCACTACAGAGACATCACAGCCAGCATTAGTTTTCCTTCCGAAGTTCTTTTTGAGATGAGGCAGCGTTGGGCGGACATGAGCGCAAGGCAGATGTATTGCCTGTCTCGAGGTCAAAATACCCCAACCACGTGTTCATTTGTAAATTATGCACTACATCTTATTTGACCCAACATAGATCAACCCAACAATGTGTTTAAAGTACCTGAAATAACCCAGAATTTTTTACCCAGCATAAACCACCCAACAATGTGTTTACAGAAACAACCCAGCATATTTAGAGTGTGATGATATAATGCATGTTGTATTTGATACTTTGATATTTCCTTAGCACTTAAGATGTTTTTTTTCTAACGCCCTAGCTATCCATCCACCATGAAACTAAAACTTTTTCGTCAACTTTGTGTCATTGGTGAGTATATAAAATTAAGTTTTTGTTAATTGATTGGTCAATAACCTTACATGAAAATCAAAGAAAGAGATACATCACTACTTCTGATAAAATGCAAATGAATGTGAACAAATACAACAACAAAATACAGGGTGGGCCATTTATATGGATACACCTTAATAAAATGGGAATCGTTGGTGATATTGTTGGTGAGCAGTTTGAACAGCGCGTTGTGTGTGAGCGTCCGGAGGCGGGTGTTGCAACTCCCACATCCTCGCCTGTGCCTGCACCCGTGCCTGTATCTGAGTCATCACCTGTGCTAGGACCCCCTGTGTCTGCCTAGGAGTATTTTGTCCTTACTTTTACAGTGTAAGATTGTGGGTTAAGCTCAGGAAGTGTGTTCTGCCTTAACACTTGAACAAAGAGTTGATTATGAAACTGTTAAGTCAGCTGTGTTACGGGCATATAAACTTGTCCCCGAAGCTTATCGACAGAAGTTTAGAAAACATGCCAAATCCGCCAGCCAAAAATTTGTAGAATTCGCCCGTGAAAAATGCGCTTTGTTTGACAAGTGGTGTGCAGCCAGTAACATCACCACCTTTGACCAGTTAAAAGAACTGATACTATAAGAAGAGTTTAAAGACTGTATTTTGGATAAAATAGTTGTTTATTTAAATGAACAAAAAGTCTTGTCACTTGCTGATGCTGCCGTTTTGGCTGATGAGTTTGTGCTCACTCACAAAACTGTGTTTTCGCCTCTGTGGCACGATATTACTAATCGTAGCCCTAAAGTTTCCGTTAGCGCATCTAAGAATGGTAGTGATTCCCGTGAATGTTTTTTATTGTCATGAATCTGGACATCTCATCGCTACCTGTCCCGCGTTATCTCGTAAGAACCGTTGTAAAGCACAGAACACTAAAAGTGTGGCTTTAGTTAATGTACCACCGCAGCCAGCTGAAAGTTCAATTTCGCTTTCGTCGGTGGACGCTGCGTTTAACTCTTTTATCTTGGATAGTGTGGTTTCGCTTTCAGACACAGATTCTGAGCCTAAGTCTCTTCGTATTCTGAGAGACAGTTCGTCCTCAGTTGCCAATTAAAGGAGTTTCACTTATTTTGGGTAACAATTTAGCTGGTGGTAAGGTTTTTTACTTGCCTATTGTCACGGATACTCCTGAGGTGAATGAAACTGACGCGCTGTCACATGAGTTCCCCTCGGTTTTTAGTACCTGTGTGGTGACACGCTCTCAGGCTCGTAAAATGAAGGATGCTGACGACATTTCAGATTCCTTTATATGTAGCGATAATCCAGTATTTGGAGACGAGAATTTGTCCTCCAGTCCACTTGTTTCGCCGGAGGATAAGGCTGCCCCCATACAAGATGATGTCACTACTTTGGTTGTTGGGTGAGAGCAGTTAGTTGCCGCTCAGAAATCTGATGCGTTTCTCTCTCGTTGTATTGCTGCAGCTGTAGATAGTGCTGAGTTACCTCAACACTCAATGGCATACTTCTTTGATGATGATGTTTTAATGTGAAAATGGTCACCCTCTGATGTTAAGCATGAGTCAAGGGCTGTTTTCCAGGTTGTGGTTCCAAAACCATATAGAACACAAGTTTTGCTTATTGCCCATGACCATGATCTTGCTGGTCACCTTTTTAGAAGTTTGTGCAAATTCCCAGATAACACATACTTTGTGTATATTTCATTCTGTTTTGGATTTACACATAGTTATTATAAAACTAAATACAAATTGGGGTCAAATAGTATAATAAATTGTGCAATATGAATTATGATTCTGTAAACTATACAATTAAATGAGGTAGAATATACCTTTTATTATTTTATGAGTCAACATGTAAACAAGAAGTTTATATTCACAGTATAACAGTTCTGTTGTTTCTTAGTTTTAATTTTTTTAACTTTTACTGAACAATTGAGTCATTTGTTTATCCTACTCATTTAATTAGATTTTTGCTTTTATAAAAATTTTACTTACCATTATTATTCTTTAATCTATTAAATTTTCATTTAGCCAACTAAAAAAAAAAGATTGAAATGATTGAGTGAAAGGTGTAAAAATGTATTTATAAATGTTGTAAATTAAATAATAAAGCTAATTTGATCAACAGGCATGTAGATGAGATACAGCTAATAAAAAAGTACACATTTTGCTTTTGGTAATCACCTAGCATACGAGCTCACCTGTTGAACAGGGCCAGTACTGCCTGAGATTTAAGCTGCTCTAATGACTAAACTAGAGCAACAAATAGCCTAAGGGTACTCTGCCTTAACATTTAATACTTTAAAATGAGACTGTTCTACAGTTTGGTTGAAGTAGTATAATAAAAGTAAATAGATTCTGCTTTGAACTGGACTCAATGTTTTTCAAATGTTTTTAAAATTTGAAAAAAATATTTAAGCTTTAATTGGACACAAACATTAAGATTTTAATTTTACAATAATTTATTTCCTTAAATGCAGATTTGTTTAATATCCTATTTGGAACAAAAATAAGTGGAATCTTTTCAATAAGCAATTATGGATTAAGAAAGCATTTATTTTATCAATTTCTTCTTGGACATTTTAATTGTGTTATCTGTCAGAGTTGCCCGCATTAAACTTTGTGATTATGGACTTTGTTTTATGCTTAATTTGGGACATTTTTTTTAGCCTTGGTGTTAGTTACAGTTAGTTATAGTTACAGGTGTTAATACATGGTTTGATCCCATTTCACAGGTGTTTTCATGTTCATCCTGATCACCATCACTTTTTAAGTTTTAGGTTATTCCTTTTTTTTCTGACCTAATCTGCCAATACTGCCATATTGGTCTGTAACTATAACACTGGTCAAAAATTTTTGAGAAATTTTCGACCTCCAAGATAAAGTCTGCTTATTCTTATATATTGTGATTGGAAGAATTAGAAACCACGTGAGCAAAGTGCTGGTTGGTTAAAGTTTATTAAGTTGTTTCACGATAAAGATTTATACATAGGCAAGTATATTTGCCTACAAGAAAGTGGTGCAACAGTGCAAGCTATGTTCCTTTAACACGCTCCTGCACACCTAACTACTGTCGGTAGTTATATCGGTTATAATCAGTGCCATTTATATCCCGCCTCAAGTGAACACAGACACTGCCTATGCGAGCTGCATGAGGTACTCACACAACACCAGACACAACACTGGGACGCTGCACTTATTGTGGTGGGGGACTTTAACAACACCAACCACAAATGCAATCACATGCCCTACCAGGGAAAAAGGGACACTGGATCACTGCTTCACCACAATCAAGGACGACTACAAGGCACAATCTTGCCCCCGTTTGGGAAATCCAACCATGCCACCATCTTCTTTATGCTAAAATATAAACAGAGGCTTAAACAGGAAGTTCCGGTTCAGCTGGAGGTCGCGCGCTGGACGGACTAATCAGTGGCTGCACTACAGGACACACTTGATAACGCAAACTGGGACATCTGGTGGGACGAACGCAGATGGGTGTTTGGCAGATGAGCTGAACACCTTCTGTGCTTGCTTTGAGGCTGCAGCTAAAGACACTAGCGATGCTAATGCCAGCGGCACCATCGGCTGCAGTCAGAAAGTAAATAACAGCACAGGAACTGTGTTTATCATCTCCGAGCATGATGTGAGGAGATCGTGCAGGAGAGTGAACACAAGGAAAGCAGCAGGACCAGATGGCATCTCGGGTCGAGTCCTCAGAGCCTGTGCAGACCAGCTAGCACCTGTGTTCACTGAGATATTCAACCTCTCTTTTTCTTAGTCGGTGATCCCCACATGCTTAAAGGAGTCCATCATTGTTCCTGTCCCGAAGAAATACCATCCTGCTTTCCTCAATGACTATCGCCCTGTAGCCCTCAGCTAAGTAGTGATGAAGTGCTTTGAACGGCTGGTCAGAGACTTCATCATCTCTTGACTACCTGACACATTGGGTCCACTTAAGTTTTGCATCTTCCAAACCACTCTACAGATGATGCCATCTTTCATCTCTTCCACACATTATTCTCTCACCTGAACAGTCGAAGGGGGAATTATGTTAAAATGCTCTTTGTCGACTACAACTCAGCATTTAATACTATAATTCCCTCCACACTCACCACCAAGCTGGAGCAACTGGGACTTATCTCAGCCTCCCTCACCTGAAGTTAAATAGAGATTGTTTATAGATTTATCTAAAACAAGTCTAAAACTGTCTTATTTGACAATGGCAATGTTTTGCTGTCCGTTCCTGTCGGGCATGCAGTTCACATGAAACAAACATACGAAAACATGAAATAGCTGCTGAGGTGTATAAAGTATGAGGAACAACAGTGGCAGCTCTGTGGTGGTTTGAAAGTTGTTGCCCTGTTGCTTGGCCTGCAGGTTGGAAACACAAGTTGTTTCAGCTGTTTTCTCTGTGAATAGGACAGTCAAGCCAAAGATTCGCATTATGTCAAGAAAGACTGGCCATCACGACAGTCCTGGGAACCAGGAAAAAAAAATGTCCAAAATCCTGCTCTTGTTGACTCTCAGAAACTATTGTTACCACCAGTACATATAAAGCTGGGCCTGATGAAGAACTTTTTAAAGGCTATGGACAAAACAAAACCAGGTTTCCAATATTTCTATTAAAAGTTTTTTAAGACATAACAAAGCAAAAATCAAGGAAGGTGTTTTTGTCGGTCCTCCAAGATGACAAGTTTTATCATTTGTTGTGCAACAAGGAAAAGAAGGCATGGGAAGCCTTCAAGTTTGTGTGAATGAAGTTTCTCAGAAAAAAACAAGGGAGATGTGTATGGAAAATACAAGGGAAATTTCCTGGAGCTTTTTTCTGTAATTCTTATCATTTTATATTATTCACCTTATATTTTGTAAGCTTTAAAACCAAAACTATATAATTTTGAGGTTGTATTTTAATAGTCTCGAAGCTACACAGCAACCACCCACAATTCAGTCAGTTGTTCACACACAAAAAAACTAAAAATGTTAAATGAAAAACCAATAAATTTATGGAAATTTTATGTTATTGGTATCAATAATTTTTTTTTTATATTGATTGATTTATATATTGGTTCTCATTTCTATATCACATTTTGCAGAAAAGTTATGGAGCATAATCAGACACCCTCTGTTATTTTGAATCATTTGGTGCAGTTTTGACCTGAAGCCATATTTTGGAAACTGGAGCCAATTAACTTAACTGATTGATAAACAGGGTGTCCCAAAACATTTGACATCGTTTGAAATATGAATATCTGAGTAACAAATATATTGCAGGCTTAAAGAAAAATATATAGCATGGTAAGTAACTTGCAGGATGTAGTAAATATATTACACCACTAATGATAATATGTTGCACAAAAGACAGCAAAACTGTGTGTAAGAGCCATATTTCATTTTGATTCTGTTGTTGTGTTTATTTAAAGTTGTTAAAGTTTATTAGTTAAGCATGCATTTATGGAGCAATTTCAGCCAGAGACTGATCATGACCAGGTGTTCTACAGAGCGCCACAGGAGATCTTTTCTCCCAATGGCTATTAAGCTATATAACTCATCTCTGTAACGCTTTCACTAAGGGATAGGGACTGTCAGTAGTCAATGCTCAATAATACTTTCGGACACTACTGTTCCCACAACTCAAGATAAGTTCCAAGTCCAAGTGCAATATCTTATCAGTACATTTGTGCAATATTATTTTCTATTCACTTATACCACATTTCAAATGCAATATCAGTATACAGATTATATTTTAGTGCAATATGTAAAAAGTGTGCTATATTTAATTCTATTTTTGCTTCTATTTATTGTACTTTTCTTTACATTTTTATTTCTTGTATTTTTACTTTTCCTTGTCTTAATTTTTTCTTATTATTATTATTAATCAATGCAACTGTACGACCAAGACAAAGCAATTTCCCTCTGGGATTAATAAAGTTCTTTGAATCTTGAATCTTAAATGTTAATCGTGAGTTGTTCTGTGATGTCATTCCATAATTGTGTATCCCATTCCACTGTGTATCCTTCGAGAGACAGGTTACTATGAGTTTAGCAGTCTAATGGCCTGAGGGATGAAGCTGATGCAGTTTAGGCTTTAATATAAAAATCATTCATAGAAACACAAACAAGAACAAAATCCAGGAATGATTAGATTAAAGATTTGGGAAACAGTAACTTAACAGTGAATATCAGAGCAACGGAAAGATGTGAGACAAGACTTCTGGTGTTATATGGTAGTTGACAACCAAAATAATGGTGTATTACTGACACCTACTGGAATGGAGTGTGGATTAGGATTAGGATTCTATCCAGACATCTACAATATTCTCTAAATTAGATTAATTCTCTTAAGATATTGTGCCTTATATCTCATAAGGGGATTTTTATTCCTTATAATTTGTTGCTGATTATCTGTGTACAGTACTGTACATACTGTATATAATATGCCAATATTTTGCTTGTTATTTTAATGTGCTTTGGCACCATTGTTAATACAGTCATGCCAATGAAACACACTTTGAAATTTAAACTTTAAAACATTAACCAGTTAAAGTTTTAAACTATGAAATACCACCAACAGGTTTGATCCCAGTTGCTGTATCCATCCTGCTTACTGTGCCTCATAGATATGAGCTGATCACAACATTAATGACATGGCCTGCTGCTCAGACTTACTGCAGGATGAACTACACTGACCTGGCAATAATTCTTAGTGATACTGATTGGCTTCGATTGAAGAAAGAATCATTATACAAACGTCTGACAGCAACAGCATCTGTCTGGGTCGGATTGTGGAATGATGTTAATGGCTGGCGCTGGTCCTTAGGAGAGCTCCCACTAAAGAGTGTCACATACACCAACTGGTCCCCTGGAGAGCCTAACAATGTTGGTGGAAAAGAAATATGTGTTTGTATAAGTTCATCTACTCAGTGGTTTGATGCACCATGTTTGGATCTAAGACCTTTCATATGCTATAACGGTGAGAGAAAATCCAAATACTGATTTGCTTATTTTTAATTTAATCACTTGTTTGTATGTTTGGTTCCTTTCTTTTTGTATGTACATTTTGGGGTATATATTTTAATTATATTTTCTTTGAAAACAGGTGCTGAAAGGGGCATGACTATTTGTTTACTTTTTTCACAGCTAATTTCAATGTCTCTGCCAAATTCATCCTCATCACTAGTCCTGTGTTGTCCTGGCTCGATGCTCGGGCTTACTGCCAACGATATCACACAGACTTGGCCAGCGCTCTTAACAGCTCAGACTCCAACATGTTATACCAGTTGGTGCCGCCCACTTATACTTGGATTGGGTTATACAGAGACAATTGGAAGTGGACAGATAGTACCAACGCTACAAACCTTTCATGGGCTCCTGGACAACCTGATAATTATTACGGCAATGAGAACTGTGCAGTAATTAATAATGGAACGTTTATTGATTTACCCTGCAGCTACCAGTACTATTTCTTATGTCACACTAGTGAGTTATTTTCTTAGCTATCATGTCTAATTTTATGTCAGTGGTAAATGGCTGAATGTAAAAAAAATAAAAAATAAAAAACGTTTCAATAATATTATTGATTTAATAAACATTTGTCCTTTTTATACTTTTTTCCTTAAAAATACAGCAAGAATAGTTTACAGTCTACATCTACTGTAGATGCAATTATTTTGTTGTATTTTTTTGTATAAAAGGTCAGCGGTTTATTGGTTAGCACTTCGGCCTTGCCACGTCTAGGGTCTGAGTTCAATTCCCACCTCAGGTCTGTATATGTGTCGAGTTTGCATGTCCCCCCCCATGCTTGATGGGTTTCCTCCGGGTGCTTTTCCCCCCAAATCCAAAGAATTGGAGTTTCCAAATTGCCAGTAGTGTTTGAATAGGTGAGTGAGTGTGTGTATGTGTGTGCCCTGAGATGGATAGGCCACTTGTCAAGGGTACACTGCCTTGTGCCCTAAATCCCCTGGAAAAGGCTTCAGGCCACCGCAACCCTATAAGCAATATAGATGAATATGATGACAACAAGGTCAGCATTGAAACTTTCATTCATTTTTATGTACATCATGGCCAGCATTTTGTAGGTTGCCTTTGTGCTTATATATATATATATATATATATATATATATATATATATATATATATAGATAGTGATTTATGCATGTTACTAAACATGCATTTTAAGGCACAGTACATTATGTCATTACACCACCCAGTCTGTGTAGACTACTGGAATTTCTGGAATTTTACTGTGTTACATTAACATTAAATCTTTTACTGAGCAAACAGACACATATTTTAACAGAAAAAAAAAAAAAAACTTGTGTGTGTGTGTGTGTGTGTGTATTTCACCGATTTTCCAACAAGGAGTCAGTTAATGAGACTGCAGGTGGTGTCTGATGTGAGTGAATTAGATCAATCGTCCATTTTAGATCAGGTGTGTCACAGGATTTCTTTCATTTTTAATAAATCAGGTGACCTTCACTTATTCTTGGCTTTCTAAAATGCATTCAGTGTCTTTTCGGTTTGATTTTTAGATCAAGCAGAAACTGGAGGAAAATGGCATGGAGCAGAACACCACAGTGACCTGGAAGGTACAGCCAGATGGAAACATCTTCCACAAGAAAAGAAAGGATGACCCGTAATGGCTAAATGCTCACCTTCTTCCTTTGAATTACCATTGTGTATGAAATGTGCTATACAAACAAACTTGCCTTGCCTTGCCTTTGTAGAGGGTTGAAAATTATAATTGTCTAATGAAGATATCGAATATATGTTCAAATATTCCAAAAGAAATTTACCCCTCACCCAAAAGTAAAATAATTGCAAGAGAAATGATGTTACACAATATTTTTAAATTTAATAATGACTCCAATGTATTTTTTGACTAAACCTGAAATTGTTATTATTTGTGCCTCCTATTCTAAAACGTTAAATTGCGCAGCTCAGGTCAGAGTTCATTAAACATCAAAAGAGCTTGCAGCATATTCATGCAACCCGTTTAAAATGACATTAAATAAGTCATGATGATTTCATTACACATGTGGATGCATATAAATGCAATTTGTTTTGATTAATCGTCTAATTGGTACAATTTCGGTATGAGTCAGTAATTAATTAGTGCAATTTGTGAATATACTAAGGAACTTAGGGAAATACTAAGAAGCATGTACATGAACTAAGTTTATAAATGTTTGTGATAAGTTGTATACACGGATTGTAATTACTTTAGTAAATATGTGTGAGGTAAATACATGTTTTCTGTAGAAGTTAAAGTTAGTGAGTTGAGCCAAAATGGCGGCAAGTGTATTTAAGCTAGAGCCAATATGGCGTCGACCGTGTGAAAAAAAAAAACGTGAAACAAACAGTTTAAGGAGAAAGTAACAGTGGATTTCATGCTTTGTTTACAACTGTGAACTGAATATGTGAAGGAATAACCCTTGTGAACATAATGTATAGGTTTACATTTATACAAAAGACAGAGACTTTATTTGTACACATGGACATTCAGATACATTTAGTTCATATGGGATTTAGTTAAGGTATTTTTGTACTAGAAAACTGTTCTTTTTTTCTTTAAAGTGAATATAACATAATAACATAAATTGTACAATCAAAGAAATGAGAAAGAATGCAGAGTTCATTAAACATAACCAGAGCTTGCAGCATATTCATGTGTTTGTAACCTTTCTACTTACCCCTTTGGAATTCTTCAGCTTGGGACGGGTAACACCTTCATGTCAAGTAGATTTCAATTTGACTAAAACTTTATTAAATACTAGTATAATAACCCGTTTTTGATGGGTAAAGTGTTTTTAGAAAGAGTTAAAAGGTTAAAGATAAATATAATCTGATGATCTTTAATGTAATCAGTGATATTATTATTTCAGATTGAAGCCCACGTATATGCCTGTCTGTCTTTCTGTACAGTAGAACTCTCTTATTTAACCTAATATTATGAATGTCTAACATTAATAAAAAGAAAATCAAAGTTTGTAAGGTTTAGTCTCTTACGCCTTGTTTAGTTGGCTAAGTTGTAATTCTTTCGTTATCAACCAAATACACTGCCTGATTGGTAATAAGAGAGTGAATCACAGATGAGAAATCTGTGAAAGTAGATCGGATAAAGATTGAGTTTTGTCTTAAAATGACTCCATGCTATTAAAGTTCACTTAAACCATTTCAGCATGGTTATTTCAGTGTTAAAATATGAATTAATGCTAGTAAAAATATTCAATTCAGGACTATAACATTTTAAAACAGGTTACTGCTTAAAGCTTGTGTTTAGGCATCTGTTCTCTTATTGAAGGTAAAAGTAATTGAATCTGGTTTTAAATTATAATATTTTATTCTACAAGGTGGTAACTATTTTTCAGTCTAACTAATGGTCAAACTTGAACTATTCAGAAGGCCTGCACATACAGTACGAGTCAACATTATAACCAAGTAATACATTCAGACAAAAATATATTTTTTTTCACACATAAGTTGGCCACAATACCATTTTAATCCAAATGGTAAGCTAGACATTTGTTCTTGTGTTAAAGTTGATGAAAATAAAATCTGGTTTTAATTTCAATATTTTGCCTTACAGTATGCAATTATTTCCGTCTACTTGACAGTGAAACATGAAACTTTTAGACTGCTTGTAAATATGTTTAGAAAAGCATACGTATTTGTTAACTTGTAACAAAATCTGGCACATCTAATTTATTTGTTAATGCAGTAAATGCAGTGTATAAGTCATTATACAATTAGTAATGCAAGTATATAGAGTAAATAATACAATTTGTCTAGACAGAACAATAGACTCAGTTAAGAAAACATTCTCGTGTTTTTGTCTTGTCTTCACTTCATTTTCTAAACTTGACTAGAGTACTCAACAGCAGACATGATAAAATGAAATTAGTAAAATACAGAGTTCATTTGTTTATGAGAATTAAATGTCTGTACAAGATACTGACTGGTACTTTTGATTTTGAGCCTCCCTTTATTTAGGGACACATTATCATTATTATCATTATATTATTATCTTATGGTGTTGACTCTTTTAGTGTTCATACAAATATACTCAGCAAAAAAAGAAACGTCCCCTGACTTTCAACTGTTTTTACTTTCAGTAAAATTAATGTGTAAATATTTGTATGAACACTAAAAGAGTCAACACCATAAGACATAAACTAAAAATGTTTCCCAATGTGTCCCTGAATGAAGGGAGGCTCAAAATCAAAAGTACCAGTCAGTATCTGGTGTGGCCACCAGCTGCTTGAAGTACTGCAGTGCATCTTCTCCTCATGGACTGCCTATTGCGGACAGTCTGAGCACTGATGGAGAGATTGTGTGTTCCTGGTGTGACTCGGGCAGTTGTTGTGGCCATCCTGTATCTGTCACACAGGTGTGATATTCGGATGTACCGATCCTGCGCAGGTGTTGTTACACGTGGTTTTCCACTGCGAGGATGATCAGCTGTCCTTCCTGTCTCCATGTAGTGCCGTTTTAGGCGTCTCACAGTGCGGACATGGCGATTTATCGTCCTAGCCACATCAGCAGTCCTCATGCCTTCCTGCAGCATGCCTAATGCACGTTCAAGCAGATGAGCAGGGACCCTGGGCATCTTTCTTTGGGTGTTTTTCAAAGGCGGTAGACAAGTCTCTTTAGTGTCCTGCGTTTTTAGAACTGTGACCTTAAATGCCTACTTTCTGTAAGCTGTTAAGGTCTTTACGACCATTTCACAGGTGCATGTTAATTAATTGATTATGGTTAATTGAACATGCATGCAAAACATCGTTTAAACCCTTTACAATGAAGATCTGTAAAGTTATTTGGATTTTTACAACTTATTGTTGTAATACACAGTCCTGAAAAAGGGACGTTACTTTTTTTGCTGAGTATATAACAAAAGAAAAACATGGTGCATGACAGAATGCCATTTTAAGTAACTTAACTAAATATCATTGGATCACTGAAAACGGCATGACGCAGAAACAAGAAACATTCACAACAAACTAACCAAAAAGCACTTTAACACAACAGATGCACGACAACCCCACTAAACTTAGGCAGACTATTTATTACTAAACTTAATGAGCTACCTCGGTTCAGGTGAGTCTTTCCCGTCCTGGGAAATTGAGTTTTGTCGCGTGCGCGCGGCTCGTGGGCTGTGGAGATGGACCCAGGTGCAGGTGCGGGTCGTGAGCCCTCCAGTCCTTTTGCGGTGCCGCTGTACTGAGAGTGAAGGCGCTGAAGCCGAGATGCGAGATCCGTAGCGTCGCATTGCCGGCAGGGCATGAGACTGAGCCGTGGTCGTGAAGGCGGAAGTATTAGATCGAAGCCGTGAAGTCCGTCCGCGATGTCGTCGTGCCAAAACGTGAAGCTGAGCCATAGTCGAGGATGTGAGAGAGGGAGTTCAGAGCTGTGTGATCAGTCAGCGAGGGCGTTGGGTTGAAACTGACGCGAAGCAAGGTAGTGGTCGAGAAACGAAAGTGAAATCGTCTGGCTCGTACCCATGTACGCTTACAGCGGCGGACGAAATGTTGCACCGAGGGGACCTCTACTTTCTCTTCTTGAGTTGGAAACAGCGGTGGTTGGTAACCCAGACAGCACTGAAAAGGAGAGAAGCGGTCGAGAAGCGGTCGACGATGGTCATGATGCAGGTATTCCCATCAGATGAGGGTAGGCCTGTTACGAAATCCAGCGAGATGTGTGACCATGGGCGATAAGGTATGGGTAGGGGTCTGATGAGACCAGCTGGAGGGCGGTTGTTGGGTTTACAGCGGGTGCAGATGTCGCAGGCTGCCACAAAACTGGAAACGTCCTTCCCCATCGTGGGCCACCAGAAGCGCTGTTGAAAGATAAAGAGTGTTCGGGCAGTGCCTGGGTGACAGGACAGCTTGGATCCATGACCCCATTCCAGGACCTGTGAGCGCAGACAAAGGAGAACAAAGAGACGATCCGGAGGAACATTGCTTGGGCCGGGCTCTTGAGTCGACGCCTGCTTGACTTTAGTCTCGATGTCTAGTTCTATGGCGGCAAGGAGACAATGCGATGGCAAAATGGAGCTGCATGGTGTGGCATCCTGTGGGGGGGAGAACTGACGTGAAAGGGCATTGGGCTTAGTGTTTTTAGAGCCTGGGCGGTAGGACAGGGTGAAGTTGAACCTGGAGAAGAATAATGACCACCGAGCTTGACGGGCATTGAGCCTTTTGGCGGAGCGTAGGTACTCCAGGTTCCGATGATCGGTCCATACTATGAAGGGGAGCTCGGTCCCCTCCAGCTAATGTCTCCATTCCTCCAGGGCTAGCTTGATGGCAATGAGCTCTCGGTCACCTACATCACAGTTCCTCTCGGCCGGAGAAAGACGGTGGGAATAGAATGAGCAGGGGTGCAGCTTGTTGTCTCGTGGGGACCTCTGGGAGAGGATTTCCTCAACGCCAGTGTTGGAGGCGTCCACTTCTACCACAAACTGGCGAGATGGGTCGGGTATGGTGAGAATGGGGGCTGAGGTGAACCGTCCCTTGAGGTCTGCGAATGCCTTGTCTGCCTCCTCGTTCCAGCAGAACCGCGTCTTCTGGGAAGTCAGGGAGGTTAGAGGAGCGGCGACGGAACTGTAACCCTGAATAAAGCGGCGATAGAAGTTCGCGAACCCCAGGAACTGTTGGAGGTCACGTCGGGAGGCTGGCGTGGGCCAGTGGGAAACGGCCTGGACCTTGGCTGGCTCCATCTCCAGTCTGGAGGGAGAGATGACAAAGCCTAGGAATGTTGTGGAGGTCGTATGGAACTCACACTTCTCAGCTTTCACAAAGAGATTGTTTTCTAGGAGCCTCTGCAGAACCTTGCGAACGTGGTGCCGGTGCTCCTCCAGTCCTTGAGAGAAAATTAAAATGTCGTCCAGATACACGAACACAAAGGAATTCAAGAAGTCACGGAGGACGTCATTGATGAGGGCCTGAAACACGGCAGGGGCGTTGGTCAGTCCGAACGGAACCACCAGATATTCGTAGTGCCCAGTGGGTGTGTTGAAGGCAGTTTTCCACTCGTCGCCCTCCCGGATGCGGACGAGGTGATAGGCATTCCGTAAGTCAAGTTTGGTGAAGATGTCCGCCCCTTGGAGAAGTTCAAAGGCGGTGGTCATCAGTGGTAACGGGTAGCGGTTCCTGACGGTTATCTCGTTAAGCCCTCTGTAATCAATGCATGGGCGAAGGGACTGGTCTTTTTTCTTGACGAAGAAAAACCCCGCCCCAGCGGGCGAGGACGATGGACGGATAATTCCCGCAGCGAGGGAGTCCGCAATGTATTTATTCATGGCCTCTCTTTCTTGGCGTGCCAGAGAGTAAAGTCTGCCTTTAGGTGGAGAGGTGCCTGGGAGGAGATCAATAGGACAGTCGTATGGTCGGTGCGGTGGGAGCGACATGGCTCTGGTCTTATTGAAGACCTGCCTGAGGTCATAGTACTCGGTGGGGACATTGGAGATGTCCGGGGTCTCATCAGGCGTGGCCGGAACGGAAGCCGGAGGAAGTGCTGAGTGCAGGCATGTCGTGGAGCATGAGGGACTCCAACCCGTGATGATGTGCTTGTTCCAGTCAATTTGGGGGCCATGGAGGGTTAGCCAGGGAAGTCCAAGTACCAAAGCGGCGTGAGATTTGTTCATGACGAAGAGGCAGATCTTCTCTAAGTGATTTCCTGACGTCCTTAAAGTTAGCGGATGGGTCGTGAGAGTGATGGGTGGAAGCTGGGTCCCGTCCAAGGCCTGAACGGCTAGCGGAGGGTCCAGCGGTACACAAGGGATTCTTAATGCCTTGACCGTGGAGGCGCTGACCAGGTTCCGGTCAGAGCCAGAGTCAATGAGCGCCTGAATAGGGTGGACCTGGCTGCCGACGATTAGGTTTACAGGGAGTAAAGGACGTGTTTGTGAGAGTCTGTCGGAAGAAGGAACCTCTAGTGCCCCCAGTCTGACTAGAGGCCGCCTCCCCTTTACTGGACAGTCTTTTAGCCTGTGTCCTGAAGCTCCACAGTAAAAACACGCCCCTTGCAGACGGCGTCGGCGTCTCTCCTCGTCTGAGATGCGGGTCCTGCCCAGCTGCATGGGCTCCTCCTGAGTCATCTGCTTCGGAGTAGGAGATATGTGGTCCCATCTGGTTTGGGGGGGCCTTTCAGCTTAACCGGAGGCGTGAGTCAATCCGCCCGGCGAGGTCCATGAGCTCGTGGAGGTCTGTGGGAAGTTCACGAGAGGTGAGCTCATCCTTGAGAGCTTCTGACAGCCCCTCCAGGAAGACATCTGCTAGGGCTCTGTCGTTCCACCCACTAGAGGCGGCTAGGCTGCGGAACTCAATGGCATAGCCGTAGGCAGAGCGGGATCCTTGACAGAGTCTCAATAACCTAGTTCCGGCCTTCCTGCCGACAAAAGAGCGATCAAAGACTCGCTTCATCTCCTTGGAGAAGTCCTCAAAGTTCTCGCAGTGTGGGTCGTGTGCCTCCCAGAGGGCCGTGCTCCACTCCCGGGCTCTACCGGTTAGTAATGTGATGACGTAGACCACCCGAGAACGTTCTGACGAGAAGGAGGAAGCTTGAGGTCAGAGCTGTGGGCGCCTGGAGAAGCTGCACTTGAGAAGCAATGTCAGCTAAAGCCCGTCTCGTGGCGATAAGCTCCTCTTGGTCTTTATTGAGGAGCGCGCCTTGGCCCTCCAGTGCCTGTATCACCCGGTTTAAACCTCCTGGATCCATAGTAGTGGCTGGATTATTCTGTCACATGCGCGCGGCTCGTGGGCTGTGGAGATGGACCCAGGTGCAGGTGCGGGTCGTGAGCCCTCCAGTCCTTTTGCGGTGCCGCTGTACTGAGAGCGAAGGCACTGGAGCCGAGATGCGGCATCCGTAGCGTCGCATTGCCGGCGGGGCGTGAAACAGAGCCGTGGTCGTGAAGGCGAAAGTGTTAGATCGAAGCCCTGAAGTCCGTCCGCGATGTCGTCGTGCCAAAACGTGAAGCTAAGCCATAGTCGAGGATGTAAGAGCGGGAGTTTAGAGCCGTGTGATCAGTCAGCGAGGGCGTTGGGTTGAAACTGACGCGAAGCAAGGTCGTGGTCGAGAAATGAAAGTGAAAGTCCAGAGCCGTTAAATCCAAGCGTGGCGATAAATCCAAATCGTGAGGCAAGGGGCAAAAACGAGGAACAAAGCGAAATCGGCAACGTGAAAAACCATAAACATAAACGCGAGAAAACTGCGGCGAGACAACACACAATAATCCAGCGGCGAGACAGCGCGCAGTGCTTCCTTATAAGCTGGATGAAATCAGCGCCAGATGAGAAACCGGTGTGCCGGCGGGGCGGTGCAGGGGCGTGTTAGGAGCAATGACAGTGTGGGAAAACATGGCCGTGTGATGAGAAGTCTGACAGCGTGAGAGAGGAAGTGTCAAAGGGCAAGAGCGGTCTTTGATCAGCGCGAGACGCTGAGAGCATGACAAGTTTAACTAAAAGATAACACAAAGGAACACAAAATAAAGTCTGTGCGCATGGCTTCCTCTAGGGCAGGGGTCGGCAATTAAGTTTGGCCTTGGGCCAGATTTTTTCCAAGCCATTACATGGCGGGCCACGACCAAAACATTGGCTAATTTATTGAATTAATAGGGGAGGATGAATGGTAGACGCTCGTAAAATGACAGAACCGAGATAAACTGACACATCTAAGATGAGATCATCGTGCTAATTACGATCCGGCTAGGTTAGTTCTTCGAGCACACCTGTTGTTGATGATTAGTATGGCTGGATTGAGTTGTCTACTCACTGATCACAAGCCCTGCAATTGGTTGACAAAATGGAAAAAGAGCGGCTCCATTTTTTTTGTAACACGTGTTATGCGCAGAAATGCCCCCTGCCATGGATTGCCCCCCCACATAATCGCTATTAAATATTATATTATAACATAAATTTAGAGGTTAATGCTTTACAAATTACATGAGACAATGAAATAAAATAAGCAATATGAAAATAAATATGTTGTATATGAAAAAATAGAAATATTAATATTTTTGAAATAGTACATGTATACTTTTATATTGTTTGTTATAAAATTAGTTTCGTTTATATAATTTATCATTATAAAATATTTATTTTTATTATATATAATTATTTATTCGCATATTCATGACAAACCCCTGAAAAATAAATGTGCAAGATGCAAGGATATATGCAAATTCCTTTTCTTTACCCACGTGAGTCAGTCCGCGTCAGTCGTGCTCTTTAACCAATCAGATGTGACCTCGCCATTTCAACCAATCATAACCCGCTAGGAGCGCAGGCTAAATCCTGTTTACATGAAATAAACCTGCTTCCGAGCAGGTTCAAGCTTACGGATATGTTGCTATGACAGCAAATGCGAGAAGCACATCGAAGAACGAAACAATCCAAGATCAGGACAAATTCACAACAATCAAATCCAGCTAACCGAGTTAGAGACAGACGGAGAACGGACCCCTGGGTGCTCGCAAAGCACAACAAGACGTCATTTGTTTTTGCATGTTGAGCGTTCGCTCTGCACCTCGCTGATGCGCTTATTCACCCTCGTATCCAGATATAACAAATAAGAATTTAGATAGATTGAAATATTTCTGTTCTGAAAAATGAGGTTTTCAAACAAAGAGTTTTTTTTAGACTGTCAGTCCGATTAAAAAAAATATATCATTTATTTATTTTCATTCTCTAGTTTAAACAATCTCACGGGCCAGATGTTTTTGCTTGCGGGCCACATGTGGCCCGGGGGCCGCTAATTGCCGACCTATGCTCTAGAGGTTATCTATGACATATACATTATTGTGAAGTTATTTAATAGTTCTTTTGACACAAGTTCAAGCTAATTTGCTATTTATTTTTGGCTGTATTAAGGACTTTTAAAATGTGTTGCATGAAAAAAAGAATTATGAACCATAAATGTTTCTGCTGAACTTAAAAAAAAAAACATTACTTTTATACCTTTTTTTTTTTTTAGGAAAGACACATGTTGCTTATTCTCGAATCAACAATACACATTGTTATTATTACATATGTTTAGGATTTACAGTATTCACAAATATATTCTCTACATGAATATTTGACTAATCTATTTAACTTGAACGAATGAGACTATGTTTTTTTGTTTTTTTAAGATTCCAGTGTTTCTGTTCATATTATGAAACCCTCAGAAGAAAATATTCAATGGACCAGCCTGACAAAGCAGAACTGAGTGAATCATTTAAAGCTTTGGCCAAAAACAGAAAAGAAAAAGAGTAAATTTGGGAATTTGATAAATGTTGTTAATTTTGCTTTCTATTTGTTTTGAATTGCTATTGCAATTTCAAACGTTTGCTATTTCAATACTATTAGCTGTTTCAGTGGGTAAGTTTCTGTTATATTTTGCTGTTGCTGGAGTCTAGGTGTAAGCTCCAGACAGATGTAGAATGGCATCCCTGGAACTTGACATTTCCTGATTTAATGTCTGATAAAAAAGATGGCATTATTGATGGCAGGCCAGCCTGGCTTGTTAAACCACTTCTGCACTGAAGCCCACAACTGTCAGTTCTGTACCAGGAGCTACAGAAAAAGCCTGGAAACAGACCCACCCTATGTTGCCATCCAAAAAAAAACTGACACACAATCAGATGACAGTTCATTTAGTTAACTGTAATTTCTTTCTTTTTTAAACTGTAGTTCATACAGCTTTATATTGTGTTATATATTTATCATAGTTATTGTTATGGTATTAATACTTGTTATTTGTAAATTTTAATTTGTTCTTGATTTATATATTTCATTCTTGTAAAAAAAATATCAAAAGTCTGTCACTGTCTGAGCATTTATATTGTAAACAGGATTGAAGCCCTGTAGATATATAAGTAGGCCTACATATCTGGGGTTGTGGGTGGTCTGAAATTTAAGCCCAACAAACAACAAAAAAACTAATGCATACAGTGGTCCAATAGCTGATAAGGTTTTGGATTGGGCTAAAAGAAGGAGAAACCAATGAAAAGTTTGAGGTCAAACCCGACTTGAAAGAGCTATTGTAAAATGCAAAGATCTCCTGGGTGTGAAAAAATCCTGAGAGGATTATCTACCATGGCAACAGACAATAAAACCAGTGGAATTTACAGGAATTTTACTGTATATAGTTTTTTTCATGCAGTGAAACAGCATCATAAAAGCCCAAGGAACACACCATGCCATGCCTCAAGATATAATAATAAAAATAAAAGCATTTAGGCTTAACCCGATCTTAGATAACGTGGGTTTATTAAATGGAATAAAAAAAAAACTGAAAACAAAAAAGCAAGCACAATGTGCCTCTTCTTCTGTTCTTGAGACAGGATTGGGGTTTGTAAACTGAAAATAAATGCTCTTGTCCATTTACGATGAGGTTTTTCCTTTAATTGACTTATCTTTTGTGTGTTTTCTTTCGTTGATTAATTTATTTTCTTTTATTTTTACTATTACCACCCTTTGTTTGGGAGTACAATTATAGCACAATTATTACAGTACTAAACTGTGCTCTCTCTCTTTTTTATGCAGGAACTGTTCTTTGTTTTAAATTACAAAACTCCGGACTTCTGGTAGTTCCCAGAATTTTTAAATCTACAAAAGGATGTAGGGAATTTTCAAATTTAGCTCCAAAGCTTTGGATTAGCCTACCAGATAGTGTTCGGAGATCAGACACAGTTTCCCAGTTTAAAAGTAGACTCAAGACGCATCTCTTTAATCTGGCATACACGTAACTCATCCCATAACCTCATACTCCAGTACATCTATCCGGAATGGCAACTACACTAATTCTCTCCATCTGTTCTGTACTTTTCTACCCATCCCGAGGCATCTGGAGATTGTGCCAGCTTCAGTAGACAAAGGCCAACTCTGTGAGGTTCCTGAAGCATTCAAAAAAGGACCAGCTCCAGCTGGATTCTGCTTTATGATGGTTGGAGCTACACATCCTGCTCCTGTGCCTCCAGTGATCCAGACCCCATCTGCCCTCTGCACCTACTGACTCATCCCTATGCTGAGCTGGACTTCATGTTAATTTAAAGAACTTCTGTTATATTGAATTTTCAGCTGCATAACACACATGATGTTACATAATTTCTATCTGTTATCAACTAAATGAGGATGGGTTCCCTGATTAAGTCTGGTTCCTCTCAAGGTTTCTTCCTATTGCCATCTCATGGAGTTTTTCCTTGCCACTGTTGCCGTCACTCTTGGTTAGCTCATCAGAGACATTTCATTCATCTCTCAAAAAGCTTTGTCTTTAAGCCCTGGCACAGGAGCCACATGCTCTCTACCTGGTGCTACCTAATGATTGCACCTACAGTAATGGTAGGCCTAGAGGACCTAAATAGATGTGCTTGCTAGACATGAAGCATTTCTGATTGCCCTTACAGCTGCATTGCCGCAGATCTGCCAGTTCAGAACTTCACCGTGAATTTTCTTGTAGATCTGCCTTATGTGAGACCCACATTCTTACACTATTACTGTATATACTTTTCAGCATTGATATTGCCATCACAAAAGTTTAAGTTACCTTTGTCAAGGGCACTGACACAACCCCATACCATGACAGACCCTGACTTTTGGACTTGTTGCTGGTAACAGTCTGGATGATCCTTTTCCTCTTTGGTCAGGAGCACATGGCATTCATTTGTCCCAAAAAAATACCTGAAATACTTATTCATCTGACCATAGTACAGGTTTTCACTGTGTGATGGTCCATCCCAGATTCCTCCGAGCCCAGAGAAGTCGACAGCGCTTCTGGACACTGTTAACATAGGGCTTCATTTTGGGCAAAGTACAGTTTTAACTGCCATTTGTGGATGTAACTACGTATTGTTGCACTTGACAAAGGTTTTCCAAAGTAGTTCTGAGCCCATGTGGTTATATTACTTATAGATAAACAACGATTCTTCATGCAGTGCCATCTGAGGGGTCTGAGATCACAGTAGTTCAGCTTGGGCTTGCTCCCTTGTCCTTTATGTACTGAAATTCCTTCAAATTCATTAAATATTTTAATTATGTTATGCATTGCTGAAGGTGAAATATCCAAATGTCGTCCTATCTTCCTTTGGAGAACATTGTTTTTAAACATTTAAATAATTTTTTCATGCATTGTTAGCAAAATGGCGATCCTCTGCCTATATTTGCTCCTAAAGGAATAGACCTTTCTTGGATGCTGCTTTTGTACCAAATCATAATTACAATCATCGAATGTCAATTGTTGACAGCATCTGTTTGAAATCACCTCATTATTTAATGAATTTACCTGATTACTAGCCCTAACTTGCTCCTGTCCCAACCTTTTTTAAAATGTGTTGCAGGTCTAAATGACACGAAAGGATGTATATTTACAAACAAAATGAAGTTGACAAATGAAATATTTTGTGTTCATATTGTCTGCAATAAAAGACAAGTCAAAGTAAATTCAGAAATCACTACTTTCTTTTTTTTAAATAGCTCAGTGTTTAATGTGTTGGACTGTTGAAGGATGGATCCATGATTTCAGTTATTAATGCCAGACTTTGTCCCTACCATATAAATGTTGAAACAGATATAGAGACTTATCAGACTGGACAATGTTTGTCCAATCTTCTGTTGTCCAGTTTTCATGTGAATTTTAGTTTCCTGTTCTTAGCTGACAGGAGTGGTACCCAGTTTAACATGTTGCGTATTTAGAGATGATGGGGGGGGGGGGGGGTTAATATAAGGCTTGTTTCCCTCACAAGTGTGTAATAACCTTCTTTCAATGACATTCTGACCCAGAGCTTCTTTTCCTATGTAAAACAGGAGTCTTTGTTTGTACAGTAGCATAACAATATGAAGGCTCGTTTTACATGCTTGCTTGAGATAAGGGATCTTCTTTATTTGCAAAGAAAATCTATTGACCAATCCAGCACTGACATTTTCTGACCTTTAATGTGGATTTTTCACTATGATAACGATAGCTCCTTTGTAGAGCCATAAACTGTAAATGACTTTGGTTAGGATGGAGGATACAAAGTTTTTGCAGTGTCAACAATGTGGACAGAAGTGCATGGATGTGTATTGCCATGCGAGATCAATAAGCTCTTGGATAGCAGTCTTCTGGGTTTATTTAATATAAAATCTAGACTGTAGACCAAAATCTTATTTCTTCAATAATCATCTTACTGTAATCATCACTATTGATTACAATTTAACCAATGTAACACATTCACACCTGCATATTTTCTCTTATTCATATTTGTTAGTCTTTGATTGTTTTTATGAATATAAAAAGTGCTACATTAACCTTGATGCAAATGTTTTAATGTCACTGTCACTGATACTTTCCTATCCCAATTATTTTGGTACAAATATGGTTTAAGTGTATTTGACCTAAAATGTTATAAGTATATAAGTTCTGACTATTTTGCATTTAAGTTTACGCTACTTAAATAACTATTTTTTTTCTACTGTCGATTACTTAAAGACTTGAAATATTACGTTTGGACTGTTTTACATGTAAATTGACTCTACTTAAACATTTTTTATCAATTACTTAAGTTATTTGAGGCACATGCCTCAAATGGTGTAAGTACAATCAACTTGGCCGGGTTTACAGTGTAGGACTTTATGTCACAAAGGCAGAGGGACTGTAAAAGGTGTGAAGGCTAGAGGTGCAACTCTGAGTCAAAGCTCTGATATTTTAATGCTGCGAGATCCAGCAGTAAACTTTGATGTGAGCAATCGCCGCTGAGTGCCATTATGCAATGAAAAACAAAAGTGGATTTTAATAAGCAGGGGTTTGTGATAGGGAAGATCAAAGTCAGTTTACATGTGTATGTCTTGGTGTGTGGAATCTGAAAGTGACAAACTATCACAAAGTGGAGGAGCGAAGCGTGAGTCCGTGTCCGTGGTACCAATCAAAGGCAGATCAAACAAATCTAAAGCGGTAGATAAATGGTAGGGGTAAGTCGAGGGGCAAAGCGTTCCGTGAAGCGATAAGTAGTAGATCAAACAAATCTGAAGCGCAGAACGATGAGTAAAATTTGTAAACAAAATCCTTGGTCGAGGTATACATCAATCATAGAAAATAAATGCGAGAAAACTGGGCTGTGAAGCACGTAATAATCCGGCAACAAGGAAGTGCGCAGTGCTTTTTTAAATGCCTGGAGAAATTATTTGTGAATGGAGAACCGGTGCGTGGGAGGGGCAGTACAAAGGCATAGGAAAAAGCATAACATTCTGGAAAAACATGACCGAGTGTAGAGAGACATGACAGGGTAGAAACAACAACAACAACAAAAAAAACAGGAGTTCATGACAGTACCTCCCCTTTACAAATGCCTCTGGCCATTTGGACGGAGCGCCCCAGGAAAACGTTTTTAAAAGTCTGTAATAAATTTGGGATCTAAAATGAATATGGCAGGAACCCAGCTTTTCTCCCCTCGATATCTTGGAGCTGCGGAGCAACGTCGGTCTGCTTGCTTTTATACCTCTACACTTACATGTTTATGTTTACATTCTGGACCCTTGCACAAAGACACTTTAATAAACCACCTTAATTTTGTTTTAATGTTCTATTTTACAGTATATTTCTATTTCTATTTTATTTCCATTTTCTGTACAGTATACTGCTATTTTTATGCTAGTTTAATTAAAACTTTCTACTGTATTTCTTTTTTCATATTTATTTCTTATTATAAGCTTTAATTCTTTAATAAGCTTTAATTCTCAAGGTCACTGGCAGTCATGTTAGCATTTCACTGCATATCGTACTGTGTATGACTGTGTATGTGACAAATAACATTTTTATTTGATTTAAATTTGAGTTGTCTTCTGGCTTGTAGCCAGGTTCTACTGCAACGACGAACAAAGAGTTTGGCAGATGGAACTGTAACCTCCTTCTCTTGAGAAGGAAACAAGTTGTTGCTAAAACAAGGACAGGCCCGTGGCTGAGGTTGAAAGAAAGTTGTGGGCATATTGGGGAGCTTTAAAAAAGCTGTCGACGATAGTTAGAATGCAAGTGTCGCTATTGGAGTTGGGTAGTCCAGTGACAAAGTCAATGGCAATGTGTGACCAAGGGCAATGAGTGGTAGTAGTCTGGAAGTGGACTGATGAAGCCTGCTGGAGGCCAATTGCTGCTTTTGTTTATGGTGCAGACATCACATGCTGCCACATACTTGATAATGTCCTCCATTAATGTGGACCACCAGAAATGCTGCTGTATAATGAACTGGGTATGTCTGCATCCGGGGTAGCAGGCAAGCTTGGAGCTGTGTCCCCATTTCAGAACCTGTGTGCGCATGGTTAAGGGGACAAAGAGGCAACCTTGGGGGACATTACTTGGAGCAGGATCCTGGGTGGGGGCTTGCCTTACCAGTCTTTCTATGTCTAGTAACATGGCTGCCACTAAACAGCGAGGATGAAGGATGGTCTTCTGGGGCGAGGGGACTTGGTGCAGAGAAAACTGTCAGGACAGAGCATCTGGCTTTGAGTTTTTTTAAATTAAACCTGGAGAAAAATAAACCTGTTGGGCATAAGTCTCTTATCTGTTTTCAAATACTTCAGATTTTTATGATCAATCCAGATGAGAAAGGAGTGTTCGGTTCTCTCCAGCCAGTGTCTCCACTCCTCCAAGGCTAGTTTCACAGCCAGCAACTCTCGGTCTCCAATGTCATAATTTTTCCTCAGCAGGTGAACGGTGATGAAAAAAAGAACTTGTTATTTGCAGCTTTTTATTTGCAGCTTTAATCAGCTTTAATCAATAGTTAATTGCAGCTTGTTATTTTCGGGAGTCCTTTGAGACAAAACTGCCCCCACCCCTGTTTCCGAGGCATCCACCTCTACTACAAATTGTAAGGAGGGATCAGGAACAGTGAGGATAGGGGCCAACGTGTACTTGTTCTTAAGTCTTTGGAAACCCTCCTCTGCATGTTAGTCCCAATAAAAATGTAGTTTTGAGGAGAGCAGCTATGGCGCTGTAGTTCCTTACAAATTGTCTATAAAAATTTTGCAAAACCCAGGAAATGTTGGAGATAACCTCTAGAAGTAGGAATAGGCCAGTCAGTGACAGCCTTTACCTTGGTGAGGGTTATCTGGATCATGGATGGTGGAATAATCCAAAGAAGGCAATCAAGTTCTGGTGAAATTCATACTTTTCTGCCTTGGTGAACAGTTTATTTTCAGGAAGTCTTTGTAATACTTGGTTCAAAACAAAGGAGTTAAGAGAATCCCTGAGGACAACTGACTAGGGCGTGAAAAACTGCCAGGGCATTGGTAAGGCTGAAAAGAACCACAAGGTACTCGTAGTGTCCTGTAGGGGTGTTAAAGGCAGTCATCCATTCATTCCCCTCCCTTATCAGGACATGGTGGTTAGCATTTCTAAGATCCAGCTTTGTAAATAATCGTGCCTTGAAGAGGAACTTGTTGACTTGTTGACACTTTTGGCGAAGTGAATTAAGCCGTCCCTTGGGGGGGTGCCTGGGAGGAGGTCTTTTGCACAATCATACAGATGTGGCCAAAAGTGTGCGCGTGTTTTCCCGTGAGATGCCACAATTTGGCGCGCGACGTGCCGCGACTTGCTGTAAGCAACATTTGGGAATTTAAATAAATGTGTTGCCTCACTGAATATCCACCACAAGGCGCATGGAAGGACTTTATCTAAAAGCCAGACCAAGTACGACGGAGAATTGTATATAATTAGGTAGCCTAAAACAATACTGTTTTCAATGCTCAAGCAAACATGAATTTACTTTTGTTTTACAATAGCTCTTTCATGATGAATGTGTGTATATGTGCTTCATATTTTTTTCATCATGATGAAATGAGATGCCCAAATTCGTGCTTTAAAAATTTCTTATATAGTTTTTGTAATGTTTAAATGGTTTTGAAATTAATTTAATTTCCTGATAGTAGGCTATCTGATAGTGTTAACTGTGAATGTCCTAAATTGTGAATATGACAACATCTTATTTAAAACGTAAAAACGCCATCATGAATAAACGGGCTTTTTAGAATAATGTGTCTAGCATTGAATAATTATTTCATCCATTATTTGACCAGGGCTGGAAATTATAGCTGGAATGTGATTGTGGAGTTATGACTGAAATTATTCCGTCATATGTGAATTCATGACTGACGTCGCCATGCGGAAACCCGTGGCTCATACTTTCACTTTACAAAAGGCAGCGTTTTTATCAAAAGGCTGATAAACGCGTGTTGTACAGTACATACAATGCGACAGCGCGCTCAGTTACTGTCATACTGCCCTCTTTTCACCTTTGATGTAGGTGTAAAGTTATCAAACCGGTTTTGCGGATGGGGGAATTGGCAGAATTTAGGTGTTTAAAACGATTAACAAGACCGAGCAGACGTCTCTGCCTAAAATGAATAGAATAAATAGAAATAAAATGTTTAATGGTACCAATCAAATCCGACTACATAATTACTTTGAGTGTAATTCACAAATTTTCTGAATATATCATGTCTTTTGTGTATACAGTATGTTTTTGTATGTGAATATAAAGGTCCTTTTCAAAAAATTAGAATATTGTGATAAAGTTCATTATTTTTTGTAATGTACTGATAAACTTAAATTAAATTAGACTTTCATATATTTTGGATTCATTACACACAACTGAAGTAGTTCAAGCCTTTTATTGTTTTAATATTGATGATTTTGGCATACAGCTCATGAAAACCCCAAATTCCTATCTCAAAAAATTAGCATATTTCAGCCGACCAATAAAAGAAAAGTGTTTTTAATACAAAAAAAGTCAACCTTCAAATAATTATGTTCAGTTATGCACTCAATACTTGGTCGGGAATCCTTTTGCAGAAATGACTCTTTCAGTGCGGCGAGGCATGGAGGCAATCAGCCTGTGGCACTGCTGAGGTGTTATGGAGGCCCAGGATGCTTTGATAGCGGTCTTAAGCTCATCCAGAGTGTTGGGTCTTGCGTCTCTCAACCTTCTCTTCACAATATCCCACAGATTCTCTATGGGGCTCAGGTCAGGAGAGTTGGCAGGCCAATTGAGCACAGTAATACCATGGTCAGTAAACCATTTACCAGTGGTTTTGGCACTGTGAGCAAGTGCCAGGTCATGCTGAAATTTTGATCTCAATAAAGCTTTTCAGCAGATGGAAGCATGAAGTGCTCCAAAATCTCCTGATAGCTAGCTGCATTGACCCTGCCTTTGATAAAACACAGTGGACCAATACCAGCAGCTGACATGGCACCCCAGACCATCACTGACTGTGGGTACTTGACACTAGACTTCAGGCAAGTTGGCATTTCCCTCTCCCCAGTCTTCCTCCAGACTCTGGCACCTTGATTTCTGAATGACATGCAAAATTTGCTTTTATTCGAAAAAAGTACTTTGGACCACTGAGCAACAGTCCAGTGCTTGTGACTTGTGACGTTATCATCTCCTCAAACATGCTTCCAACCAACCAACCCTGGCCGCCAAACTCAGAAGGTTACTTGTCATAGCCGATAACTGCTCCTTTTAGCCTGTAAAAGCCAAGCTCTTCCCCAAAAATTGTGTAAATGTCTGCAACAAACACTAACCATTAAAATGTTAAGAATTTAATTAAACACAAATATATAAATTAGATTTTCTTTATACATAATATTTTCCTTATATATAAAGTCATGCTATGGTACTTTTACTATGCTGAAGTACCATTTAAAGCTATTTATCCATTTCTCTCTTATTTGCTTACTTATTTACTTACTAAGTAGAGAATGCTTTTATTAGAGAGCTCTAAAACAACATCAATATAAATGACAATGGAATATTACAGATTGGCGAGTTGACGCCCATGCACAAATCACTGACCATTAAAATGTTGGATTTGAATTAAAATGGCACTTATATATATTCGTGTTTAATTTGAGCGGAAAAACCCCTCCCTGCCTCCACCCCCGTATAAATATGGTAATGACTCCACTTTGGCAAAACCAAACGAAAAAGCAATGGCAAAAACAAGCAAGAAGAGAAACTTCACAGAATGTGAATTGGAGGTGCTCCTATCGGAGGTAGACCGGAAAAAAACTGTTATTTGCAAGTTTGTTCTCCGGAATTAATAACAAAATAAAAGAAAAACTTAGCTGGAATAATACCTTTAAATACATCACCCACCAAGAAGCCACCCTGCCACCCTGGAATCTCATCCCAACCATGCTGTTTGTCAGGATGAATGAATCATGAGTTGACCCAGGCCACCTTGCCACAATATTTGTTAGGCGCATTTGAGCATCACATATTCTTTGCACATTTATTAATTGGAAATGTTTCCGATTCACGTATGCAAATTCGTCTTCAGATGGCGCCTTTATAGCAGTGTGCGTGCAGTCGATCGCTCCAATTACATTAGGAAAATCGGCGATCTCTGCAAATTGCGCTTTAATGTTTAGCTGGTCAAGTGCATGGTATGGAAACCTTATATAGGCTACCCGCTAGACATGCGGATGCTCCCGTCCCATACAGCTGGCATGGCACGGCTCAAAGATGACTGGCTTACCCCCGAGCGGTCTGCCAGTTCCCTTTGGAAAGAACCAGTTGCCAGGAAACCAAGCGTTGTCAGCACCTGTAATGGAACGGGTATTGCATGGCTCCTCGCTGTCTCTCTTTCCAAATTTGGACCCAACTCAGCACAGAGCTCCAAAAGGATAGCTCTTGGAAATCTGAAACGGCTAATAAGCCAGTCATCATCGTGGGCCAGAAAATCACTGTGATCCCTAAAAACGCGTTCCTTTTAGATTCGGCCATTGACAATGTCCTCTAATAAGGCCAACACTGCCATTGCCATAGACTAAGGGTTGTATACATTTGCAAATGCTTTTATATCACATAATTACATAATCACATAATTGGTAGAAAAATATTGTGTTAATTAACCCATTTTATCAATTATAAATTAATAGCAATGTTTTTCACATGTGTTGGTGCGATACTTTGTAGTGTGCAATTTAACATAATTGCCTCTAGGAGTCGCCAACAGAAATAAAACAAACACACACAAAAAATACACGTACGCCAGACATGAAGTTGGCGTGGAAGAACGCACATTTTCACGTTAATTTCACTGTTAGTAAATTCAACCGTGAGTGTAAAAACTGGCGTAAGCAAAGTTTTTGTGCGTACGCAGCGTTGATACATGAGGCCCCAGATCTGTAAGGTTGGTGAGGAGGAAATGAGAGTGCTTGTGCTAAAAACCAGTTTGAAGCCAGAGTATTCTTATGGAACATTAGTAAGATCAAGATGTTTATCAACCATGATGGGTGGTGAGGAATGGGTAGCAGCTGAACAAAGGCAGGATGCATGGCGTGAGGGGCTTCAGCCCAGGATAGTGTTCTTGACCCAGTTTATGTGGAGATTGTAGAGAGTATGCCAGGGGCGTCCGAGAACTCCCAACTTAACTAAAGGGCTTACTTTTTTAGCGGGCAATTTTTGAGGAAGTGATCTGCTTGTCCACAATAAAAGCACGCATGGATGAGTACGTAGGCATGTAGGAGGAGAAGGCCTAATGACTGTCTAGCAATGGTCATGTTGGAGGCAAAAATAAGCATGTGTGATTTCCCGCGACTGGTGAGGTCCATGAGCTCGTCTAGATCAGAAGGTAACTCCCGGGAGACAAGTTTCTCCTTAAAGGTGTTAGAAAGACCATCCAGGAATGGAGGAATCAAATAAGGCATGTTCGTTCTAATAGCAAGAGGCCGCCAAGGCGTGAAACTCAATGGGATTATCATTAGTCGAACGAGGCCCTTGGCAAAGCCTTAGTATCTTCCCAGCGGTCTTTCCTCATCTCTTGGGTAAATATGTCAAAGCAGCAGGCATCATCAGCGTCCCATACTGCCGTTCCCCACTCCCTTGCTTTTCCGGTCAACAGAGTTATGACATAAGCCACTTTAGAAAATTTTGTGGGAAAGTTCGAAGCCTGCAGCTCAAGAACTAGCAAGCACTGGGAGAGGATGGAGCGGCAGGTGCCTGGCTCACCATCATAAACCTGAGGCGGAGGAAGGCGTGGTTTTGGTGGTGGGATGGTGGTGGGATTGCGGCGGCAGCTAAAGAGGAGGTTGTATGGAGCTGTTGCATTTAGGTTGTGAGTTTACCAAGGGAATCAAAGACAGATGCCTGAGCCTGAGTGACTGACTGAAGATCACGCTGGTGTGAGCCGAGGAGGGCGCCCTGATTCTACAGTGCAGACTTCAGATGGCCCGATTATTCTGTCACAAAGGCGGAGAAGGTCGGGCAGGCTGATAGAACCTGAAAGCAGACAAACCACTATTATAGTTAATAACTTTAATCATGAAAGTTCTGGAGTAAGAATGAGCAGCACTTGGTGTCACGTAGCCCGTGATACACCTGTATAGTAAAACACGAGACTGTAATGAGTCTGGAGTCTAGAGGTTCAACTCTGAGTCAAGGATCTGATGTTTTAATGCTGCAGTAAACTTTGATGTGATCAAAATGAAAAACAGAAGTGGATTCTAATAAGAACGGGTCAGTGATAGCGAAGGTCAGAGTCAGTTCACCTGTGGATGTCTTGGTGTGTGGAATACAGAAGTGACAAACTATTGGTGTCCGTGAAGCAATCAGTAGCAGATCAAACATATCTGAAGCGGCGAACGATAAGCAAAATCGAGGTCCACATGAATCATAGGTTAACAGGGATTTGTGACGCTTTAGATACTACATTATTATTATTAATAACACAACATAGGCTTCATCATCGGAGGCTGTTGGCTGCTTTTTCCCGAGCTCCGCCAGACTGACCAATTTTTCTACTTTTTCGTCCCCTTACGAAGAGTAAACATATAACAGATAAGTATTTCATACTACCTTATAATATATTCACTCGAAACGCGTGTTATATCGTTTTCGTATAAGTTTATATCGTATAAGTTTTAATAGTTTTGCAGCACACCGCTTCTAGCCGGCTTTTCATTAGCATCGCTAGCCCGTTAGCCCGGCTATCACAAGTTTGTTTACGCTCTTTCGCACCGGTTATTTCTATTTTTAGACACCATGTCGGTTGGGTCTCTGCCCCTGTGTGCAGGTGAGGAGACATTGGAGCTGCACTCGGTGGACTTGGAGATGGAGGCCGTGGAGAAGCTGATCCGCGACCTACAGGTGAAGCTGGCCCGGCTACAGCAGCGGAAAGCCACGCTGGAATCGTCGCGGACCGACGCTCACCTGTCCCAGGTAAATTCTCGGCATGAGAATTCTCCGACAACCTCTACTCCGCGTGCTTCTCTGCCCAGGTCCAACGCACCGAGAACGCAGCCTGCCCAGCTTTCCTTCACCCCGGCGCCGGGATACCACGAGGCCTGGAAACTTCAGCAGCGGAAGACGCGCGCCAAGCCCCGGGCGAGGACCTCTCCTCCTCCGCCACCACCCGTCTTCGAGATCTCAACCCGAAACCGCTTCGCTCCTCTCCGTGAGACGGCACACGACGCGCTGGTCATCGGAGACTCCATTGTCCGGCACGTGCGTGCTACCACAGCTAAAGGTAAGGCGTACACGCGCTGTTTACCTGGTGCACGTGTTCTTGATGTTGCTGCACAGGTGCCTGCGGCCCTGAGGAAGAACATTCGAGCTGTGGTTCTCCATGCTGGCACCAACGACATCAGGCTGAGGCAGACGGAGATCCTAAAGAAGGAGTTCAGGAGCCTGGTTGAGAAGGTCCGCAGCACATCACCCACGACAAAGATCGTCGTATCTGGACCACTTCCGACATTTCAGAGAGGAATCGAGAGGTTCAGTAGATTATTTGCCTTCAATGAATGGTTACAATCTTGGTGTCAACAACAGAGATTACCCTTTGTTGATAACTGGAATGTTTTCTGGGAGCGTCCTAGGCTCTACCGCACAGATGGCCTGCACCCTAGCAGAGCTGGAGCAGCGGTCCTCTCTGACAACATCTCCAGGACATTACGAACCATCTGACTTGCGGTAAGTCATACCTCAGATTCTTTAGATATCAGCCACAATACAACCCACCATACTAATAGACGCACACACATAGCTTGTACTATAGAAACTGTGTCTATTCCCCGATTAGTGAGAAAAAAGAATAAATTCGTTAAATCCAGCCGAAACAATCTGGTAACCATTAAACCAGAAAAAGCCCAAATAAGTAATCGAAGTCTACCTCTAAAGTTTGGACTTCTCAACATTAGATCCCTTACGCTAAACCAACCGTCTGCTAGCTGCATAGAGTCGTCACTCAGGGTTCACTCTATTGAGACTGTGTCTGTTCCCCGAGCTAAAAACAAATTTAGAAAGACTCAGAAAGTCTGTTTTAGTAATTTAATTAGCATAAAGACCACAAACTTGGATCAGACTGAATGCGCAGCCGGCACCTCTGATCTGAAGCTAGGACTGTTAAATATTAGATCTCTCGCATCTAAAGCAGTTATAGTTAATGAAATTATCACAGATCAGGAGTTTGATATACTCTGTTTAACAGAAACCTGGATTAAACAGGACGAGTATGTAGCTCTAAATGAAGCTAGTCCTCCTGGATACAGCTACATACACCAGCCTCGGTTAACTGGTAGAGGAGGAGGCGTCGCAGTTATTCACAATGATAATTTGACTATTGTACAAAAACACGGACACAAATTTAATTCATTTGAAATTCTTTATAGTAACATAAGTGTATTTAACTATATTAAGTCAGCTCAGTCGATCCCGCTAATTGTCATTTACAGACCTCCAGGGCCGTGCTCGGAATTTCTTAGTGAATTTGCAGATTTCCTCTCAAACCTAGTCATTTCTGTAGACAAAGTGTTAATTGCTGGAGATTTTAATATTCATTTTGAAAACCCAGAAGACCCTCTGAGAACTGCATTTATGTCTATACTGGACTCGGTAGGAGTAAATCAGTGTGTAGTAGGACCCACTCATAAAGCAGGTCACACTTTAGATTTAATAATATTATTTGGATTAAGTATAAGAAATTTATTCACAATACCACTATCTGAAGTTATCTCAGATCACTATCTTGTCTCATTGCAAGTGTGTCACAATAATAATGTACACACAGCGCCGCGCTACCGTATGAAACGTACATTCACATCAACTACCAAACAGAGTTTTATCAGTAATCTCCCAGAGTTCCCAACTTCGATTAGATCACCGTCTGACCCCACAGAACTCGATCAGGCGACTGAATATTTAGAGTCGACATTTCGCTATACCCTAGATAATGTAGCTCCAGTCAAAAGAAAAATTATTAGAGATAAAAAACTTGCATCCTGGTATAACGATCACACGCGCACTTTAAAACAGACCGCTCGGAAATTAGAACGTAAATGGCGTCAAACTAAATTACTAGTATTTCAAATAGCATGGAAGGAGAGCATCCTGAACTATAGAAAAGCTCTTAGTGTAGCTAGATCAACATATCTCTCCACTCTTATAGAAGAAAATAAAAATAATCCTAGATTCTTATTTAATGCTGTAGCCAAATTAACCAGAAATAAGACCACTGCAGAAATCTCCACAACAACATCATGCAATAGTGAGGACTTCATGAACTTTTTTAATAATAAAATTGTAAATATTAGGCATAAAATTGAGGTTTTGAAACCGAACAATGTAATTGATGCAGATGTTAATCTAGCCATGTCAGACCAGAACCTAGAATACTTTACTCCCCTTGAAGAGAATGAACTAATTTCACTTATCTCTTCTTCAAATTCATCAACCTGTATATTAGATCCTGTACCGACACATTTTCTTAAACAGATAGTACCAGCAATAATAGAACCCCTGTTGAGAATAATTAATTCTTCACTCAGCATTGGATATGTTCCAAAATCTTTTAAATTAGCAGTTATCAAACCAATAATTAAGAAACCTGACCTCGACCCCTGTCAGCTGTCCAGTTACAGACCAATATCAAACCTCCCCTTTATCTCTAAGATCCTGGAAAAGATAGTAGCGGAGCAGCTATGCTCATATATACATAGCAATGGCATACATGAACTGTATCAGTCAGGATTTAGGCCTCATCACAGTACAGAGACGGCGCTCGTTAAAGTAGTAAATGACATTCTATTGGCCTCTGATCAGGGTTGTGTAACTATGCTTGTATTACTTGACCTCAGTGCAGCTTTTGACACTGTTGATCACGCTATTCTTCTTCACAGATTAGAAAATGTAGTGGGAATTAAGGGTACAGCCCTCTCCTGGCTCAGATCCTATCTGACCCATCGTTATCAGTATGTAGACTTAAATGGTGATTATTCTGCATGTTCTCTAGTGGAGTTTGGCGTTCCGCAGGGTTCAGTTTTAGGTCCACTGCTTTTTTCCCTTTACATGCTTCCTCTGGGCAACATAATCCGTAAGCATGGTATTAGTTTTCATTGTTATGCTGATGATACACAGTTATATGTCTCAGCAAAACCTGATGAGAAAAAACAGCTTACTAAAATTGAGCAATGTGTGCAGGACATAAGAAATTGGATGCTAACTAACTTCCTTCTGCTAAATCCGGATAAGACAGAAGTTCTAGTCATAGGACCGCATACAGCTAGGAGTAAAATTTTAGATCATACCGTAACTTTAGATGGCCTTTCTGTTCCATCAAATGCAACAGTGAAAGACCTTGGTGTGATTATTGATTCCAGCCTTTTATTTGAAGCACATGTAGATAATATTACCAGGATAGCATTCTTTCACCTCAGAAATATTGCCAGAATAAGAAATTTATTGTCGCTAAACGACGCAGAAAAACTAGTTCATGCTTTTATCACCTCTAGGTTGGACTATTGTAATGCCTTACTGTCTGGTTGTTCAGCTAGATGCATAAATAAGCTTCAGCTAGTCCAAAATGCAGCAGCGAGAGTCCTCACCAGAACCAGAAGATATGAGCACATCACCCCTATCTTATCTTCACTCCATTGGCTCCCTGTGAAATTTCGCATTGATTTTAAAATACTACTCTTGACATATAAAGCATTAAATGGTCTCGCGCCGCAGTACCTGAGCGAACTGCTAGTGTCTTACGATCCGCCACGCCTACTTCGATCAAAGGATGCAGGCTGCTTGTCAGTACCGCGTATTATGAAAAATACAGCTGGGGGCAGAGCTTTTTCTTACAAAGCCCCAAAGTTATGGAATAGTCTTCCAAATAGTGTTCGGGACTCAGACACAGTCTCAGTGTTTAAGTCCAGGCTAAAAACCTATTTATTTAGCCGAGCATTTTTATAAATAGATTTGCCATAGGTAAAGGAGCAGATCTGGGGGACTCATGGACGTAGAGTATTATGGTAAACTGGTATGTTTGGATGCTGTCTTCCTCACTCTCATTGATCACTCAGGTTTGCTGACGGTGAGGTGATTGTTTGCTTTACATGTCAGGAAGCCCTCATGTTTGTGTTTCCTTCTGGCTCCTCCCTTTTAGTTATGCTGTCATAGTTAGTCCTGCCGGAGTCTCTGCTTGCACGCTACAGTTAATATACATTCACATTATACATTGTGTGACTGTGACCATACCTAACTGCCATCTCTCCTCTTCTTCTCTTTCCCCCCCTCTTTCTTTTTCCTCTCTCCTCCTGTCCCCCCCTTTCACTCTTTCTCTCTCTCTCTGTCGAGCTACACATGTCGTTCCTGAGCTGCCAGTGATCCAGACTCCCTCTGCCCTCCGGACCTGTCTGACCCATCCTGGTGCCCCGCTTCTGGCTGAAGATCTCGTCACATGGATGCCCCGTGTGTCTCTCTGGGATGCGTCTGGTGTCTGGGAATGATTCTCTCTACCTAGAAAATGGTTCTGGCCTTGACTGGTGTTGGCAACTGTTTCTCTGGGGACTTGACAGTTCGATAGTTCATGACTGGAACTTCTTACAAGTCTACCTGGGTCTTCAATAACTACCTGGACTCCATATTAACATCAATTAACATCAGCTATTATAGCTGAACTGCCTCCCACCCTACACACTGTATAAATGCAGATCATTTACTGCTTTTTGTTTCACCCAAATGAGGATGGGTTCCCTGTTGAGTCTGGTTCCTCTCAAGGTTTCTTCCTCTTACCATCTCAGGGAGTTTTTCCTTGCCACTGTCGCCCTCGGCTTGCTCACCAGGGACAAACTGACCATTTTGATTCATACAAATTCACATTTCATACAAACCTAAATAATTCTTTTGACTATGTAAAGCTGCTTTGCGGCAATGAAAATTGCTAAAAGCGCTATACAAATAAAATTGAATTGAATTGAATTGAATTAAATTTCTTAACAGCTAACTATTAAAATGTTTTCATGTCCTAAAACTTTGTTATTGCCTCATTTCAATTTTTACATGGCTATTCCAGACTGAAATCACTTTGCTCTGTGTTGAAATTTTATTATATTTAAATAAGGATTCTCAATTCTAAAGGAAAGTCAAAATAGTATGAAAATCAGTCAGGATCGCAGGCATGTCATAATCTTTCCAGGACTCATGACGTAAACAGGTTAGGATTTTACAGAGTTGTATGCAACAGGGGTCTAAAGAACATAAAAACTGTGCTGTTAAGGAAACACCAGAATTTCATATTTCAGGTATGGTTTAATGCTTGATGATTATCGATACTTTTAGAATTAATAGAAACTTAACCATTTAAATTGACATTGCTTTAAAATTTGGAAGTAAACAATTATAAGCAAGTATGAAATAGCAAGTGCATTGTATAATTGTATTTAATAATTGGCTAAGGAATTATAACAAAAAGTTGAGTAATTAAAGAAAATTCTGCATATTCCATTTTAATTAAATTAATTTAAAGCAATACCACATAAAATTAATAAAGCCGTTAATTTTGGGAAAGCATTGGATCTCCATTGAAATCACTTATTTTCTGCATTTTTCCCCAAACAATCTGAATCAATAAATTTTTACAAAAGTAAAAAGCAATTTTATAAAACAAAAAATTATAATAATGTTGCTCAACTTTTAACAAAATCAAATTATATATATATACAGTCAGGTCAATAAGTATTTTATTACCCTGTGATTTTGCAATTCTCTTACTTAGAAATCATGAAGGCGTCTACAATTTTCAGCATAGGTGCATTTCCAGTGTAAGAGACATAATCTAAAAAGAAAAATCCGGAAATCACATTGTATGAAGTTTAACAATTTATTCATGAATTACTGTGTCAAATTAGTATTTTACCCTCAAAGACCTGTTATTTTGCTTTTAAATAGTCTAGCTACACTCTGCTCATGATTCTAAATTAGTAGCACCTGTTTGAGGTCATTAGCTGTCATAATGACACCTGTGCACCCCACAATCAGCCAAAGTCTAAGTAGATACATGGGGTATCAATAATGCTAAGAATGGTAAACTGGGAACCATCGTTTCCAAGGCTACTATCAGTATAACACTATGACGTCATGGTTAAAAATCTTGCATCGCACAGAAGGTTCCCTTGCTTAAGTCAGCCCATGTTCAGGCCCATCTGAAGTTTGCCAGGGACTATCTGCTTGATCCAGAGGGGTCATGGAAGAAAGTCCTGTGGTCGGATGGGACAAAAGTAGAACTTTTTGATCTTAACTCCAATCGCCGTGTTTGGAGGAAGAAGAATGATGAGTATCATCCCAATAATACCATACCTACAGTGAAGCATGGGGCTGGAAGCATCATGCTCTGGGGGTGTTATCTGCACAGGGGACAGGACGACTGCACTGTATTAAGGGGAGAATGAACAGGGCCATGTATCATGACAAATTGGGCAAAAACCTCCTTCCCTCATTTAGAGCATTAAAGATGGGTCGTGGCTGGGACTTTCAAAATAACAATGACCCAAAGCACACAGCCAGGAAAAATAGCGAGTGGCTCGGTAAGAAGCATGGACTATTTAAAAGCAAATTAACAGGTCTTTGAGGATCAGAAATCTGGCTGATAAGCAAGTGATCAAATAATTATTTGACACAGTAATTCACAAATAAATTGTTAAAAAATCATACAATGTGATTTCCTGATTTTTCTTTTTAGATTCTGTCTCTCACAGTGGAAATGCACCAATGCTAAAAATTGTAGACCCCTCCATAATTTCTAAGTAAGAGACTTGTAAAAATCACAGGGTGATCAAATACTTATTGACCTCACTGTATATCTAAATAATATATCTGTACTTTAATAAGTTCAATAGAAAACATTATTTATAATGTACTGCAAGATCATGGTTTTATCAATAAGCAGTACTGTTATAATGGTTTGCAGCGTTTTATGGTACTCAATGATGTCTTTAAAACCATGACGAATATGATAATGTGGTGAAAATCAGAACGTTGGGTTAGATGTACATTATGAACATTTTATATTAGGGATCAATAGGATGATAACCATGAATTGAATAAAAAATTAAAGATTCTGTCATGTGGTACGGTATGGAGAGCCGCACCACAAGATGTATTATGTGTAAGAGCCCTAATGCAGGGCTTTAGAGGGGGTCAATAAAATAGGAGTATGTGAGAGTGCTTGGGATACGCACGCGAAGACCTTTCTGTTTGGAGATAGCATGGGATTATTAATTAGAAACATAAAAGGAAATGAAAGGAAACTGTAAACAAAATAAACAGAGTTCCGCTATCTGTGCGAGACCGGATGGGGCTCTGATAACTAAAAATAAAACTTCTATCCTGTTGGGGGCCTATGCCCTTATTGAGGACTTATAGAAGAGAGTTTGTGTTTTTTGTGAAAAGGTTATACTTAACCTGAGAGCGCACGACGCACTCTCTTTCTTTCTCTCTCGCCGGCATCTTAAGAAAACAAAGGCTGGGTCTTCGTCTTGTTTCTTGAGCACGCTTTATCTTTGTCTTTTTCTTTGGCCCTGATTCCTTACCGGTGCTACCTAACGATCGCACGAAGTGCCGAGGTATCAGGACTCTTAAATAGACACATTGCATGGTGCGGTGTATGCAGTTTGATCCAGTGTGTGCCAAGGGAGTGCTCAATAGCCCATGCTCTCGATTGGTCACCATGGTTGGGTGTATGGGTGGAAGAAGGTGCGAGGTGTAACCCAATTTGGTATGGGCCTACGATGGGGTTTTACATCCCAGGAGCCCTGAGAGGCAGTGGTAAGGGGTTACTAAGGGGCAGGAGGCGCTGGGACTGGGAATTGAATGCTAGCTTAGTGCGCACTGACAACCCTTAGTTTAAAACAAAACGGGACGGCCAGTTGATGCAGTGGTTGTGATGATGTAGCCAGGGGAACCCCAGCACTACTTTCTGTTCTGGCACCCAGGTTACCAGAAAAGAAAGTGGCTTAGAATGACGTCCGAGCCGTAGTATAACTAGAGCCATCCTCTGTGTGACGCACCCTGACTAAATTGGTTGGCCAGCCAGGGAGACCAATGGGATGGCGGAAGGAAGCGGGCTAACATGAATACCCAATGCTGCAGCTATCCTTCCGTGTTTCCTGTGTTTTCCTGTGGGTCCCGAATTTATAAGCGCCTCTGTTCGGGCTCTCTGAATCGTAGCTGGTAGAAAGAGCCCTGCATGACGGGGTCATGACTTTTGGGTCGGCACAGACTCTACCCTTACTAGGGTGACCCTGTCTGTGGCTTGCTGCGCCACAGAGATTGCTTGCCCTCTGGGAGCCCTGTGGGCTGCTACACTGAGGGACAAGACTGGCAAAGCCTATTTAGCTCTCCCATTTCTCCAGCTAAAGATCTTCTTCTGACTCTAAATTAGGGACTGGATATGAAGCTTTAGCCTCTGTCTCCCTGGGCAGAGGTGCGACTTCACGTCTATAGCCAGGGGGGTGACCGGCGTTTGGAGTGGCTTTTGTTGGGTGAAGTAGCTTGCTCCTCGAGCTCAAGGCGCTTATTAATCCCACACATCTTCGAAATTAAAAAGTTAGGACCTCCTCATGCTTATCAGGCACTGTCGCTTGACCCTCAACTATTTTATGCACCCGCTCCAAGCCTGCGGGCTCTTCACATGGTGTGATCATTCTGTTATGTGGTGCGGTATGGAGAGCTGCACCACGAGATGTTTAAATGTGTCAGAGCCCTATTGCAGGACTCTTACACATTAATCAGGACTTTTAAATAGACATGCCTCCCAGTTGGGCATATCCAAGCTAATTGCAGCATTGCCTGACAACCACATGTCTATAAATTGTCTTTCATTATTCACCCTATAGCTCATGGACAGGCTATAATAAGCCACAGAGAGAAACAAATTCTGCCGCATTAATCAATTACACAACGGCAGAAAGGAAATGAAGAATTGTTTAGAGTTATTTCACTCTTTTATAAACAACAATGATGCAAAATGTGACATATGTCATGGGTCAGTAAGCTATTGTGGCAAAACCATGAAAAAGAGCATACAGTAAGCAGTTCAAGCAGAAGTGAATAGAATCAGAAAAAATTAAAGCAGATTCCAACACATTCCAAGGCATAGCCAGGAATACATTTCAGGATTGTCCAAGGTATAGTTAAACAGCTAATAATAGGAACTTAAAAACATGAACCAAATTATTTACTGCTTTCACTTCCATTGATGTTATTGTTTTTTTAAATATATTTTAATTATTGTTAGTGTAATCCATTCTTTTTTTGCTTTTTCAGAGGGCTACATTTTTTGTCACAGAAGTTACAATTGTGTGTGTGTGTGTGTGTGTGTGTGTGTGTTTTCTAGATCCATTCATATATTATATTACAAGTCATACATCTAGCTACTAACAGAGACTAAATAACTCCTTAACTTTTTTGTCATACCTTTATTCTAAAAGGCCCTCATTTATTTAAGGCTAAGACACATTTAAAGATGTTTTTAAAAAGTTAATAATGTTAGGTTGAAAAGTCTGCCTGTCAATCAAAGAAAGTGTGCTTTAATGGCTAATTTGTAAATTATGTAAAACTTCCCAATCTAAAATTGTAAGGGTCCGCCACTAGAGGTCACTGTTTTTATTTTGTAGTTTTTGTTGGCCGACTCAAGTTTCCCAGCAGGCACCTCGGTCAGGTGATGCGAGTGCACACCTGAACCGAGGTAGCCATCAATCAATCTATAAATAGCTGTTTAGACTGGGAAACTGGGTCGAGCATTTTTGGTGACACCACTGTCATTCGTGTGGGCATTTTGTTCTGTTTTGTTATTTGTTTAGTTTGTACTTTGATTTTAGTTGTGTTGACTTAGGCTCTCTTATTGGCAATGTTTGTGTATGTTTTGTGTGTCTGTGTTAGTGGAGCTGATTCAGTCCTGTCCTCCTGTGTTCTTGTGTTTAGCTTGAGCAGGTAAGTAGTTAGGTGTGTGTGTGGCTAGGAGCGTGTTTAGCTAAGAACTATGTGGAGTTACAGTAACTAGCATGCTTCTAGCCATAGCCCCTCTGTGTCTCTAGCTGTCCTGTGTTTCCTCTCCCCCTAGTGTCCCAGTGTGCCTAGCTTTAGAGTGCTGCCCCTCCTAGCTTTGGAGTACTGACTAGCTTGTTAGTGCCGCCTTGCTTAGTCTTGGAGGGCTGCCTCGCCTAGCCACTGGGTATCCTCTGTCTGTTTCTGTGCCCCCATTCCCTAGTGTGTGTTAAGCTATTAGGTAAGTGTAGCTTAGTGCATGTTGGGGCTAAAGACGTGCTTAGCTAGGTGTATGTGTAGCTAACTGCCATGGTTAAGCACTGCTTAACCATGTTTAGCTAAAAGCCATGCCTAGCTGATTGCCATGTCTTTAGCCCTCGTCCCGTCCCTCTCTTGGTCTCTCGTCTCCCTTCTCTCTACGCGTCTCCCTTCTCCCTACGCGTCTAGTTTCAGCTCCATGCGTCTAGTTTCAGCTCCATGCATCGTTTGGGTCCTGTTATGTTTGTCCTCCCTCTGCCCGTGTCCCGCCCACAGGGCGCGTTAGCACAGAGTTAAGTATGGTTTGAGTTTGTTTGTTCCTTTGTGTCTTTATTTATACTTTGTGTTTCACCACCATTAAAAGACTCTTTTTGGTTACAGGGGATAATTCTACTAGGGTGTATTAATGTTTCATTTGTATTTAATAAGGATTTGCTGGCGGTGGTACATCAAAACGGGGGTGCTACTGGGATATAAAAATTTAATTTATTAAAATGTTTCACTTGATTTTATCCGTTACTATGTGCAGCACTAAAAAGCCAGCAGTGCAGTTGACTATTGGAACAGAATATAAAAACATAAACTTCCCACACACCCCCATATCAGTGCTAATTAAAAGGTGGAAAAGTTAATAAAAATAAAAATGAGTTTGCTCCTAACGCAATGACAACATTTAAAATTTGGGTAAAAATTTACATTAACTTACCATAAAATACTGCCAGCTTTAAGTGGCGTGCCCTTCGCTTAAAAAGGGAAGAATTCAGAAAGTTTGGCTTGCCATGTCTCAATTTCAAGAACGCAAAGAACAGACTTGGCTTGAAAGTGCACACTCAAGGATTTAAGGACACTAGGTATATTTCAAATGGAACGCAGAGTACAGGATGCGTCACACAGCCGCAATATATTATATTATAACCATATTATACCAAAGATTGCCTGTTAGAAATACAGAAAATAAAATGAATCTGCTGTTTTAACCACTACAGAGACATCACAGCCAGCATTAGTTTTCCTTCCAAAGTTCTTTCTGAGATGAGGCAGCGTTGGGCGGACATGAGCGCAGGGCTTCTGTATTGCCTGCCTGCTCAAATCTACGAAATCGTTGGGGCATTTGTTTAAATAGACACTATCTTTAATAACCGATGGAAGTTTTAAGCTGTACACACATACATTCTCACTGAAACAACTTTTAAAACTACACTTTGTGACACATTAACAAGAATATTTCAAACATTTTGCAGGCTGTCGTTTGGAGAAACCAGAGAATAAAGAATAAACCAGTTATTGGGTCAAAATAACCCAACCAGGTGTTCATTTGTAACTTAGCACCTACATCTCATTTAACTTAACATAGATCAACCCAACAATGTGTTTAAAGTACCCACAATAACCCAGAATTTTGACCCAGCATAAAGGACCCAACAATGTGTTTACAGAAACAACCCAGCATATTTAGAGTGTGATGATATAATGCATGTTGTATTTGATACTTTTGTTTCCTTAGCACTTAAGATGTTTTTTTTTCCTAACTCCCTAGCTATCCATCCACCATGAAACTAAAACTTTTTCTTCACTTTTGTGTCATTGGTGAGTATATAAAATTAACTTTTTGTTAATTTATTGGTCGATAACCTTACATAAAAAACAAAGAAAGAAATACATCACTACTTCTGATGAAATGCAAACGAATGTGAACAAATACAACAAAATAGTTTGAATAAGCTTAACACATACTATTTCATGGACTGTTTAAGCAAACATGTGATACAGTACATGGCATTATTTACATTTGTTATGGATACATGGAGACTTCAGCTAAACAACAATTATATATTACTGTATATTATATATTACATTATTATAGCATAACAAATTGTTTCTCTCTCATCTTGAGCACTATAGTGATTAAAAATTAAATAACTCATATCCGAGTGAGTAAAGAGCGGTATTATCATATTATCAGTGTCCCTGAGATGACTAGCAGCCGATGTGCTTCTCCATCTAACGCGTTACTGACTGCAGTCTCTTGACTTACATGCAGCGTTTTATGCACTGAACCTATACTGTTACCTCGTAGTAACCCAGGAGTAGATCTGTCAGACAGTGCTTGTAGTTGAGTCTTTACTTTTATCTCACTAGTAACTGTGAGGTGGCGTATACTGTGATGCCATACTCTGATCGTGTCACAGTTGTTTCTTGTCGTATGACTTCAGCTCCACCATTTTACTTATTTTAGCTTTACACTAAGTGAATTCAAATGTGTATGCTAACCTGTCAATCATAAAAATTGGAAGTGATTCCAGACTTGATTCTACAGGTGTATGTCCCCTATAGTTGGCTTTTTTCGAGTTTGAAGTAGAAATTGATGTGCAAATTCCCAGATAACACGATACTTACACTTTTGTATACATTTCATTCTGTTTTGGATTTGCACATAATTATAAAATTAAATACAAATTGGGGTCAAATAGTACAATAAATTGTGCAATATGAATTATGATTTTGTAAACTATACAATTGAGTGAGGTAGAATATACCTTTCATTATTTTGAGTCAAAATGTAAACAAGAAGTTTATATTCACAGTATAACAGATCTGTTCTTTTTTAGTTTTACATTTTTAACTTTTATTGAACAATTAAGTCATTTGTTTATTCTACTCATTTAATTATATTGTTGCTTCTATAAAAATGTAACTTACCATTATTATTCTTTTATCTATTACATTTTCATTTAGCCAACTAAAAAAAAAAAAAACAGATTGAAATGATTGAGTGAAAGGTGTAAAAATGTCATTATAAATTTTGTAAATTAAATAATAAAGCTTATTTGATCAACATGCATGTAGATGAGATGTAGCTAATAAAAAAGTACACATTTTGCTTTTGGTAATCACCTAGCATACCAGCTCACCTGTTAAACAGGGCCAGTACTGCCTGAGATTTAAGCTGCTCTAACGACTAAACTAGAGCAACAAATAGCCTAAGGGTACTCTGCCTTAACATTTAATACTTTAAAATGAGACTGTTCTACAGTTTCGTTGAAGTAGTCTAATAAAAATAAATAGATTCTGCTTTGAACTAGACTCAATGTTTTTCAAATGTTTTTCAAATTTGAAAAAAAAAAATGTACGCATTAATTGGACACAAACATTAAGATTTTAATTCACATTTTTTTTATTTCCTTAAATGCAGATTTGTTTAATATTTTATTTGAAACAAAAATAAGTGGAATCTTTTCAATAAGCAATTATAAATTGAGAAAGCATCCATTTTATCAATTTCTTCTTGCACATTTTAATTGTGTTATCTGTCAGAGTTGCCCTCATTAAACTTTGTGATAATGGACTTTTAGCCTTGGTGTTAGTTACAGTTAGTTATAGTTACAGGTGTTGGGAAATGGTTTGATCTCATTTCACAGGTGTTTTCATGTTCATCCTGATCACCGTCACTTTTTAAGTTTTAGATTATTATTTTTCTTTCTGACTTACAGTAATCTGCCAATACTGCCATATTGGTCTGTAACTATAACACTGGTCTAAATATTTTTGAAAATTATCGACCTCCAAGATAAAGTCTGCTTATTCTTATATATTGTGATTAGATGAATTAGAAAACAGGTGAGAAAAGTGCTGGTTGGCTAAAGTTTTCAAGTTATTTCACGATAAAGATTTATACACAGGCAAGTATATACGTTTATAAGTATATAAGTATATCAGGGTGAAAACACAAGCTGTTTCAGCTGTTTCCTCTGTGAATGGGACAGTCAATCCAGAGAATCTCATTATGTCAAGGAAGACTGGCCATCACGACAGTCCTGGGAACCAGGAAAGAAAAATGTCCAAAATCCCACTCTTGTTGACTCTCAGAAACTATTGTTACCACCAGTACATATAAAGCTGGGCCTAATGAAGAACTTTGTAAAGGCTATGGAAAAAACAAAACCAGGTTTCCAATATCTCTATTAAAAGTTTCCAAGAAACTCCAAAAATCAAGTTAGGTGTTTTTGTCGGTCCTCTGAAACGGTCCATTTGTTGGGCAACAAGGAAAAAAAGGCATGGGAAGGCTTCAAGTTTGTGGGAATGGAGTTTCTCAAAAAAAGCAAGGAAGATGTGTATGGAAAATACATGGGAAATTTGCTGGAGCTTTTTTTTTTTTTTTTGTAATTCTAATTCTAATTTATATTAGTCACCTAATATTTTGTAAGATTTAAATCTAAAACTATATAATTTTGCGGTTGTATCGTAATAGTCTCTAAGCTACACAGCAACCGCCCACAATTCAGTCAGTTGTTCACACAAAAAACCCTGAAAATGTTAAATGAAATGTCACGGTCGCGGCTGGATAAGAATGAACCCAGAAGCAGACAGTTCCTTCTAAGAGGTTTTATTAAAATCCAGGGATGTTTAGTGTTTCGGTGCAGTCCGAGCAGTGGTGTGTGTGTGTGTGTGTGTGTGTGTGTCCTTGGTGACTGAAGGAATGGAAAAGCCTCTAGTGACGAGAGAGGAGGTGGGGCTATGACATGAGGAAATCTCCACAATCCCGGAAGTAGAATGCGGGAATCCTCAGGTCTTAGCAAGTGTTTCTTGATTTTAAAACGGTTAGCGCACGAAGGATGGAAGGTCGTTGCGCAGCGCGAGCGCTCTCCTGTGATCCGCGAACACGGAAGTGTCTGTATCGTAGGGTGAAAGCCGGCTTACGAAGAAGAAGAAACGAAGGATGAGAAGAGTAGGGAAATGTATGTTATTGGTATCAAAAAAAAGAGAGAAATTTATATTGGTTGGCACCACCACGGTTCTCATTTCTATATCACATTTTGCAGAAAAGTTATGGAGCATAATCAGACACCCCCTTAATTATTTTGAATCATTTGGTGCCATATTTTGGAAACTGGAACCAATTAACTTAATTGATTGATAAACAGGGTGTTCCATGTTAATATGTCCCAAAAATATGAATATCTGAGTAACAAATATATTGCAGACTTAAAGAAAAATAGATTGCACAGTAAGTAACCTGCAGGATATAGTAAATATATTACACCACTAATGATAATATGTTGCACAAAAAACAACAAAACTGTGTATCCTTCGAGAGACAGGTTACTATGAGTTTAGCAGTCTAATGGCCTAAGGGATGAAGCTGATGAAGTTCAGGCTTTAATATGAAAATCATTCATACAGTAGAAACACAAACAAAAACAAAATCCAGGAATGATTAGATTGAAGATTTAGGAAACAGTAACTTAACAGTGACAATCAGAGCAACAAACAGAAGACGTCTGGTGTTATATGGTAGTTGACAACCAACATAATGGTGTATTACTGACACCTACTGGAATGCAGTGTAGATTAGGATTATGATTTTATCCAGATATCTACAATATCCTCTAAATTAGATTGGTTCTCTTGAGATATTGTGCCTCATACCTCATAAAGGGATTTTTTATTACTTATAATTTGTTGCTGATTATCTGTGTACAGTACATACTGTATATAATATGCCTAATATTTTGCTTGTTATTTTAATGTGCTTTGGCACCATTGTTAATACAGTCATGCCAATGAAACACACTTTAAAATTTAAACTTTGAAATATTGACCAGTTACAGTTTCAAACGATGAAATACCACCAACAGGTTTGATCCCAGTTGCTGTATCCATCCTGCTTACTGTGCCTCATAGATATGAGCTGATCACGACAAGAATGACATGGCCTGCTGCTCAGACTTACTGCAGGATGAACTACACCGACCTGGCAATAATCCTTAGTGATACTGATTGGCTTAGATTGAAGAAAGAAACAGCAAACAAACTTCTGAGAACAGCAACATCTGTCTGGGTTGGATTATGGAATGATGTTAATGGCTGGCGCTGGTCCTTAGGCGAGCTCCCACTGAAGAGTGTCACATACACCAACTGGTTGCCTGCAGAGCCCAATAATTGTGGTGGAAAAGAAACATGTGGTTCTATAGTTTCATCTGCTCAGTGGGTTGATTTTTCATGTTCAGTGCTAAGACCTTTCATATGCTATAACGGTGAGTAAAAATCCGGATACTGATTTGCTTATTTCTGCTTTAATCACTTTTGTTTGTTTGTTTTCTTTTTGTTTTTACATTTTGGTTAATCTTAGTATCATATTTTCTGTGGAAAAAGGGGGTGACTGAGACCTGACTATTCGTTTACCTTTTTACAGCTAATTTCAATGCCTCTGCCAAATTCATCCTCATCACTAATCCTGTGTTGTCCTGGCTCGATGCTCGGGCTTACTGCAGACAACATCACACAGACTTGGCCAGCGCTCTTAACAGCTCAGACTCCAACATGTTATACCAGTTGGTGCCACCCACTTATACTTGGATTGGGTTATACAGAGACACTTGGAAGTGGACAGATAGTACCAACGCTACAAACCTCTCATGGGCTCCTGGACAACCTGATAATTATTACGGCAATGAGAACTGTGCAGTGATTAATAATGGAACGTTTATTGATTTTCCCTGCAGCTACCAGTACTATTTCTTATGTCACACCAGTGAGTTATTTCCTTAACTATCATGTCTAATTTTATGTTGTTGGTAAATGGCTGAATGTAAAAAAAATAAAAAATAAAAAACGTTTCAATGATATTATTGATTTAATAAACATTTGTCCTTTTTATACTTTTTTCCTTAAAAATACAGCAAGAATAGTTTACAGTCTACATCTACTGTAGATGCAATTATTTTGTTGTATTTTTTTGTATAAAAGGTCAGCGGCTTATTGGTTAGCACTGTGGCCTTGCCACGTCTAGGGTCTGAGCTCAATTCCCACTTCAGGTCTGTATATGTGTCGAGTTTGCATGTCCCCCCCATGCTTGATGGGTTTCCTCCGGGTGCTTTTCCCCCCAAATCCGAAGAATTGGAGTTTCCAAATTGCCAGTAGTGTTTGAATAGGTGAGTGAGTGTGTGTATGTGTGTGCCCTGAGATGCATAGGCCACTTGTCAAGGGTGCACTGCCTTGTGCCCTAAGTCCCCTGGAAAAGGCTTTAGGCCACCGCAACCCTATAAGCGATATAGATGAATATGATGACAACAAGGTCAGCATTGAAACTTTCATTCATTTTTATATACATCATGGCCAGCATTTTGTAGGTTGCCTTTGTGCTTATATATATAGTGATTTATGCATGTTACTATACATGCATTTTAAGGCACAGTACATTATGTGATTACACCACCCAGTCTGTGTAGACTACTGGAATTTCTGGAATTTTACTGTGTTACATTAAATCTTTTACTGAGCAAACGGACACATATTTTAACTAGTTGGGAAACAGGGAAAAAAAAAACTTGTGTGTGTGTATTCCACAGATTTCCCAACAAGGAGTCAGTTAGTGAGACTGCAGGTGGTGTCTGATGTGAGGGAATTAGATCAATCGTCCATTTTAGATCAGGTGTGTCACAGGACTTCATTAAAATTTGTTCAAACTTTGTGTAAAATTCTCCTGTTTGTATTTCTCATTGCTCACCTTTACAGATTTCTTTCATTTTCAATAAATCAGGTGACCTTCACTTATTCTTGGCTTTCTAAAATGCATTCAGTGTCTTTTTGGTTTGATTTTTAGATCAAGCAGAAACTGGAGGAAAATGGCATGGTGCAGAACACCACAGTGACCTGGAAGGTACAGCCAGATGGAAACATCTTCCACAAGAAAAGAAAGGATGACCCGTAATGTCTAAATGCTCACTTTCTTCCTTTGAATTACCATTGTGTATGAAATGTGCTATACAGTACAAACAAAATTGCCTTGCCTTGCCTTTGTAGAGGGTTAAAAATTATAATTGTCTAATGCAGATATCAAATATATGTTCAAATATTAAAAAATTTACCCCTCACCCAAAAGTGAAAAAATTGCAAGAGAAACGATGTTACACAATATTTTTTAAATTTAATAATGACTCCAATGTATTTTTTGACTAAACCTGAAATTGTTATTATTTGTGCCTCCTATTTTTAGACGTTAAATTGCGCAGCTCAGGTCAGAGTTCATTAAACATCACCAGAGCTCGCAGCATATTCATGTGTTTGTCATACGTTTCATACAGTTTGTTAACCCCTTTAAAATGACATTAAATGAGTCATGCTGATTTCATTACACATGTGGATGCATATAAATGCAATTTGTTTTGATTAATCATCTAATTGGTACAATTTCGGTATGAGTCAGTAATAAATTAGTGCAATTTGTGAATAGAGACACAGAGACAGAGAAATACTAAAAAGCATGTACATAAACTAAGTTTATAAATGTTTGTGATAAGTTGTATATACGGATTGTAATTACTTTGGTAAATATGTGTGAGTTAAATACATGTTTTCTGTAAAAGTTAAAGTTAGTAAGTTGAGCCAAAATGGCGGCAGGTATATTTAAGTTAGAGCCAATATGGCGTCGACCGTGTGAAAAATAACAGGAAACAAACAGTTTAAGGAGAAAGTAACAGTGGATTTCATGCTTTGTTTACAACTGTGAACTGAATATGTGAAGGAATAACCGTTGTGAACATAATGTATAGGTTTACATTTATACAAAAGACAGAGACTTTATTTGTACACATGGACATTCAGATACATTTAGTTCATATGGGATTTAGTTAAGGTATTTTTGTACTAGAAAACTGTTCTTTTTTCTTAAAAGTGAATGTACAATTCATGTTATGTTATAATCAAAGAAATGAGAAAGAATGCAGAGTTCATTAAACATAACCAGAGCTTGCAGCATATTCATTGATTCATTCATTCTCCTGATAGCTAGCTGCATTGACCCTGCCCTTGATAAAACAGTGGACCAACACCAGCAGCTGACATGGCACCCCAGACCATCACTGACTGTGGGTACTTGACACTGGACTTCAGGCATGTTGGCATTTCCCTCTCCCCAGTCTTTCTCCAGACTCCTTGATTTCCGAATGACATGCAAAAGTTGCTTTCATCCGAAAAAAGTACTTTGGACCACTGAGCAACAGTCCAGTGCTGTTTCTCTGTAGCCCAGGTCAGGCGCTTCTGCCGCTGTTTCTGGTTGAAAAAGTGGTTTGACCTGGGGAATGCGGCACCTGTAGCCCATTTCCTGCACATGGTGGCTCTGGATGTTTCTACTCCAGACTCCTTCCGCAGGTCCCCCAAGGTCTGGAATCGGTCCTTCTCCACAATCTTCCTCAGGGTCCGGTCACCTCTTCTCATTGTGCAGCGTTTTCTGCCACACTTTTTCCTTTCCACAGACTTCCCACTGAGGTGCCTTGATACAGCACTCTTGGAACAGCCTATTCGTTCAGAAATTTCTTTGCAGCTTACCCTCTTGCTTGAGGGTGTCAATGATGGCCTTCTGGACAGCAGTCAGGTCGGCAGTCTTACCCATGATTGTGGTTTTGAGTAATGAACCAGGCTGGGAGTTTTTAAAAACCTCAGGAATCTTTTGCAGGTGTTTGGAGTTAATTAGTTGATTCAGATGATTAGGTTAATAGCTCGTTTAGAGAACCTTTTCATAATATGCTAACTTTTTTGAGATAGGAATTTTGGGTTTTCATGAGCTGTATGCCAAAATCATCAATATTAAAACAATAAAAGGCTTAAACTACTTCAGTTGTGTGTAATGAATCTAAAATATATGAAAGTCTAATGTTTATCAGTACATTACAGAAAACAATTAACTTTATCACAATATGCAAATGTTTTGAGAAGGACCAGTATTTTTTCACACATAAGTTGGCCACAATGCCATTTTAATCCAAATGTTAAGCTAGACATTTGTTCTTGTGTTAAAGTTGATGAAAATAAAATCTGGTTTTAATTTAAATATTTTGCCTTACAGTATGCAATTATTTCCGTCTACTTGACAGTGAAACATGAAACTTTTAGACTGCTTGTAAATATGTTTAGAAAAGCATAAGTATTTGTTAACTTGTAACAAGATCTAAGGCACATCTAATTTATTTGTTAATGCAGTAAAAAATAAGTCATTATACAATTAATAATGCAAGTATATAGAGTAAATAATACAATTTGCCTAGACAGAACAATAGACTCAGTTAAGAAAATTCTCGTGTTTTTGTCTTGTCTTCACTTCATTTTCCAAACTTGACTAGTGTAATCAACAGCAGACATGATAAAATGAAATTAGTAAAATACAGAGTTCATTTGTTTATGAGAATCAAATGTCTGTACAAGATACTGACTGGTACTTTTGATTTTGAGCCTCCCTTTATTCAGGGACACATTATCATTATCATCATTATATTATTATCTTATGGTGTTGACTCTTTTAGTGTTCATACAAATATTCAAATTTAAATTTTATTTGTCACATACACAGTCATACACAGTACGAAATGTAGTGAAATGCTTACACGACCGCCAGTGACTTTAAAAAGAGAATTAAAGCTTATATAAGTAATAAATATGAATAAAAGAAATACAATAGAAAAATTAAATAAAAATAAAATTTTAATAAAATTTAACTAGGAAAAATAGAACTAAAAATAGAAACTGAAAATAGAAATATGCTGTACAAATAGAAAATATAATGGTGTGCAAATAAGCATAGAAAAAGTGTCTTATACTAAAAATAAAAAATACTCAGCAAAAAAAGAAACGTCCCCTGACTTTCAACTGTTTTAACTTTCAGTAAACTTAATGTGTAAATATTTGTATGAACACTAAAAGAGTCAACACCATAAGACATAAACTAAAAATGTCTCCCAATGTGTCCCTGAATGAAGGGAGGCTCAAAATCAAAAGTACCAGTCAGTATCTGGTGTGGCCACCAGCTGCTTGAAGTACTGCAGTGCATCTCCTCCTCATGGACTGCCTACTGCGGACAGTCTGAGCACTGATGGAGGGATTGTGTGTTCCTGGTGTGACTCGGGCAGTTGTTGTGGCCATCCTGTACCTGTCACGCAGGTGTGAAATTCGGATGTACCGATCCTGTGCAGGTGTTGTTACACGTGGTCTTCCACTGCGAGGATGATCAGCTGTCCTTCCTGTCTCCCTGTAGCGCCGTCTTAGGCGTCTCACGGTGCGGACATGGCGATTTATCGCCCTAGCCACATCAGCAGTCCTCACGCCTCCCTGCAGCATGCCTAATGCACGTTCACGCAGATGAGCAGGGACCCTGGGCATCTTTCTTTGGGTGTTTTTCACAGTCGGTAGACAAGTCTCTTTAGTGTCCTGCGTTTTTAGAACTGTGACCTTAAATGCCTACTTTCTGTAAGCTGTTAAGGTCTTAACGACCATTCCACAGGTGCATGTTAATTAATTAATTATGGTTAATTGAAACATGAAACATGAAAAACATTGTTTAAAAGCTTTACAATGAAGATCTTAAAAGTTATTTGGATTTTTACAACATTATTGTTGAAATACACAGTCCTGAAAAAGGGACGTTTCTTTTTTTGCTGAGTATAGTTAATGTGGACAACTAACACTTTAAAAGTTGTTTCTGGGAGCTTCTTAGCAGAGTGTTGTTCACAAAATGTCCTGATGTCTGGTGATCTGCAGGTGTTTAATTATAAATCACAAATGCACCACAAATTTTATTTTCCAGTTATTAAAATGTAGTATAATATGGAAATTATTGGTGAGTAAAAAAAAAAAACTATGCCATAGTCTATTATGAATAAAAAATAAACAGAAGCATTTCAATAGTTTACATTATAAACATCTAGAAGCAGTTTGGAAGTGTAAGATGTAAAATGTTTAATTATAAAAAAGTGCACTAGGTTAATTTTGATTCCATTGGCCTTAAGGTTTAAGAGTAACTTTTATATACTTAACTTTGAGTAGTACAATCCATTGTGAGAATCTGATTTGTGCTCTGCTTCTATCTTGTGGTTAAAGTGTGTATGGCACAGAACGCCTACAGTCACAAAAGATATATTTTTTTTTATCTTACGGAAACACAAATAAGGATATTAAAATAAACATTTTAAAAATACGAATATTTTGAAAATCATTAAAATGTTAGAGTAAATATAAATGCCTAGCATAGCCATAAGCAAGATGACAGCACACATAGATGTGTCAGTTTGACACTCTCGTCTCCTTATGTGTTTTGTTGCCTTTTTTGTTAGCCAGTGGTAATGCTGCTTAGTTGCATGAACCCTACTTATGTCAGGTCTTACTTTGAACTTTTTAAAACCCTTGGAGGATGATGAACCAGGTAGAACCTGCAGGAGGCAGCACAGATACTTGGTTTATAACCAAAGTTAAAAATCTCTTTTAAGCAATTTAGTTTTCCCATCACTTTTTGAAGATTATTTATAAGATAGATAAAAATCAGAGACACGTATACAGCACAAGGATAAGTTACTGGTGGAAAAGGTAATGCCAAGTCAGATGGTGAATCCTGTGATCATCAGTGCTGTCACTGGCCGTTTACCCCTTGAGCATTCTTTGCTACACTGCATGAAAAGAGCTGTATATGTATGGGGTACGGGAGGTGTCTAAAAAGACATGTGTACTAATAGACATTCATACATATTGGGTTAAGGTTGTACAAAAATGTGGTTTTGTAAACTCTACAATGAGAGAATACGATTCCAAAAACGACAAAAATTTATAATTATAATACGAAGCAATTTTACACTTGGGGTTTAACTGTTATAAATAAGAGTTAATAACTGTTAATGTACTGTCAAAAATACATCACAGGCTCGCAGGCATTATGTATCAAACATCGATTTCACAAACTGCGCATGCATTTATAATATAGTAAGAAAATTATATTACAACACAATGTGAGATATACAAGCTATTTTTCTGATTTCGTCCCATCTCTTTTGCACTCTCCTCGTCTGCCATATTGCCGCCTCAAAGTCAAACACAGAACAAATGCAATTTGTGAAATTGATGTAATTTCAGTTCGATACATGAAGCCTGCGAGCCTGTGACGTATTTTTGACAGTAGAGTCATGGTTATCAATACGTATTTATAATGGAGAAACCCCAAGCGCAAATCGCGCTTTGTGTTATTGTTATTTTAGTAATTACTTTTGTTTGTATTTTGGAATCTTATTCTCACATAAGAGCACACATTATATATTTTATGTATGATTTGACGTATATGAGAGTTTACAAAACCACTTTTTTGCACAAACTCAGGCCAATATATACTGGATTTATTTTATGCCAACTCCAAGGACACTGTACAGGAGTTGGAAGAAGGGAGGATGGTAGCTAAGCTATCATCATTGCTGTAGAATAAGTCTCACCCCCTGTATCAAACAAATACATCTATGAGCAGATCCTTCAGCGACAGACTGTTACATCCCAGGTGTCTGTAGGAGCGATATAAAGGGGCTTTTCTCCCTGCCGGTATTAGACTGTAAAGTCAGAGCTGCTCCCAGTGAATCAGTCTCCATATTCCACACAGTTGTATACTGTTATATAATGTTACAATATCTTATTATTTTTTACAATAATTACAATATCTTAAATATGACCTTACAATACCATTATCTTATCTTAGATTTGGATGCAATAGCAACTGTGCAGTAACACCATTTGAAACTGCAACATTATCCTAGTGCAATTCATTGCAACAGAACTGTGCAATAACATTTTAAACTGTGCAATATTACCTCTGTGCAATTTGTTGAAACTAGTGCAATATGTTTGTTTGAAAGTGCAATTATTGTTTTCTCTTTACTTTTTCTCTTGTACTGTCCTATTTTTTATTTGCACTTTTTTTTTTTTTCTGCAGTAACAAAGAAATTTCCCCGCTATGGGACATGAAGAGATATCTTATCTTATGAATGTTTACTAGTACACGCGCATCTTTTTCCGACAGCTACCTTACCCTATATATATGGACCAGTAAATTTCACTGATTTTCGGATATATTCAGACAAATACTCGCCAATAAATGTCAAATTCCACATGTTTGTATATGTCTGCATCTGTACTGTTTCAGATGTGTGACTGTTGCCATGGCAGATAATCCTTTTAGGATTTTTTCACACCCAAGAGATATTTGCATTTCACACCTATGGCTCTTTCAAGTCAGGTTCCACCTATTGGATCTTCTTCTTTTAGCCCAACCCAAAATCTTATCAGCTAAAACGCTGCATGCATTTGCGCTTGATTTCTTTATTACAAGAATGAAATATAAAACAAAAACAAATATAAAATGTGTATGAAATATAAAATAGAAAGAAATTACAGTTAAATGAATAAACTGTGATTCTGACAGCCATGTCACTCTGTGCCATCACATGGACGTGATGGGTGGCAACATAGAGTGGGTCTGCTTCAAGTCCTTTCTGTAGCTTCTGGCACATAGCAAAGTGCTTGAGGTCAGGAAAGTGATTCCACTCCCTGAAGACCAACACAGAGAGACTGAGGAGGAGCTTCTTCCCGCAGGCGATATGTTCTCTTAATCAGTACACCACACAGTACTGATCCATTTGCTCCTCCACACATGTTTCTTGCTAATAATAGTCTTTTATTTAAAGGACACGAGTGGTATGCATTTCACTGCATACAGTACTGTACTTTGTATGACTGTGTATATGACAAATAAAAAATTGGAATTTGGTTTGACAACACAGACTGGCCTTCTATCAATAATGCAATCATCTTCATCAGACATTATATCAAGAGTTGAAAGGTTTCAGAGATGCCGTTCTACATCTGTCTGGAGGATGCTAAACAGAACAAAACCTAAAAAACATTTAAAATACCTTTCAAAACCTCTGGGTCAACATCAGCGAAACTCCCACATAAATCCTTAAGAAAGTGTGAGGTCACTATTGGATTGTAGGGGGATTTACCCTGTCAGAAGGAGAAACCGAGACATGATTATGTTAAATTCATAATAATCATTTAATACACAATACCAAAAAGTTATGTTAAAATATTCATTTTGGACATGTTCAGAGGAGAAATGGTGAATATATCGGTAGGTTGGAACTGCCAGGCAGGAGGTCTAGAGGAAGACCAAAGAGGAGATTTACAGTATGGATGCAGTGAGAGAGGACATGAAGTTAGTTGGTGAGAGAGAAGAGGATGCAGAGGATAGGGTTAGATGGAGGCAGATGGTTCGCTGTGTCCACCCCTGAAATGGAACAGTCAAAAGACAAAGAAGATGTTGAAATATTCATATTAAACTCAGCCAGATTGTGGATCATACTAGACAAATAGTTTTTTGAATTATGCAGACGTTGTACTGTTTCCTGTAAAAAAAAAAAAAAGTGCAATAACATTTTATTCTTTCTTAGTTAAATTTACTTCCATTTTCTTTTTCATATTTATTTCCTAATAATAATAATAGTCTTTTATTTTAAGGTCACGGTAAGGTGCATATTGTACTGTGTATGACTGTATGTGACAAATAAATTTGGATTTAAAGTGCATTTTTAAGACTGTTCATGCCAAACAAACAATGAGAGGAACAAAACACATTAAATAAAAGAGTAACAGCTCTAACTTTATAAAAACATGATCAAACCAAACTTACCACAATGGGCACATTATGTGCCTTTTTGGTGTATTTGGGAGTTCTTCCTGTGTTCTCTATTGTATCATATTCACTTTTTTTCCCGAGCTTTTTGAGACGCTGCATCTAACACCTATAACACTTATAACAGCCAACCATTAACATATAAAAGACAGCCACCATTAACCATCATTTTGTGTTGTTCCCCTGAAATAGAAGTCTGTGACCAAACTCATCTTCCCTCTCAGAGTGTAACAGATATAATTTTTTTCACTACATTTCAATGGGATGTTGAAAATTGTGTGAGGGACTCTACCTTTATGTGTAAATTCTGGGAGGCAGCATGCAGTTTTAACAATGAACTCAACAAATTCCATCTAGATGTTTCACACATTTCTCAAGTTCTTAGTAATTCACAGCTTATTCTATACTATATTGTGTTTCTGAACCTGGCTGGTGGATTAGTTGGATTTCAATTTATGAATTCTCTCATGGTCCAACATTGTCTGGTTCTTACCGGTTGTGTGAAGGGATTGCATATATAGTGAATTATCTGCAAGGTTCAATAATCAATCTCCTCCCAGTTATGAGACCTCAACAAACCATCTTAAGGGACAAAGTGACAATTATTTTCTTATTTAAAACAGGAGTTGTGTTTTTAAAATTGTGTTTTAATGCAAAATCTTGTTTTACATGTTATCCCAACACTGGAGAACTGTGATACATTTTATTTGCCAAGAAAATCTATTCAAATTGTCACAGTGCATGTCGACTCTAGAGTCCTACACTTGTATTTATAAAGAATCTCACAGAAGGAAATCACACCTAAATGGCTGAAAATTGAGTGATGCGAAAGGAGTAAAAGTTATAGCAATTTATCAACATTCTTAAAATATAAAATCACTCCTATCTCCACCCAAACCTAGGAATTCTGTCTTAACTGCTTATATATATATACACACAGAGGGTGGACAATGAAACTGAAACACTGACCAAATAAGTGTTGGAGGTTTTGTGGCTAAATTTGACCAGGCTTGACCAATCTTCATTGATTGCACATTCCACCACTAAGAGAGAGTGTGAAAAATAAAATCTTAAAATATTGCAATGCACACAACATTATGGGTGACATATCAAAGTTCAAAAGAGGAGAAATTGTTGGTGCGTGTTCCGCTGGCGCATCTGTGACCAAGACAGCAAGACTTTGTGATGTATCAAGAGCCACGGTATCCAGAGTATTAGCATACCACCAAGAAAGACGAACCACACCCAACAGGAGTAACTGTGGATACAAGAGGAAGCTTAAACCTCCAACACATCATTGTTCCTGTCCCAAAGAAACCTCATCCTCGTCCTGCTTCCCTAAATGACTATTGCCCTGTAGCCCTCACCTCAGTAGACACACTGGACCCACTACAGTTTGCATACCGCCAGAACCGTTCCACAGACGATGCAATCTCTCATCTCCTCCACACATCACTTACTCACCTGGACACTAGGAAAGGGAATTATGTTAAAATGCTCTTCATCGACTACAGCTCTGCATTTATTACCATAATTCCCTCCACACTCACCACCAAGCTGGAGCACCTTGGACTCAGCTCATCAATGTGTCAGTGGATCTCCAATTTTCTGACTGGCAGACCACAGGCAGTAAGGATGGGCGGACATGTCTCAGCCTCACTCACTCTCAGCACTGGAGCCCCCCAGGGTTGTGTTCTGAGCCCCCTCCTGTACTCTTTGTACACCCACGACTGCGTGACCACTACCAACTCCACCGCCATCATCAAGTTTGCTGACGAGACTGTCGTGGTGGACCTGATCACCAACAATGATGAGGCCTAACTAGAGGAGATTGTAAATCTGGAGAACTGGTGCCAGAGGAACAATATCCTCCTGAACGTCAGCAAGACAAAGGAGCTGATAGTGGACTTTAGTACAAAGCAGGAGAGGAACTACCAGACCCCCATCATCAATGAGAGCCCAGTGAAGAGAGTGGACAGCTTCCGATACCTCGGTGTTCACACCACGCAGGACCTGTCACATCAACACCGTGGTAAAAAAGGCCCGGCAGCGTCTCTACCACCTCAGACGCTTGAGAGACTTTAGACTGCCCTCTAAGGTGCTCAGGAATTTCTACTCCTGTACCATAGAGAGCATCCTGACGGGAAACATTACGACCTGGTTTGGAAACAGCACCATGCAGGACAGACGAGCTCTACAGAGGGTGGTGCGATCAGCTGAGCGCATCATCCGCACCGAGCTTCCTGACCTGCACTTGATCTACAGCAAGCGGTGCTGGACCAAGGCCAGGAAGATTGTGAAGGACCTCAGCCATCCCAACAATGGACTGTTTTCTCTGTTGCGGTCTGGGAAGCGATTCCGCTTCCTGAAGGCCAACACAGAGAGACTGAGGACGAGCTTCTTCCCGCAGGCGATAAGGTCTCTCAATCACATCAAACCACACAGGAGTGATGTCTTTTAAACATTGACACTGACTGGACAATCATGGACACATTTATGCAATACATATTTACATATCTGAAGCCATTGCACATGTCACTTTATACAATACATGTTTACCTGCCTTTGCACATGACACTTTGCCACTCTGACACTTTAAGACATTTTAATGCCACTTTAAAACATTTTAAAAATTTTATATATATATTTTCCCCCCATATTCCTATATTCTATTTTTGTGATATTTTTACATGCCCTTATTTGTACAGTTGTTAATTTTACTAGTTATATTTCTTTTATTAATATTTATTCCTTATACAGTGGTGTGAAAAACTATTTGCCCCCTTCCTGATTTCTTATTCTTTTGCATGTTTGTCATACAAAATGTTTCTGATCATCAAACACATTTAACTATTAGTCAAAGATAACACAGGTAAACACAAAATGCAGTTTTTAAATGATGGTTTTTACTATTAAGGGAGTAATAAAATCCAAACCTCCATGGTGTGTGAAAAAGTAATTGCCCCCTGAACCTAATAACTGGTTGGGCCACCCTTAGCAGCAATAACTGCAATCAAGCGTTTGCGATCACTTGCAACGAGTCTTTTACAGCGCTCTGGAGGAATTTTGGCCCACTCATCCTTGCAGAATTGTTGTAATTCAGCTTTATTTTAGGGTTTTCTAGCATGAACCACCTTTTAAAGGTCATGCCACAAAATCTCAATAGGATTCAGGTCAGGACTTTGACTAGGCCACTCCAAAGTCTTTATTTTGTTTTTCTTCAGCCATTCAGAGGTGGATTTGCTGGTGTGTTTTGGGTCATTGTCCTGCTGCAGCACTCAAGATCGCTTCAGCTTGAGTTGACAAACAGATGGCCGGACATTCTCCTTCAGGATTTTTTGGTAGACAGTAGAATTCATGGTTCCATCAATCACAGCAAGCCTTCCAGGTCCTGAAGCAGCAAAACAACCCCAGACCATCACACTACCACCACCATATTTTACTGTTAGTATGATGTTCTTTTTCTGAAATGCTGTGTTACTTTTACGCCAGATGTAACGGGACACGCACCTTCCAAAAAGTTTAACTTTTGTCTCGTTGGTCCACAAGGTATTTTCCCAAAAGTCTTGGCAATCATTGAGATGTTTTTTGGCAAAATTGAGACAAGCCTTAATGTTCTTTTTGCTTAAAAGTGGTTTGCGCCTTGGAAATCTGCCATGCAGGCTATTTTTGCCCAGTCTTTTACTTATGGCAGAGTCGTAACCACTGACCTTAATTGAGGCCAGTGAGGCCTGCAGTTCTTTAGATGTTGTCCTGGGGTCTTTTGTGGCCTCACAGATGAGTTGTCTCTGCGCTCTTGGGGTAATTTTGGTCGGCCGGCAACTCCTGGGAAGGTTCACCACTGTTCCATGTTTTTGCCATTTGTGGATAATGGCTCTCACTGTGGTTCACTGGAGTCCCAAAGCTATAGAAATGGCTTTATAACCTTTACCAGACTGATAGATCTCAATTACTTTTGTTCTCATTTGTTCCTGAATTTCTTTGGATCTTGGCATGATGTCTAGCTTTTGAGGTGCTTTTGGTCTACTTCTCTGTGTCAGGTAGCTCCTATTTAAGTGATTTCTTGATTGAAACAGGTGTGGCAGTAATCAGGCCTCGGGGTGACTACAGAAATTTAACTCAGGTGTGATAAACCACAGTTAAGTTATTTTTTTTTACAATAGGGGCAATCACTTTTTCACACAGGGCCATGTAGATTTGGAGTTTTTTTTCTCCCTTAATAATGTAAATCTTCATTTAAAAACTGCATTTTGTGTTTACTTGTGTTATCTTTGACTAATAGTTAACGGTTTTTGATGAGCAGAAACATTTTGTGTGACAAACATGCAAAAGAATAAGAAATCAGGAAGGGGGCAAATAGTTTTTCACACCACTGTATATAGTTTTTTATTTTCTTTTTAAGGTCACCGGCGGTCATATAAGCATTTCACTGCATATCGTACTGTGTATGACTGTGTATGTGACAAATAAAATTTGAATTTGAATTTGAATTTGAAGCCGTCTGACTGGAATGTCTGGGTGCTAACCCAGCTTGTATCCAAACATCAGTTTCAATGGTGCCAGCAGTGAAAATCTTGGGCTGTGGATAATGTGAAACGTATTGTTCTCTGATAAGTCCACCTTCAATGTCTTTAATGAGTTACAGTGTGGAGAAGCCCCAAAGAAGTGTACCACTCAGACTGTTGCATGCCCAGAGTGAAGCATGGGGGTGGATCAGTAATGATTTTTATTGAGCCACTTTGGGGTGTTTTGGAGGAGCGAGTCAGAAAACGTTTTCCTCCACCAGCATCATGTATTGACCTGGCCACTATTCTATAAGAAGAATGGCTCAAAATCCCTCTGACCACTGTGCAGGACTTGTATCTATCATTCCCAAGATGGATTGATGCTGTATTGGCCGCAAAAGGAGGCCCTACACTATACTAATGAATTATTGTGGTCTAAAACCAAGCATTTCAGTTGCATTATCCAACCCCTGTATATACACACACATACAGGTGCATCTCAATCATATCTTTAAAAACCATCTGACAGCTCCACGCTTAAACAAAAAAAGCATCAGCACATAGGGCAGTCAGTACCATTGATCGCATTGTTTAAAGTAGTACGGTCGCAACACAGGAAGCATAAAAGGAGACAAGATGGCGCATCACATCGCTCAGACATTGAGTTTGCCCATGTCGGTTCAGATCGCCTGTCATTTAGTGAGTACTGACTTTCTTGGGTCTACTTTCTGATTAGAGTGTGTGTTTATAGGACGCGGGTTAAATTTGTGTTTTTTCCTTGCTCTCCTTCTGTGAGAGACCTTAGATCAAATCGTGTGGTTATCCTGCCTACTCGCTTCCGCGTTTGGGTTTACCATCCACGCTACAAAGGGCTAACCGCTAAGTGTGCTAAATCTTCTGATCATTCCGGTTAGTACATGACAGAATGACTGAGCCGCAAACGGTAAACCCAGCGCATTATGCGCATCTATGCGACGTGGTAGACTGGCACGTCGAGCTAATCAACCAGCTGAACAGAGAGCTCGCTACTCTTCGCCGGAGCGCCCAAGACGTCGCGGCCTAGCGCCGTGAGGTGGCGGGGAACGTGGATCTTCACGAGGCTGTGCTTTGCTTTACTGGATAAATGGGATGGCACAGACGAGAGATGTGTTTTTCTAACTGCTCTAGATCTGGTGTTTAAGTTTAATGCCACCAAATACTCCACCGATCGATTGCGCATTGCTGTCCTTGTCTCGTTGCTATTAGGGCAGGCAGCTGAGTGGGCCACGGCAGTCCTTCGTTCCGATTCTAATACCGCCCATTCGTACAACAAATTCACCCGCCAGTTAAAACTTACCTTTGAACACCCTGCGGGCGAGGTGGAAACCGACACAAAGACGAACTAGCCAGGCGAGAGCTTCCCGCCACACTGGAGGGACTGATTCAGCTCGCCCACGAATTAATCAGTGCCTCCTCTCTTGCCCGAAGCCAGCTCCAAGAACCCTGCCGCCAACCCCCACCTTTGCCTACACTACTCCACGTTCACCGACCGCCTTCACTCCCACCACTTAAGGACATATCGGGTCTCTACCTCCTGCCGTGGTTGAAACCGGAGCCGGGGAACCCATGCAACTAGGATGCGCCTCCCTGACCGTAGCCGAACGCGAATGCTGGTTTTGAGAGGGGCTGTGTGCCTACTGTGGATCAGCGGCACACCACCGGGCGATCTGTCACTGCGTCCGGGAAACGCACAGCCCAGGTGAGTCTCTCCTCCTGCTCTCTGCAAATCTCCACCACTACCGACATCACCACCTCTCGCCTTACGGTTCAGGTATCCCTCCAATTTGGCCACAAATGGGTTCAAAGTACTCTCCGGTGCCGCAGGCAACTTTATTGACTCTTCTTATGCCAAAAAATTTGGGGTAAAAACTGAGGCGTTATCCCATTCGTATACATATCCCATTCGCCTGTACGTATTACATCTGTAGACGGTTGGCCCTTCTCATCTAGCTCCATCATCGCCCAAACCCAACCCATCACCCTGTCCATCGACCAACACTCAGCAGCTCAGATTCCACCTCACCACTGTATCATCGCCACCTATCATCCTTGGATATCCATGGCTAATTCAACATGACCCTCTCATTTCCTGGACTCAGAACAGGATTCTATAGTGGGGTGCGACCTGCAACAAACTCTGCCTGAGGGCTTCGACTGGGACGTTGCTTCAGGGAGTCCGAGGACCCCAATGTCGACACCAACGCCATCCCCACCGCCTACCGGAACCTGGCTAAGGTTTTTTGTAAAAGAAAGACAACACATCTCCCTCCTCACCGGCCTTACGACCTGATGATAGACCTACAGCCAGGCACGGTTCCACCCCGTGGCCACCTCTAGTCTTTATCAGCTACAGAAGTGCAGGCAATGGAGGAGTATGTGACCAACACTCTCCGACAGGGAACCATCTGGCCCTCCTCAGGGTTTTTCTTCGTAAAGAACAGGGCCGGCAAACTTCGCATGTGTCGATTATCAGGGGCTCAACAACATCACAAAAGCCAACACCCCTAGCCTCTTACCAACTCGGCCCTGGATGCTCACTCTGGTGCCCCCATTTTCACTAAGTTGGACCTTCGGAGCGCCTACAACTTGGTGCGCATCAGAGAGGGCGATGAGTGGAAGACGGCTTTCATTACCCCCACAGGACATTATGAAAGTTTGGTGATTCCATTTGGACTGTGCAATGCCCCCGCCGCTTTTCAACATTTTATTAATGGTGTCCTCTGGGACATGCTTGGCCGGTGGGCATTCGTTTACCTAGACGATATCCTCATATACTCCTGCAATGCTGACAAACAAGTCCAGCATGTCAGAGCGGTTCTAAAGAGACTACTCACCCACCAACTGTACTGTAAGTTGGAGAAGTGCACTTTTCACAAGCACTCCACCACGTTCCTGGGTTTTGTCATCTCGCCCCAGTGTGTGGGCATTGACCCGCAGAAGCTAGAAGTTGTGCGTTATCGGCCCCTACCCAAGACTCTTAAGCAACTTCAATAGTTTCTCGGGTTTGCAAACTTCTATCGTCGCTTTATCTGAGACTACAGTACAGTTGCTGCACCCTTAACTGCTCTGACCCGTCCCTCATCTTCTTCTTTCAAACTCAACTCTACTGCCATCACCGCCTTCAAGGAACTCTGCAAACATTTTACCACTGCCCCGATTCTTCTACATCCTGATGCCAATAAACCATTCGTTGTGGAGGTGGACGCTTCAGACTTAGGCGCTGGGGTTGTTCTCTCACAACAAGGTCCAGATCAAAAGCTACACCCATGTATTTTTTTTTCCAAAAAAATTGACACCACTCAGCAGTGATACAGGGTGGGGGACTGTGAGCTGCTGGCCATAAAGTGGGCTTTGGAGAAATGGCGACATTGACTCCAGGGCACCAGAGAGCCATTTATCATCTGGACCGACCATCAAAATTTAATTACTATCAGGAATCTACAGCAGCTGAACCCAAGACAGGCACGGTGGGTTCTATTTTTCGAACATTATCTTTTCCACTTTTTCGTACCGCCCTAGATAAAAAAACACCAAAGCGGACGCCCTTTCGCCAACATGAGGTAGACGCTCTTCGGGCGGACCCCGCGTCTGTCCTTCCCCCCTCGAAGATCATCGCGCCACTTCAGCTAGACCTGGAAACTAAGGTTTGCCAGGCACAGACCACAGAGACCGAACCGGCAGGTGTGCCACCTGGACGACTCTACGTGCCCGACATCATGAGATCGGAAGTCCTCCAGTGAGGCCACTTATCACCCCTTTCGGGACACCTGGGCACGCAACGGACCCTTAAGTTCATCCAACGCGACTTCTGGTGGCCATCCATTGCGTGGGACATCAAAGGGTTCGTCCAGGCATGCCCAGTGTGCACCAGGGGGAAACACACCAACCAACCAATGCCAGGTGAACTACAGCCACTTCCAACCCCTCGACAGCCCTGGACGCACATTGTCGTCGACTTCATCACGGGCCTGCCGGTTTCCGAGGGAAAAGACACCATCTTGACCATCATTGATTGGTTCTCTAAGGCCGTGCACTTGGTGGCCCTCGCTGGACTCCCATCAGCAAAAAAAAAAGCAGAGCTGATATTAGAGCACGTAGTCCGTCTGCATGGGTTCTCAAAGGACATTGTCTCGGACAGAGGGCCCTAGTTTACTGCCAAGTTCTGGAAGGCCTTCTGCCGTCTGATCGACTCCACCTGCAGTCTATCATCCAGTTATCACCCTCAGACTAACGTTCAGACGGAGTGGGCCAACCAACAACTGGAGCGCTACTTTAAATGTTTTATAGCAGATCGTCAGCGCTCCTGGGCTCGCCACCTCATTTGGGCAGAACTTTCACAAAATCTCCACATCTCCTCTGCTACGAAGCTAAACACATTTGAGGTATGGCTCGGTTTCCAACCTTCAATGTTCAACCATCAAGAACCGGAGGTTGACGACAAGAGTTGGTCCGCAGGTGTCGGCGGTTGTGGAACCAGCCTAATCGGGCCATTCAACAAGCCAACGCCCGCGACACAACCCAACATCGTTGTCGACACCCTCCGGGACGATTGTACCACGTAGGTGACAAGGTATGGTATTCCACCAAGAACATTTACATCGAGTCAAGAAAACTGTCACCCAGATTGATCGGCCCTTATTGCATTACTCACTGAATAAATCCTGTCACCTACCGGCTCCAGCTGCCTGCGGCACTCCGAATCCACCCGGTATTTCATCTCTCCCAATTCAAACTATTCACCATCTCTTCCATTAATCCACCCACCCCCCAGCTCCTCCTCCCCATCATTAATGGTGATCTCGCCTACACCGTACAACGGATCCTCGACTCGTGCGCTCGGGGCAGAGGTACTCAGTACCTGGTCGACTGGGAGGGCTATGGCCCCGAGGAGCGGTTGTGGATTCTGGCTCGGTTCGTTCTCGACCTCAAACTAATTAGAGACTACTATCGTTGGGTATCCTCCACCTCAGGACCGTCAGAAGCCGGTCCTGGACAGGGGGGTACTGTCACACACACTCGCGCCGCGACCGGCACTAGTTTTTTACTGAATTTCATAAATAAGAGTTATGTCCTGATCTGAGTTAGCAATATTTTTTATCATAAATTAACTTTAAGTGCAATTTCTAGAAGTGGTTTGAGATGCATAGTAAATACGGGTCCAGGCTTTGTAGGTAATTTTGTACAATCATAATTTTGTTATTATATTGTATTATTATAATTAAGATGCCTTTATGTACATTCGTAATCTTGTGTCCAAGTGGCATGTATTTCAGGGCAAAATTGCTGCCTCCTATCCCCCTTTCACACATCCTGTTCAAGGTGGGAGTATTGCACTTTCAAAAAGCAAGGAGATGGAAGCAGAAGATATTGTTGTGGCTTTTAGCTGGCAGGGGTGGTAGATCTGTGTGGTACAGGCATAGCTCAGTAAACATGGAACTACTCCCCTGAAGTTCATATACCAGCACTGCTAAGCTGCCCCTGCTAGCGCCTTGAGCAGTTATATAAATTAAATAAATAAATAAATAAATAAAAGTTTGCTCTGGACAAGAACGTCTGCTAAAAGTAAGCAGTTCGGATTTATTTTCTATGAAATAAATATGGCACACATATGGCAATAAGTAATTAAGTAACAACAACAACAACAGTAATTGGTCAGCCAAAGGTCAGCTGTTCTGGAACAGTTCTGTCGAGAACAGTATTGTCAAGGGCATTTGCAAAACCTATCAAGCACCATGATGAAACTGGCTCAAATGAAGACTATTTCAGGAAAACAAAACCAAAACTTACTTCTGCAGAGGAGAAGTTTATTTAGAGTTTCCAGCCTCAGAAACCAACAATTAACAGTACATCATATTAGAGCTGTTATAAAGCCTTTATAGAGCATAAGTAATATACACATCTCAATATTAACTGTTCAAATAAGATTATTGCATTTTTTGAATGCCTACAGCATCGTTTAACAATGTAGAAAGAAATAAAACTGAGGAAAGACCATTGAATTAGATGGTCCAAAGGTATTGTGTACTGTATATACACATATATTCTGTATACTGATATACTATATACTATATACAGAATATATACTGTATATACTGTATATATTCTATTTCAACATGACTGTGCCCCAGTGCACAAAGCAAGGACTATAAAGACAGGGTTTGATGAGTTTGGTGTGGGAGAACTTCACTAGTCCGCACAAATCCCTGACCTCAACCTCATTAAACACCTTCGGGAACTGGACTGGAGATTGCAAGCCAGGCCTTCTTGTCCAACAGTACCTGACCAGCTTTATATTAACATATATGTACTGTATTTGGATACAATGTTATTGCAGGCTTGGACAAATACGTTTGTCCATATAGTATTTGATAGCACAAGTATGCACTGTATTACCATCAGCTTCCCACGCACAGCACATGCATCTCATATCTTGTACACATGTCACTTAGGTATATTTTAAGTTTTCTAATATTATTTCTCTGTTTCACCACCACAGTGTTTCACATATTTTTTGTTAATTATATAACATGGTGCGAATAACATCCAAATTGATAATGTCCTGATTCACAGAATGTACTGTGGATGTATTGACAGTGATTACTTGTAGATAATTTATATATAAAATAATGATAAAATATAAATATATATAAAATAATATAACCAATTTTGGACAAGTTAAAATTTAATAACTGACTAATAAACAATTGGTATGGTGTGGAGTAATACATTTTCTGTGACATTCTTATCTATGGCACTGAATGCTGATCTTAGGTGGCACTTCTTTTCCCATGTAAAACAAGAGTCTTTGTTTCTACAGTTGTATTATAAAATGGAGGCTTGTTTTACATGTTATTCCTAAGCTGAAGAACAAGAATGCTTTTTATTTGCCAAGAAAATCTATTCAAAATGTTCTTCACTTAAATTGTAAGGAGGGTAAGAAGCCAACCCTGGCCTGTTTTTGACCTTCAATAGATATTTTTGTATTATGATTACTATACACTGTACCTCCTTTGTTGAGCCATATGTGGTAAATTGCTATGGTAGAATCATACATATTTCTAAATAGTAATGAATCCATGTCAACTTTCACTTTCATCACAATATTTTTATTTAATTTTTATATAAAACTTTCATCACAATATTTTTATTTAATTTTTTTAGTTATTAATAATTTTTATTAATAACTATGTGGATAATTTTTGGCTCGACCCAGTATAAGTGAAAGGTGTCTCAGTGATTCAGAGCTTCAAAGCAGGTTTTAAAATTCACCAATTTGCCATGTGTGTGTGTTTCCTCCCACAGTTCAAAGCCATGTGGTGTAGGCTTTGTTGTATCATATGCAGATTGCCCATTGTATATGATTAGTTGTGTAAATGTGTGCATTGTGCCCTGCAATGGATTGGCACTCCATATAGGGTGTACCCTCCCTTGTGCTCCAAGTCCTGCTACATAGACAATGTTGCTATGTAATGCAAAAAATTTTATCGGATCATAGCCACATGGCTATTCCAGACTGAACTCCATCACTTCCTTTCTTTGATGAAATTTGTTTTTATTTACGTAAGAATTCTCAGGAAAAGTTAAAATACTATGAAAATTAGTTAGCCAGTTCACATGCATGCTTTAATCTTCCCAGGAGTAAAAGGACAGGTGAAGTAAACAGGTCAGCTTTTTACAGAGTTGTGTTCAAGCAGAGGTCAAAAGAACATAAAAACTGAGCTGTTGAAGAAACACCAGCCTTCAGAATTCTATATTACAGGTATGGTTTAATAATTGATGCTTATCATTGTTGTTAGAATTAACTGAAACCTAACTGTTTAAGTAACACATTGATTTAAAATTTGGAAGTAACCAATTATAAGCAACTACGATGTAGCAAGTGTATTAAGATGAATAATTAACCAGTGTTAATTCTGGTTAACCAGTGTTGTAGAAAGTTAAGTAATTTAGGGGATTTTTGCATATTTCATGTGTATTCCATTAATTTTAAGTAATACTATATAGAACAAATAAAGTCCTTAATTTTTGGAAAGCACTGTGGAGTCTCTTACAGTCTGGTTTTTTTTTTTCAATAAATTGCTCAACTGATATCTTCCAATTTGGACTATTTGGTCATATTCTCGCAGTTCCAGTCATTTTCCGTATTTAAAAAAAAAGAAAAAAATAAGTAAATCACAAAACAGTTTGCTAAACATTGCAACCAATTGTGGGCATTGCATTAAGTCTGATTTCCTATGATATATTTAACCTGGAGGCATTACATATAAAAAGTAAATGTTGTGTTTAATTAATTAATAAATAATAATAATAATAATAATAATAATAATAATTATTATTATTATTATTATTATTATTATTATTATTATTATTATTATTGTTATTATTATGAACTTTTTTGTTGAAGTTTTTCAGTGAGATGTTTGGTAATTTGGGGTAGCACGTTTAATTAGTGACATATTACATAATGATATACATATTACATAATTCATTTTGACATATTTCAAGCAATTGTTTTTTTTTATTTTTGCATAGCCTTAAATATAGGTTAAATTAATAATATTTTTGTGTTAGTCTGTTATGATAGTTATAATTAATGTGTCATTAGATGCTAGAAACTGTATGTATTAATAGTAGGCATTATTGTAATTCTAAAAGGTTTTACATATATTTGGTTTATTTGGTGTAGTGTTATTATTTAATAACCAAGAGTTAAGTCAAGATTTTATCACTGTATCTGTTCATAATCATAATATTTAAACTGTTTAATGTCAATTGTTCAGGACACTTTTATGATACGACATTAAAGTAACCATAGCAGTGAAGTAACCATAAAGGCTATGTAGAAAAGATTATAAAAAGGAGATGGATGACAAAAGATGACAAAACCCATAAAATTGTGTTTAATGTGGGTGCTGCAGCAATGTAAAGTCCATTTTACAATTATTATAATTATATACCTGTACCTTCTGCCTCATGTGATATGCAGGGTGATGCTGATCATGCAGGATGCTGTGCTCTGTCAAAGGCAGCGTGTAGTGTAAATGGTGCTTATTTCCAGGAGACTGCTCTTACCACCCACTGCAGTGCCTGCTGTTTTGCCTTAGCGCAGCTGAAAAACCACACCAAAAAATAAACTCAGGAAGCTCAGAGGTTTAAAATGCTCCCAAAAGTCCATATGGCAGCACACCCCCTATAGCACCACGATAAAAATACACCAAAAGCTCCTTAGAACGATTGGCTTTTCTCAGTTTCCCCGGGAAGAAGAAACTGCTATTTTATAAAAATGGACCACTACCAGTACTACAAGCCTTTCTCTGGATATGCCCATGTCTATAGTTATAGTTTTGCAGTAAAGCCAGCAAACACACACCCCTAATGCCATTGCTGTGGGACACCCAGTTGTAGGTAAAGTCATCATTCTGGTTGAGTACCATCTGAAGGTATAAGTGTGACAGGTCTGTAACCCTTTAGACAGGTAATGTATTATCTTTTAGGGATGGGAATTATTGTGAAATTTTTAAAGCATGCTGGAACCCATAATGTGGACAGTGACAGATTAACAATGGTAGCAAAGATCTCTACCAATTCAGCTACACGGTTTTTGAGCACCCAGCCCTGAACTCCATGCAAATTCATGTGAATGATAAAATGCTCTGCACTTAAGCAGCATGGGTTCCACATCAGATCAACAAAGTCTATTCATTACCATGCTTTGTGTGCACCAAGAGTTGTTAATATAAGGCACAGGCCCCTGCCAATTTTCATACCCAAATCTGCTGTCCTATGTCATTTACCATGGACTGTGGGCTGAGGGTATTGGCATTAACATTTAGCACAAACAAGAATTAAACAGACAACGAGATTTCTACATAAGACATGAGAATCAAAAACTTAATAAACTCAGGAAACTCAAAAGGTTTAAATAATACTACTAAAGAAAGACAACAACAAATTTCTAACAAATGTTGTCAAAATAAAACCCAAAGCACAAAAACGTGATCCACACCAAGTATATTTACGTGCTGCAAAAAAAGCTTAGATTAGATTGACACAATCAAAAGCAAATTTGTATTTGTTATTCAAATACATTTCCTTTGAACTTATCCTTTTTCTGACTCCACAGGTGTCCATCCAAGTTTCAGCACCATGAAGCTGAAACTTTTTTTTTCACTGTTCCTTATTGGTGAGAGCATTTTTTTAAACCATTTTTTGTTAATTGGTTGTATAGTTTACAAACTCATAAATAATGTTGCACATCCCAATTTGTATTTCATGTTATAATAACTATGTACAAATAACATAAGAGAATAAAATATATACAAAGATGTAAGTGAATACAAACATGTATTATTGATTGAGGTAAAATATGCCTTTCACTATTTGATAAGTCAACATATAAACAATAACTTTATATTACAGGACATTCATTACTTGTTTCTTAGTTAATTAAACTGTCACAAACTGATATTATTTCATCTATTAGATTTTATTAATCCAAACTCTTCACGTCTCATTTACCAGTAGACTTGGCACTGAACTATTAAAAATAATTGTAATTACATACAAAACAAAAAACAATAATAAAAATATAGTAAGATTAGAAATTAATGATATACCATTTTATTTCGAAACCAAGGACAGACAGGTGGATAAACTGTAGCTGTAACTGATTCCTGTGGGAATCACCCAGCACACTAGTGCACCTGTCCAACAGGGGGCAGTACGGCCTGAGATTTAGGTTACTGATTAAATAATCTACAAAATCCCAATTCTACTCTGCTTTAACACTGAACACTGTTCTTACATAGCATGCATGATTATTTCATATGAACTTTAAGATGAGACTGTCCTACAGTTTGCATGAATTCACTTTTATGTATTTTGGTACATGCAGATTCATCTAATAAGTTATTTAGAGCATCAATAAGTGAGATAATTTCAGTAAGCAAAACTGATTGGGCAAGCAGTTATTTGTCTGTTCTTCCTGGACATTATTTGATTGTGTCAGGGCTTCTTCTATTGGATTTTGTGCTTCTATTGGAGTGTTTCGTGCTTTTTTTGGAACAATTTTGACATTTTTGCTTGTTGTTTCCATATACACAGTTTGGTATCATTTCACAGGTGGTTGTGTTCATCCTGATCAGTATCATTATTTAAATTATGGGTTTTCACAGTCCTTCTGTTATTGCCACTGCTGTTTCTAATTCCTTTTCTGAACTGCAGTACTGAAACGTTTATTATCTAATGCTTATTCTTTAATTTAGCCATATGAAACATATGAGTGGGGCAAAAAAGTATTTAGTTAGACACTAATTGTGCAAGTTCTTCCACTTAAAAATATGAGAAAGGCCTGTAATTTTTATCATAAGTATACCTCAACTATGAGCGACCAAAAAAAATATCCAGAAAATCAGGTTTTTTCATTTGCAAATTATGGTGGAAAATAAGTATTTAGTCACTTAAAAACAAGCAAGATTTCTGGCTCTATAAGGGTTAGCCCCTAGAGGGCGCCAAATGCCCAGACTTTGTGTTTGTGTTTTTGGTTGTAGTTTGTTTGAAGAGAACTTCATTTCCCATTAGGCACCTCAGTCAGGTGAGGAGAGCACTTACCTAAACCGAGGTGACTCATTAGTTTAATTTGTATAAATAGCCTGACTTAAGTTCAGTGAGTTGTCTAGCATTAGTTGTGGTTATACTTATGGTTGTTATGTTTAATTAAAGTTTACTAGGTGCACTGGGACCAGAGCTTTTTGTTTCAGTTTTGACTTCATTAATAAAAAAACATCTTTCAAACCGTCACCTTGTCGCTGCATTTATGCCACGACAACACAGCCAACCCAAACTTGACAGGCTCACACAGACCTGTAACTTTTTCCTTATTCTCCTGAGACCCGAAAGAAAAAATGTTTTCATATTTTTTTTTTTAAATATATCATAAGTCTGTGAGATGTTAGAAACATGTCTCACAGATTTTTCTTTTTAAAACTGTCATTTACTTATTAGTTATAACTTGCAATGTCCCTTGTAATGTCCCTTGTACACTAGGTCTTGCTTTATCGATAGAAGTACAATGAATTTTAGTTCTATTTAGTAATATACTGTATACTATAGATATATAATTAATATATAATATAATAAGGAATATAATTGGAAGCAACAATGAGCAGGCCCAAGCACCCTCTGCCATCACCACCCGGGCAAAGCTATGATGTCACTCAATGTGATGTCCCTGAACATGATGTCACTTAATATGATGTTCCACAGAAGATTCTTAACCACTCTTGCTGACCAGTTTGAGATATCAAAAATCCCTCTGCAATCCATAATGTTTTTAGATCACATAGGCCCGGTACGGTTTCGATTGCATAATTCCCTAGGAAGAGTGTATTAAATTCCTTAAGGTGTGTTTTGGCAGACAAAATAACTGACTTCCTGTTTAGTTGAGCTCATGACATTCAATGTGAAATTTGTTTAGCTCAATAAGCTCTTAATGTATACCAGGTTTTGCGTGCATTAACACAAGAAGCGCCAAGCAGCGGTCATTTGACCGCAAGGGGGTAAAAAAAAAAAAAATACTTCACACTCGATCAAATTCCAGGACCCTCCTTCCATGACTTTTCCTAGATCTGTGAGCTTAATCACCCTGTATGCTTACATTTTCAAAATCGCACTAGTAAATGCCAGTATAAAGCTATTTTGCTCTTATTTACGTGAAATCGCTGACAGCTGGGCGCCGGACATGCCGTTTCCTGCCTTTTCCAACCTGCGATTCTCATTTCTCTCAGCAGATGGCACAAGGAATCGCGCATACTATCTATGCGTCATTCAGTGCGTATATGTAACTATCTCAGGTTTCATTCCATATATGCAGTTTATATATATATATATATATATATATATATATATATATATATATATATATATTAGTTTTTTCAGTTTTTTTTCGCCATTATCAGTTGAAACTGCCTGATGCATTGTGCTCAGAACGCATACATTTTTTTCTTCGTTTTGCCTGATAAATCGTGAGCATGGCCTTTCCAGCCCTCAACAACCTGGTCGAATATCATTCAGACTGTGCCTGTGTACAAGGGGGCATTTCTCGTCTGACATTTTCTATTGCATGTATAGAATTAGTTTCAGCCGAAACTCATGATCAATGGTGTTGGGGTACTTATGTAGTTATAATTAGTTTCAGCCAAATCATTAAAACTAACAATAGACTATGGCACTCTCTTGAGAGGAAATATGAAGGTGTTATTTATTTATTTATTCTCTACAAGGGCGCTAACTACACAGGCCAAGCTGTTACTTTCTTGTACTCTTATAAAAATTCTACATATAAACAAACAAAATACAGCTTTTTTTTTTTTTTAAAGTGAAGTTGTTCAGCTGTTTAGTGTCACTGTGTCATAACCAGTGAAACAACATGGACTCATCGCTGTGCTTGTTGTAGCTGAAAAAACGCTGCAACTGCTTTAAAGTCTTTCCACTCCATGACCGCTGAAATCCGACACGACACCACGCTAGGCTATGTCTTGACTCATTTGCATACCTCAGGGGAGGTGTGTGTGTGTGTGTGTGTGTGTGTGTATCTGCTTGTACTGTTATAAAAATTCCAAATATAAACAAACAAAATACAGATCTCAGAGGTAAACGATAAAGTTGTTCAGCTGTTTAGTGTCACTATACACTCAGTGTAGTTACCGAAATCTTTGATTTAGTTCTCATTGAGTGGCCACTTCCACATTTCACTCGCTTTTATTACATGAATCTTATGTGGGCATAAACTGTGAAACATTCCGCAGGTTTATAATACACCGCGGCCAAGTGAACCACGTTCCCGTCAAACGAAACGAGGCATGATCGTGGTGTTTGCTTCGGTTATGACATAGGATAGTTTATTATCTGCTGTGGTAGATCTGATTTATTCAAACACAATATTGTTTAAGCGATAATTTCACGAAAGCGAGTTCAGAACTAAATTGCTGCTCCTGCTCCATCCAAGACGTTCAGAAGTTTTAAATAGAATAAAAAAACTAATAAATTTTCTCAATACGATATAAAATTAAGTAGAGCTTTCCTTTTTGTTATAGTACGAAGCCCCTAGATGGACAAAGGAGGAGAAAAAACGACAGAAAAATGTCATGGCAAAAACTTTGGGTTATAATGCAAAACATGACTTTTTTTTTTCTGCCGTTTTTTCCCCTTTTCCTTTGTCCCCTTAGAGACTCTGTAGTAGGTTTTCTCAGTTGAATATGAAAAAAGATACCGCTGATTATCAATGCGGGAATGAATGGCGCATTGTCCAAGTGCAAGTATATCTTAGAGCTAAACTATTTGCTCTTGGTGAAAGCGCCATCTAGCGATCATTGTGTGTCAGCAACAGCTTCCCATTCAAAACAATAGGCGGTCAAATGACCGCTGAACCGCGTTATTAGTAGGTGACACTGGCACGGCGCTTCTAGTGTTAATGCAAGTGTGTATAAGCTATGCAGCAAAATCTCAAGTAAGCCTTTCTGCCATCCTAATGGCACCAGATTTCAATGTCTGCCAATTTTCAGTTATACTTAACTTAAGTTTTTGAGCATGTTGATGCACCCAATGAACCCGCAATGGTAAAAAAAATAATAATAATTCCTAGGAAAACAATAGGGCACTTCACACACTATGACGACATAGTGCTGTGGCCCTAAAAAGATACACATGTATACAAAAATTCTGGTCTTTTGCCAGTTTTCCAGAGGCCTGGTGGTCTGATCTGTACTGGATCTGTTTGTGGCAGCCAGATCAAAGCAACATAGGATGGTGCGGACAGTCTATTTCCTTGTGCGGCTTGACATTGGATACAGGCTGATCATTTGGTCCGCTCCATCCAAGTTTTTAATAAACTATGTTACAACAACAGGTATAGATGCAGTAACATGGCGCTTTTCTTTTGTTGACCACCTTGGGCAGATATCCTGAGGCTCTATTCCATGAATGAAAGATGCCAAAGGACTTTTCTTGTTGTCCAGCCATTTTGTTATAGCAATATCTGAGGGTTTCCTGACTATTATCTCTGATGTGCCTCTCTCCTGGTCATTGTCACTGGACATTTAAGACATACTGATAGAAAACATATGAAGATTTAATTCTTATAATAGTTCCTGTTGCCAGGAGAGCGTTTTCCTTTAAGCAATCCAGCACTTTGATAGAGGTGAAATACAAGTGTAGGTATAGGTGGGATCCTCCTGGTAGTGACCTTGCCATGCAAACAACAGCATTTCTTCCAATTCCCACCTGCTTGTCTTGAAATGTGTTTTGACCTCTGTAGACTTCAAAATTAAGCACCAAACCACTGGGACTGGCAAACACAAAGGCCCTGCGACCTGTGAGATTTGTTTTCCCAGGCTCACATTGGCACACAGAACACTGGCCTGTAAAAGGAATCATTTGCTCATCTTTTCCTTCGTGTTGGAAATCGCGCGGGCGTCTACATGAACTGTGGCCTGGACAACGTTTCGCTACGGGCGCTCGTGGACACAGGCTCTATAGTTTCGCTGCTGCGCTGGGGAGTATTAAAACAGGGCGAGCGCGGTTGTGTGCTGCTGGCCCCAGCCTTGACCATTCGCACTGTGTCGGGGAGCTATTTGGAGATACGGGCCTGTCGCACAGTGCGAATACAAGTAGGTGCAATCAGTCTTTTTCATCCATTCTTTGTGGCAGACACTGAGGATGATTGTATCTTGGGGTTGGACATTTTGGAAAGGTGGGGTGCGGTACTGAATCTCGCGGACGGAACGTTACGTGGTAACTTTGGGTTAGCCAGGTTGCTAGTTCCCAAAACGCAGCCGGACGTGTTAGTAGCACGCACCAGGGGGGCGGAACTTCCGGTGGACGCGCCATGTAAACATCCGGTAGCAGACCGAGCGAGGATAATGGCCGAGCTTATGCAGCGTAGCAGCGTGGGGTTAAGTCAGACACAGACCGACACAGTGAAATTCCTTTTACATAAATTCGCGGACATTTTCGCAGTAGATGAGCGCGAGTGCACACATACTAATTTGGTGCAGCACACGATTGATACGGGTAACGCAGCTCCTGTTTGGTTACATCAGGAACGCCTTCCCTTGGCTATGGCAATTCCGGCTACGTTCAAACGGTTGATGGAGAAAGTGTTGGCCGATATTCCTCGCAACCGTTGTGTCATCTAACTGGACGATTTACTGGTGCACGGCAAGGAGTTTGAGGTCGCGCTAGCTAACCTACGGGAGGTATTCTTGGCTATCCGGCGGGCGAATTTGCGACTCAATCCGAAAAAGTGCCAGCTGTTGCAGCAAGAGACCGTGTTTCTGGGACACGTGATTAGCGCTCAAGGGATTGCCACCGATCCAGCCAAAATTGCTGCGGTACAGAATTGGCCTGAACCGTTAAATGTGTCGCAGCTACGCACCTTCCTCAGGTTAGCCTCGTACTATCGTCGGTTCGTGAAAGATTTTGCCATGATTGCTAGTCCGCTGCGCATTGTCTGGACCGAAGAAAAATTACTGCGTCACGCGGCGCGAGCTGTTAGCGGTCGTCGCGGCCCTTAAACATTTTAGGCCGTATTTATATGGGCAATCCTTCTCACTGTGGACCGATAACGCTTCGCTGGTGTGGCTGCTTAGTTTTAAAGAGCCCGAGGGGCAGTTAGCGCGCTGGCTCAAGCGGTTGCAGGACTACGATTTTACCGTTCAGCACAGAGCAGGAAAACTGCATGCTTATGCCGATGCTTTATCCCGCCGGCCGTGTATCAAAGAGAGTTGTCGGCACTGCGAGCGGGTTGAAGAGCGCGTGGGTGGTTGCGACATTGAACACTCTTCGACCCCCGTGAATCAGAACATTCTCCCTGCGCAGTTCTCCGGAGCCCCTGTCGGTAATCAGCCGTCCGAGCCGGCGTGCAGCCGAGTTACTACGTCGCCTAAATCATCACCTGTAGTCGTTCCGCCTGTGCCGCAGATGGACTGTGATCAGCTCATTGCCGAGCAGGAGAAGGATCCGGCGCTGCAGCGGGTACTAGGTTGGGTTAACGCGGGCCCAGATGCGATGTCTGCATGGCAAAGAAGGGCCCTACCCAGCACTCGCGAGCACCCCTGCAAGACTTTCGGGTGGGGGCGCCTATGGAGCGTATGGGCGTGGACATTCTCGGGCTGTTTCCCATTTCCGATTGCGGGAACCGGTGTGTGCTAGTGGCCATGGACTACTTCACCAAGTAGCCGGAGGCGTTTGCTGTGCCTGACCATAGCGCTTTCACCACCGCCGGGGGGTGGTAGATGAGGTGTTCAGCCGATTTGGTACCCCGGAGCAGTTACACAGCGATCAGGGGCGTAACTTCAAGGCGGAGGTGTTTGCGGGGGTGTGCGTGCGCCTCTGGGTGAAAAAGACCCGCACCACGCCCTCGTGACGGCCTCGTGGAGCGGTTCAATCGGAGGCTCACCACCCAACTCGTCGTGTTGACCAGCGACCGGCAGAAGGATTTGGACGAACATTTGCCTTTTGTGCTGTGGGCATATCGCACAGCAGTGCAGGAGTCATCACAGCTGACGCCAGCTGCGTTAATGTTCGAGCGCGAGTTGCACACGCCTGTGGACCTTGTGTTCGGGCCACCTCCACAGTCTGATTTACCCACGAAGCCTGGGTTGGATTATTTTTGTTCTTTAAAAGACAAACTGTTCCGTGTCCACGAGTTGGCACGTAGACACTTGGCAGACGTTAAGCAGCGCCGCGTGCATGATACTCACAGCCGAGGGCGAGACTTTGCTACTGGGGAGCAGGTTTGGGTGTATTCCCCCGGAAGGAAAAGGCGGATCTCGCCTAAGCTCATGTCTCACTGGGTGGGCCCCTGTACGGTAATTGCCCAGCTCTCCGATGTAGTTTACCGGGTGAGGTTGACAGGGCGGTCGCGAGTGGTCGTGCTCCACCGGGACTGTCTCGCGCCCTACCAGCCCAACGCCAGCGAGACCTCGAACTCTGTGGAGGCCGGTTCGCCTCAGGGAGAGGGTAGCGGCCCTCCTTCCCCCGCAAAAAGACTCCGGCGTTCACAACGCCAGCGCCGACCACCGTCACGCTTCCAGAACTGAGTTCGCCATCGTGACTGGGGACGGTCACAGCTTGGGTGGGGGCAGTGTGGCGTGGGCGGGGTTTTGGACTAGTAACCATCATGCTTTGCGGGAGGGGTTGTTATGTGTTCACCCTGTATAGGAAAGGTGTTTGGGTTAGTGGCTTCGGCCAGGGTGTGTGTGTGGGTTAGAAGTGTGTCCTGTTGATGTGTGTTTTGTTGACTGTGTGGTTTATGCTTTTTCGTGCCATGATAAATAAAATACTCCCAGCCATTTGCATTGGGCAGCAAGCAAGCTCACTCGTTTCTCCAAGTCCCTTCGTAGCAGTGAAAAACGCTACAATATAGTTAAAACCTCAGTTTGGTCTCACTAAAACATTAACAGGTTAGACAGGGACCTTTCTATAAATTCACAGTCATCAAACTTCTCCTCTCTGAGCACTGAGCAGAAACTCGCCTTTGTTTTAGGGGAAGGTAATAGAAGTGCTTGGCTGGAGCTACATTTATATACACTCTTCATCATATAAGAAACACTGTTCACCCCAATCTAATGTCAGGATGGCATAATTGTAGATGTCAAAACTTTAATATGAATATAAATCATAAATGTTAATTTTAGACAGAGGACCAGAATACAACAGAGGCGAGACAGGGACATAGTGCAGCACAAGGTTATTAAATAATGCTGTTAATTAACCTTAGACTACACACACCTGTGGAACTGAAGCCTAACCTGTGAAACAAGAAATAATCCAATTTAAAATAAGAGTTCTCTGAAACAAAACAAATAGAACTATGGATGCTAAGCTCACTCCAGAGGTAGTCTCCGACATTTAATGTAATTTAAAATAACCATAACACTATCTATTTGAATATTTGTTACTGTTATGTGTTTTATATTTACTAATATATCAATACTACAATACTACATCTGTTAATGTCTATACATGTTTCCATTTATGCATTTGGCAAACGCTCTTATCCAGAGCAACTTATATTTTTATCTCATTACAAATCTGAGCAGTTAAGGGCCTTGCTCAAGGGCCCAAGAGTGGCAACTTGGTGGTTGTGGGGTTTAAACTTGGGATCTTCCAAACCGTAGTCCAATGCCTTAACCACCATTTCATATTATTTGTTACTGATTATCTGTGTGTACTGCGCTTGTTATTTTAATTTGCTTTGGCATCAGTGTTAATACAGTCATGCCAATAAAACACCCTTTGAACTTTAAACTTTGAAATATTGACAAGTTTTTTGGTGTGTTTCAAATGATAAAGCGTCAACAGGTTTGATCCCAGTTGCTGTATCCATCCTGCTTACCATCCCTCATAGATATGAACTGTCCAAGACATTAATGACATGGCCTGCTGCTCAGACTTACTGCAGGATGAACTACACTGACCTGGCAATAATCCTTAGTGATACTGATTGGCTTAGATTAAAGAAAGAAACAACAAACAAACGTCTGGGAACAGCAACATATGTCTGGGTTGGATTATGGAATGATGTCAATAGTTGGCGCTGGTCCTTAGGAGAGCTCCCACTGAAGAGTGTCACATACACCAACTGGGGCCCTGGAGAGCCCAATAATGGTGGTGGACAAGAATCATGTGGTTCTATAAGCTCATCTGCTCAGTGGGTTGATGTACCATGTCCAGGGCTAAAACCTTTCATATGCTATAACGGTGAGTAAAAATCCGGATACTGATTCGCTTATTTCTGCTTTAATCACCTTTGTTTGTTTGTTTTCTTTTTGTTCTTACATTTTAGTTTAATCTTTGCATCATATTTTCTGTGGAAAAAGGAGCTGACCGAAACATGACTATTCGTTTACTTTTTCACAGCTAATTTCAATGTCTCAGCCAAATTCATCCTCATCACTAATCCTGTGTTGTCCTGGCTCGATGCTCGGGCTTACTGCCGACAACATCACACAGACTTGGCCAGCTCTCTTAACAGCTCAGACTCCAACATGTTATACCAGTTGGTGCCACCCACTTATACTTGGATTGGGTTATACAGAGACACTTGGAAGTGGACAGATGGAACGAACGCAAGCATCTTATGGGCTCCTGGACAACCTGATAATTATTACGGCAATGAGAACTGTGCCATAATTGTTAATGGAAAGTTTTATGATTTTTACTGCAGCTATCAGGGCTATTTCTTATGTCACACCAGTGAGTTGTTTTCTCACCTATCATGTCCAATTTTATGTTGGTAAAAGTGTTTTTTATTATTATTATTTGTATTTATTCTTTATACTTTTTCATTAAAATACACCATAATTTGTTCAAATGCCATGACTAAATGATGGCATGAGAGAAGGAGATGAGATTAGGTTCAATGTAGATTTTTGAGGTAAGCATCAGTTAAAACTCAGAAAGTAAAACTTTTATTTAGATTCATATACATTATGACCAGCATTGTGTAGGTTACCTTTGTGTCACCTGGGCAGCTCTGGCCCCTTTGGACATAACTCCACAGGGCCTTTGGGGGTGTGCTCTAATCTGTACCTCTTTTATATGTACACTTCTGTTCAAAAGTTTGGGGTCACTTGTAAATTTCTTTGTTTTTGTTTAATGAATTATTTTCTACGTTCTACAACAATACTGGGGATTTCAAAACTATAAAATACCACATAAGGAATTAGGTAATTAGGTAACAACAAGAAAAACAACAGTTAGTTGTTATTTTAAGACACAGAGGTCAGCCTTTCTGTAATCTCTCTCTCTCTCTCTCTCTCTCTCTCTATATATATATATATATATATATATATATATATATATATATATATATAGAGAGAGAGAGAGAGAGAGAGAGATAGATAGATAGATAGATAGATAGATAGATAGATAGATAGATAGATAGAGAGAGGGGGGTTTATGCAAATTGAGGTGATTATTTAAGTAGCCTTTGTAAACATACAAGAATTTTCTTGCTAGTTGGAAAACAGGAAGGTGTGTGTGTGTGTGTGTGTGTGTGTAATTAACAGATTTTCCAACAAGGAGTCAGATGATGAGATTGCAGGTTAAGTCAGATGTGAGTGTATTTGATCCGTCGTCCATTTTAGATCAGGTAAGTTACAGATCGTACTTGATGTTTATAAAGACAATGTGTGAATTATCTCTGTTGGCATTTCTCATTGCTTGAATTCTTTGTAAAATGCATTCAATGTATTTTTAGTTGGATTTTCAGATTAAGCAAAAACTGAAGAAAAATGGCATGTTGCAGAACACCAAAGTGACCTGGAGTGTGCAGCCAGATGGAAACATCTTCCACAAGAAAAGAAAGAATGACCCGTAATGACCCGTAATGGCTAATTGCTCACCTTTTCATATAGATTTAAATTGGACTTAAACTTAATTAGATACACAACCTTTCTGCTTAAATCAATAGGGGCAGTCAGAGGACAAGAATAGCCAAGGACAGGGAGAGGAGTAAACATAATTTTAATGCTCTGTTTATAAAATGTCCTCTTTAATTTTGTCACCCTAATTTTGAGACTTAAAGTTTTATTTTTAATGTCATGGCAAATATTTAATAATTAAAATGTTCTGCTTTTGCTGCAAGTGATTACTGGACACAGTAATAAGAAAAAAGTAAAATGGGGTATATTTAAATACTGGGTTTAATATATCAGGCAGATATTTTTGTTGAGAAGAGAATGTAAATTAAACAACCATCTATAATGCACTTGATACTTATACAGATTTTTTATTTATTGCATTTGGTTTTCTTTTTTCTTCACCCACAGGAATTTAGAATATGCTATATCAATAAACAGTTTTAAATATAAGAATAATTGTCATTATTTTATAGCCTTTATAAAATTAAGTTTAATTAATGCCTGCTACTGTAGTATATTGTAGGTGAAGAATATAAAACACCTTAGTATATGCGTTTTATATTCATCCATAACAGTCTTTCATCATCACTCTCATGATGTCACTCGAAACACAAATCCTCTCTCATATCAGCAGCAAACAGAACAAAGGGGCAGAATTCTGCAAATAATATTACCTGTAATACTTTCATTGACCACAAGCTGGCAGTAGAATAATTCCCGAGTACCATGACAGACAACAACTCCCATACCTGCTTTGTTCAATAAGCAGGTGATAAGTCTTCCAAGTCTTTCTTGCCACCGAGCTTGGGGTGTTTTTATTTTGATTGTCCATAACATGCAATTGTTCAAAGGTCAGAATTTTTTTTAGCCCCCTTTGGAACAGAACCTGGGTTAGTTAGCTGACATAAATCCCTTTATTACCCACTTCATTGGACATGGAGTCGATGCCTCGGTAGGTTCTGTGGTATCTGATACTAGATATCTGATTAGCAGATATTAGTTGCAAATTTAAGCATCCATAAATCATCCCACAGATGCTTGTTGTTAATGAGATTGGGGAATCTGGGGGATAGGTAAACAACTTGAGAAACTCTTTGCATGTCATTTTTACAGTGCGGATGATTGCATTTAACTGGCTGAAAGAGACAAATGCAAAACTTATTGTGTACAGGAGTATACATATGCAGGAGTATACTTATTGTCCAAAATTTTTATTATGTATACAGGTTTTTTGTAAATAAATATGAATTCTTTTATGTTATTTTAGAAATCTTTGTAAAAATGTACATTTTATGGTTTATTCCTATGTGAATTTACTTTATGTCAACATCTTTCCTCTTTTATTAATGAACTTTTAACCTCGAAGCACACACATTGGATTAATTTATGGTCACAGTTTCTTCCTATTGTCATCTAAGGGAGTTAACCCTGCACCACCATTGCTTATCAGGGACAAACTGATAATAATAAGTTATACTATTTTTTTCTTTTCATTTCTGTCGTGGGATTGTGCCTGTGATGGGTGTGCGCTATAATTCTTTGTATCGCTCCAGGCTCTCTGCTCGCTCACTAGGTGTGTGGCCTTCCCTTCTGCAGGTGTGTGAAAGGGCAGGGCTGAAGGAATAGGCATGGCTGGTGAGCTGTCTCTATTAATGCATCCTGGGCTTCTCCCCGTTCTATAAAACACAGTGCGGAGTGTAGCCCGGGGTTTGTTGGGTTACTGCACTTTCTAAAGCGGAGAGTGTGACGCACGGGCTAAAACGCAGAAGAGCGACATAGTTAATTAACTTAGTCTGAAAGGGCACAGTAATGACTCTGACACCTTAAGAAAAGAAGCATGATTACACAACCTACGGAAGTCACTTTTCTTGGGCAAAAACTCCATAAATGCCCTTATTTTCTGGTAAATACTTTTATTCCTACAGCATAAAACTACAAATAGTGAACTGTGTTCTACAGCCACCAGTAACAAATGCAGTGTGTGGAGACCCAGAACCAGTATCTAGCCCACAAAATAGAAGTGAAAAACAAAAGAAAGGCAAGATGACCATGTAGACAAGCAGCAGCATAAAAGAAGTAGCCACGAAGATGAAACAAAAGACGTTGTAGCGCAACCACATAATTTTTTTGGTCTCAAATCACATGGGGAATCTTCGTGATGCAAGGGAGTCAGCTGATATTACTTAAAAAGATATTACTTCAAACATGCTGGTGGTAGCCAACACCCCATTGTTTTTTTATATGTATATAGGCAGTCGTCATGTTTTTCCCAGCACTGCAGCGTTTTTTTAACATCGTGATCCTGGATTGACTTACTGTATAAAACAGGTCCCCACCATATCCACACACCCACAAAGTACAGAGGACTTGGGACTATACATCCATTTACATCTTGGCTGCTACTTTACTGTTCCTCATCTATCATCTCTCGAACAAGTTATTTGCATCTTAGCTCATTAACTCATTACCACAGAGTATTGGATTGTCTCATGTTGTTGTCATGTTGCCACTCCTGTTTGCATATTTGCAGGTGAAGGTTATCTTATCTTTTATATAGTACTTAGATAGTTTTTTGTTAATTTATAGTGTTAATTAGTTTTACCATAGCAAAACAAACACAAAACAAAAGAGTTACATAATTAGATGCCTTAGTTAGGTAGTTAGTTTTGTTTTTATTAATCTTAATTTATGTAACACTGTAGTCCTGGATGAATGTTGTTTCTTTTTAACAAAAGTTAACTTATGCATTTAGCACCAAAAATTAGACTGCTGCTATCTTCTTGTAAATAATGAGTTTATATATATATATATATATATATATATATATATATTCCCAGTCCCTGCTGCTGAAAAACATCCCCACAGAATCTGCCACCACCATCTTTTACTGTGGGGATGGCGTTCTTGGGGTGATTGATGTGTTGGGCTTGTGCCAAACATAGCATTTTCTTTGGTGTTTAAAAAAAAAAAAAAAATTTAGTCTCATCTGACCAGAGCACCTTCCTCCAGTCATTTGAAGAGTCACCCACATGTCAGCAAACTCAAACTTATGCCTTCTTATTTTTACCACTAAGTAGGCTTTTTTTTTGGCCACACTTCCATAAAGCCTGTTGTAATCCCATGCACAGATACACCAGTCTCTGCAGCTTCTTCAGGTCTCTGTACTGCCTCTTTGAGTCTTCTTGGCTAGTTTGTGAGTTTTGGTGGGCAGCCCTCTCTTGGCAGGTTTGTTGTGGTACCATGTTCTTTTCATTTGAATATGATGGATTTATTGGTGCTACAGGGGATCATCAAACTTGGATCTATAACCCATCCCTGACTTGTACTTCTCAACAACTTTGTCCCTGACCTGTTTAAAGAGCTCCTTGGTCTTTATATTACATTTGGGCATTTATCCAGAGCGACTTCCAATAAAGTTTACATCATTGGATACATACTTACACTGGGTTAACTAGGTAAATAACTAAATGCCACAACTGGGATTTTTTTTTTTTTTTGCCGCCCTCGACCCCTGAGAGATGGTGGGATGAGGCGAGCAGTGCTGGAGGATCAGAGGGAACGTGGTGCAGTGCGTGGTGTGATTGGAGGGGAGAGGTAAGTGGGTGCTGGGCCATTTTTAGCTTTGTAGGCAAGCATCAAATTCAAATCAAATTCAAATTCAAATTTTATTTGTCACATACACAAACATACACAGTACGAAATGTAGTGAAATGCATTATACGACTGCCATTGACCCTAAAAGAGAGTTAAATTTTACAAATAAGAAATAAATATGAATAAAAGAAATACGATAGAAATTAAATTAAAAAATTAAATTAAACTAGGAAAAATAGAACTAAAAATAAAAATAGAAATGTGCTAGGAAAAAAAAATAGAACTAAAAATAAAAATAGAAATATGATGTACAAAATAGAAATATACTGTGCAAATTGAAATATACTGTACGGTGTGTGCAAATATGCATAGAACAAAGTGTCTTAGTGCAGGGGTTATTAAAGTGTCTTTGTGCACTGGTCCAGGATGTAAACGTAAAACTGTAAAATGTAGTGTAGTTGTGAAGGTAGGTGTGCAAAGTTATTAAAGTGTCTTTGTGCAATGGTCCAGGATGTAACGTACGACATGTAGTGTATATATGAAGGAAGGTGAGCGTGTAATTGTCCATAGTGTTCATGGATGTAAGAAGATTGATAGATTTGACCAATTATGAAAATATTGTGTAGTTCTGCATAGTGGTGTGGTTGTGGTTGAGAGACCTTATCGCCTGCGGGAAGAAGCTCCTCCTCAGTCTCTCTGTGTTGGCCTTCAAGGAGCGGAATCGCTTCCCAGACCACAACAGAGTAAACAGTCCGTTATTGGGGTGGCTGAGGTCCTTCACGATCTTCCTGGCCTTGGTCAAGCACCGCTTGCTGTAAATCGATTGCAGGTCAGGGAGCTCGATGCGGATGATGCGCTCAGCTGATCGCACCACCCTCTGTAGAGCTCGTCTGTCCTGCATGGTGCTGTTCCCGAACCAGGTCGTGATATTTCCCGTCAGGATGCTCTCAATGGTGCAGGAGTAGAAATTCCTGAGCACCTTGGAGGGCAGTCTAAAGTCTCTCAAGCGTCTGAGGTGGTAGAGACGCTGCCGGGCCTTTTTTACCACGGTGTTGATGTGACAGGACCATGCCAGGTCCTGCGTGATGTGAACACCGAGGTATCTGAAGCTGTCCACTCTCTCCACTGGGCTCCTGTTGATGACGGGGGTCTGGTAGTTCCTCACCTGCTTTGTACTAAAGCCCACTATCAGCTCCTTTGTCTTACTGACGTTCAGGAGGAGATTGTTTCTCTGGCACCAGTTCTCCAGATTTCCAACCTCCTCCAGGTAGGCCGTCTCATCGTTGTTCGTGATCAGGCCCACCACAACAGTGTCGTCAGCAAACTTGATGATGGTGGTGGAGCTGGTAGTGGTCACGCAGTCGTGGGTGTGAAGAGAGTACAGCAGGGGGCTCAGAACACAACCCTGGGGGGCTCCAGTGCTGAGAGTGAGGGAGGCTGAGACATGTCCGCCCATCCTTACTGCCTGTGGTCTGCCAGTTAGGAAGTTGGAGATCCACTGACACATAGATGAGCTGAGTCCCAGGTGCTCCAGCTTGGTGGTAAGTGTGGAGGGAATTATGGTATTAAATGCAGAACTGTAGTCGATGAAGAGCATTTTCACATAATTCCCCCTCCGAGTGTCCAGGTGAGTGAGAGATGTATGGAGGAGATGAGAGATTGCATCGTCCGTGGAACGGTTTGGACGATAAGCAAACTGTAGTGGGTCGAGTGTGTCTGGTAGTGAAGAGATGATGAATCAGCGTTTTGAATTTGATGCGGGCAGGTACAGGAAACCAGTGCAGGGAACGGAGGAGTGGGGTGGTGTGGGAAAACTTAGGAAGGTTAAAACCAAGACATGCTGCTGCATTGTGAATCAGTTGCAGAGGACGAATCGTGGACAGAGGCAGGCCTGCCAGGAGTAAGTTGCAGTAGTCCAGTCTTGAAATAACAAGGGACTGAACAAGCACCTGAGTAGCCTGTGAAGAAAGAAATGGGCGGATTCTTCTGATATTGTAAAGAAGAAATCTACAAGAGTGTGTAAGGTTAGCGATGTGTGAGAAAAATGACAGATGATTGTCCACGGTTACCCCAAGATTGCAGGCGGTAGCTGAAGGAGCGATTTGGTTGTTGTCTAGGGATATAACAAGGTCTTCACCTAGGGATGAATCACAAGGGATAAACAACAGTTCGGTTTTACTCAGATTGAGCTTCAGCTGATGAGCTGCCATCCAGGATGAGATGTCTGCCAGACATGCTGAGATCTGGAAACCTGAGAGTCAGAGGGAGGAAAGGAGAGAATGAGTTGCGTGTCATCTGCACAACAATGGTATGAAAATCCATGCGATGATATGACCTTACCAAGAGACCAGGTATAGAGGGAGAACAGAAGAGGACCAAGTACTGAGCCCTGCGGGACCCCAGTAGAGAGTCTACATGGTGCAGATATAGATCCCCTCCATGTTACCTCATATAACCAATCTTCCAGTTAAGAAGCAAACCACTGCCACACTGTTCCACAAATTCCAAGGCTTGTAAGATTAGATAATAGAATCTTCTGGTTCACCGTATTAAATGCAGCTGACAGGTCCAGGAGGATAAGGACAGATGACAGTTTAGCAGATCTAGCAGCATGGAGCTTTTCAGTGACTGACAGAAGGGCAGTCTCTGTGGAATGTGCCACTTTTAATCCAGATTGGTTGGGATCATTAAGGTTGTTCTGTGAGAGATAAAGAGACATTTGGTTATAACCAGTTTTTTCGAGGTTTTTTGAAATAAAAGAGAGAAGTGATACCGGGCGATAGTTGTTAACTTCTGATGGGTCCAGGCAGGGTTTCTTGAGGATGTGAATAAGCCTTGCAGCAGGAATGACCAGATGATATGGAATGGTTGATGATGGTTGTGGTGAAGGGAAGGAGGTCTCGTGAGATGGCCTGGAGCATTGTGGAAGGGATTGGGTCCAATAAACAGGTGGTGGGGTTAGATGATGAGATGATCTGCTGAATCTCATCAGATGACAGGTTAAAGAATTCTGCTAAGGGAGGAAAGGAAAGGTCCTGAGGTTCTGCTGTAGGAGTTTGGTTGGGAGTAAAGGACTGGCGAATTGCTGCAATTTTCCCATCGTAGAATGTGGCAAAATCGTCAGCTATCAGAGAGGAAGGAGCAGGAGGAGTTAACGGGTTAAGTAGTGAGTGGCGTATGTGGTTATGGTGTAATGCCTTTTGCTTAGTCGTGTTGCAGCTTCTGGGCCCTTTCAGATAAGATGTGTTTATACTGACAGATCATGTGACAAATAGTTTGCACACAGGTGGACTTCATTTCACTAATTATGTGACTTCTGAAGGTAATTGGTTGCACTAGAAGTTTTCATGGGGCTTCATAGCAAAAGGGGTGAATACATATGCACATACAGTATGTATGCACAATTTTTCATGCTGAACAAAAACCTATTTCGTCCTGAGAGCCAACAAGGCCCCCTTCCAATGTGCGAATCTAAGAGAGCTATTTTTTCACCGACTGAGGGCCTGAGCCATATCACATTCTCTGGCCTAATGGCCAGGTTTCCTGCAAACAACAGAGTGAGAATGGCCTGGCCTAGCTTGACACCTGTAACATAAGCCCGATTCGGACGGGACTAGTTTTACAGGGGGTCGTTAGAGAAATTTCTGTTTCACAGATGTACTTTGTGATTTTAATCCCGACCGAATCTGCCATGTCTGTCTTTCTCTCACACGACCTCTGTAAAAATTCCAGAGCAAATTACCTACTGTTTTTCAGCAAACTCAGAGGTCCTCTGAGAAATCTAATCCCGTCCGAATGTGAATGTCTGTGATTGCCGAATTTTTTTTTCCAAAACGCGTTTTCTTTTGTGTTTTGGTCAACGTGAACTACCATACTATCTCTAGCGTGCCGGTATTCAAGTTTGCGCACCAATAATGGTTGTAGATGTGAACATGTGATCTTGTGCAACGCCCACATATAAAACACAGACACTCCTACTTCCGTAATAAACACAAAGATGTTAGTCCCGTCCGAATGAGACCTCAGGCCTTAGTTTATTCTGTCCAAGATTAATGAGCCTCAGCTCGTCTAGAGCCCCACGTAGCTGCAGATAAAATTAAGTGAAACATTGTAATTAAATGAATTCATAATCACAGTTGTAACATTACAGTACAAATGTATAATTAAAAATAAATTTAATATTTTTAGGACCGAATTTAGGCAACGTTAACGTTAGTACACTGAGCCTTTAAATTTTATGTGTAATTAGAAAAACTACACGTGTAGGGTCTTGTGTCATTTTATATTTTGTGTTCTTTTAAAACATTGTCAGATTAATTCAATTCAATTAAATTTTTTTTGCATAGCTTTTGATTGTGTAAAGCTGATTTTAACAATTGGCATTGTCCCAAAGCAGCTTTACACAATCAAAAATTAATGTGCAAAAACTATATAGTAAAACTATATAAGCTACATAGTCTTTATAAGACTCTACTTTTATTTAGGTGCACTCACAATGACAAAAAAAACTTTATGATTTTGTAAAATAATAAAAGTAAACAGGGTGCGCTGTTCTGTATTGTTTTCGGTGAACTTGAGCATGTCAGAAAATGAACCAAAACTCTGTGTATATTCGCCGCACAGACATGAAAAATATATACGTATAGAAAGCGAAATAGCTGCTTTTAAACTTATGAAAAATACATTTTAGATTATGTAATTTTTATAAAAAGTGGCTTATATGCGCATCCACTGCTCCGGAGACGACGAGATTACAGGATTACCTGCATCACTACAGCCGAAACCAAATAAATCACTAATTTATCAAAGAATTATTAAAATGGTCAGAGTCAGTCTCCTTGCTGTCCTCCCTTCTTTAACTCTTTCCTATTTTACCTAAATAAATTTTCCCTTTTCCCGTAAGACCTCGCCTCGTGTCCTTGCCTCATGTGCCGCCCGTGCAAATAGGCTTGTACCCGTTACCAAATCCACAGATATCAAATCAAAATCCCGAGCCTAAACCTTATTTAAATTAAATTAACAAATATTGTAAGTAACCTACGTTTATAAATTCTTTCCGAGGAGAAGAAAAAGAGAGAAACTGCATTGGGCCAGTGTTATGCGCAGAGCACCGGGAGATTTCCTGAAGCTCAAATCTCTGAAAACTTCACTTGTGACACAATAACAGTAATATTTTAAACATCTGCATGCTGCCGTTTGGAGAAACCAGCGAATAAAGAATAAACCAGTTGTTGGGTCAAAATAACCCAACCAGGTGTTCATTTGTAAATGACTCACTACATCCCATTTGACCCAACATGAGCAACACAACAATGTGTTTAAAGTAACCAAAATAACCCAGATTTTTAACCCAGCATAAACCACCCAACCATGTGCTTACAGAAACAACACAGCATTTTTTGTGCGTCCTTTTTGAGTTATTGTATTGTTTTATTCTGAAAGTCTATTTTACCAGTTATTTATATATTAAAAGTTTGATGTATCTTTGAATGTAATTTTTAAAATAACAATAAACAGATACAAACAGAGATAGGCTATATAATAGTTCATTTCTTGTACAAATAAAATCATTAGCTACTGAACTTGATCGTCTGTCCAAACAACATTTAAAACATTTAACCAATGTTTGTTTTTTGACTCATTATTATATAATAAATATCAATATCTCTGCTTCAGATTTTTCATTTTTGTTGTAAAAAGTTCTTAGATGTGGAAATTACAATCACTGTAGTATTTTTTCGATACAACATATTGTTAAGGCCTTTTTTTTAGGACTTAATTATATTTAAAACTGCGTAGAGTGAAAAATGCCACTTTGTGCCACCCGGCGGTCATTTCAGGAATGACTTTAAAATGCAACTGATTCATTTTGGCTGCTGCCGTTTTCCCACGATGGTAAGCGCGACGGTAAGGCATTCTGGTTGTCTACCTACTGTATAAGTAAACTGTGAAATCTGTTGTTGGCAGACCTGCAACATCGCTCTCAACTCTAACCATTTCTAACCTGAAAGGATCCTTAAAGGATGCATAAAAATCCATCTGGAACCCAAAGGAATGCAAAAAAAAAGCAAAGAAATGAAAACTAGGCTGACCATTGCACAACTGGCTGAGGTAAGGCATGATACAGAGATTGAGGCGCTGAAACAGCACCTGTGTGTATGCAAGGTGGCACATGTTGAAGAGATGGAGGTCTTTAGAAGTGAGTTGCTAATCTGCAAACTACCCACAAGGGCTTATTGAGACCCACTCTAATGTGATAACGTAACTAAGAGAGGCACAGATGGCATTAACAGAAGCTCTTAGACATGGGTGAACTGTGCATTCATCCCAACCCCAGACTATCTTATACCAATCAGGTGTACTGCAAGCGGGGATGCAGAAAGCAGGAAAATGTCTTCAGCCACAACATCTATTACAAGCTGCCAGCTCAATTTTTAGTTTACTCCTTAGACTACGAAGCTTTTTGAGTCGCTGATGATTCATATTGGGTCGAGGGCAGCCAATGGGCATCTTTAACAACACTTTGCTTGTATAGTTGTGTAGAGTCAAATATTGTTATTCCATCACTGTAGAACAGTGTTTGACTTTATACAAAGAAAGTGTTGTTTTATATGTGTTATTGATTGTTTTACTGGTAATTCATATTAAGTAGAACAGTACATTTAAATACATTTATTATTTATTTATTCCTAACAATATTCTGTAGTTTCTTTGTTTATTCTTTACTGTGAGATAATTTTGATTAGAATTGTAATATATAATTCTGCTAATTACAATGGCTCTGGTTTCTCATTTTACAAATGAATCACTTTGTATTTGATACTTTCGTACTTTCATGTGGTACATAAAATATTTACCTTTTTTTATCACTACACCCATAATGGTGAACTGGCCTCATAGCCTACTTTATTGCAGATAAACTGGAAGATATAAAAATACCTTTTTTGTTGGAAGAAATGCTGCAGGATGATCAACGACGGTAAGTTTACAAAAAATATATGTGCATGTGTAAATCATTTCATTTTAAAGTTACTGAACAAATAATGTTTTACAAATCAAGCTTATACTTAATCAAATTATGTTTTGTTTAGTGGTGTTATGTTAGGCTTCTGTAAACAATAAATAATTAGCTGTAATTGCTGTTGGAAAGTAAGCTACTTGTTTTGGGTTTATAGTACAAATACAAATAAGTTTTTATATTGCATGTTCAACAGTCGTGTAAACCTTAATTCTTGGAATCTATCCCAGTTCTACCAAAAACACTGAATGACAATACTTTAGAATTACAATACATGTGTATATAATAAGTACAATAATAATAAGCATATGTTTTTATTGTTTAGATTAGTTCCAAAAGTACTACAATTTGTGGAGGAGGTTGTCCCCCTATACAGTCCCTCAGAATTTCGCAGTCGTTTCAGGCTTTCCAGAGAACAAGTGGAGGTGCGAACTACATAAAGTCAACATAATTTAACTACAATTTGGTATATTCTTCTAAAACCTTATTGTAAGAGCCATATTTCATTCTTGTGATTTGTTGTTATGTTTATCTTATTTCAGTTTATTAGTTAAGCATTATGCATTAAGTATCATACTTATAATTTGTATTGTGACATCATTTCATGAGTTGTTCTGTGACATCATCCCACAGTTATGCAGTTTCATGTCTATCACGCATGTTAGTTGTTAGTTGTTGTTAAGACACGGAAGGATACAGAAAGGTGTGGAGCACACAAGCTTTTGACTGTGAGACAGTAAGCTAAAAGGAATACAGTAAAATAAGTTGTTGTAACTGTAATCTATCAAAGCTACAGAACACAGCAAGCGACTTGTCGTGACTACAGTGGATTTATGCAAGAAACTGTAACAACCGTTGTTTTTGATGTTGAAAATAAACAAGAGACAAAGAAATCAACAAAAGTCTGAAGTCGTCAGTAAAACTGTGTAACAAAAGACACGCGTCAGAACTTGTAAATAACATGCACGTACATGTAAAGTCAAAAGCTTGCTCCGCTGCGAAGATTGAAGTAATTTAAGAGTGTGAAGAGCGCGCGTGCGACTTCAAAAACGCGCATCGACTGCCAATGAGCAACCGAAGCCGAAAGTGATAAACGGACTTGCCTGCTTTAAATTTCACTATGTCAGACGGCGAGGATGACGCTGCTGTCGCCGAACCTGAGCATGTGATGGCGCCCGACGACAAGGAAGCCGCAGACAAGCTTCACGAACTGAAGAAGGCCAGAGAAGGCAAGTGGAGTCAATTGACTGCATTAACTGGTGAATTAGAGTTGCTTATGTACTGTACGATGCCTGCAATCTGTATGACGTTGAAACCAAATACCATACGAAATACAAGGCGCTACTAGAGAACTTTGTTTAAAGCAATAGGGATGTGCGATTGCACCTAAACGAAAACGAACGCGAACATGATCGGCAAAACTGGTATATGTCTAAATTGCTGTGCGCCACAGAATTCAGGAAAAGGGTAGAGACGTGGATTACAGAAACTCAGAACCGCTCTAAGCCACCTCAAACATTCGACGACGGAGTTTTACCAGAAGACAGTGTGTCAATGGTGGAACTAAGGACGCTCGCGCCTAACAAGCACGGAAGCGTAGTGACGGCAGCATCCAAAAGGTCCTCAACATCTACAGCATCCTTAGCTTGGCTAAAACAGGCAGAAGCTGACAGAGCATCCTTGCTGGCTGAAGCAGCAATCTTAGAGCAACGGTAGGCGTTAAAAATGGAGAAGCCACGTATACAAGTACGAGGAGTGCAATCAGGAAAGAGCTAAGTTCGTGCAGCTGATGAAATTCGTAGAGCGAGAAGCAAAGGTAATGTCCAACCTACTTTTTGGAGACCTGAACGTTTCGACTAGTGGTAAAAAACACAGCAACAAATCCCCTCCAGGATTCAAGCAAAAAATGGAAGAAAAGAGAGCTTTGCGACCGGCGTAAAATAGGTTGGTAAAAATCATAAAGACTCAATTACAGTAAAGAGTAGTGGTGCATTAGTTATTAGTGCCTTCACTAAACCTTGTGCATCCTGTGAGCAAGATCATACCCTAGATGAATGCCACCAGTTTAACAATGAGACATATAAGGTCAAATTGGACTTTCTAAAAAAGAATGGATTCTGCTTTGGCTGTTTAGTAAAAGGACATTTAAGCAAAGACTGCACGAAGAAAATTACATGTCAGTTGTGCTCAAAGAAACATCTTCGCATGCTACACATTGCAGCAAAAGACACAGCTCAAGCGATCATAAAGGCTGACGAAACCGAACCAGTTCAAACATTGCCTGTTACAGCGAGTCACGAAACGAGTGCGTGTATCGGGGCTGGAGATGACTGTATTCTCTCCATGGTACCTGTTAAAATAAAGTCCAAGAAAGGTAACAAGACAGTTGTCACATCTGAGCCACCTCAGTCCTGGGGAGTAAGATCTGGCTCACCCGTCTACTGAGCCGTCGCTTTGTCTCCCCCTAGTGTGTCTGCGTGTGTAACATGTCTTCCCTAATTCCTAGATTACCTGCACCTGTGTCTACCCCGTGTGTGTCCCTATTTATTCCGGCTGAACCCGTAGCCCCTCGTCTGTTCACTGTTTCACCATGCTTTGTGTTTCCCCATGTGTCTAACCTTGTGTATTTTTTGTGTCAACCCAGGACTGAGGGAGTCTGCAGGCGGAAGGCCTTTTTTTGTTTCGCCAACGGGAAGTTCAAGTTCAAGGCTGACCCTGAGGCAGCGCTGTGTTCTTCGCAAGGCTGTAAACCCAGCCGTTTGAGTGACCTAAGTACTCTTTATCATTTCCCGCCTGCAGACCCGGCCTGGGGAAGCTCGCCCCCATTCAGTTTTGTTATATTTTGTTTCGTTATGTTCGGTGTTGTGTTTTATCTTTAAGAATTAATAAATATCCTCATTTGTTTCTAGCCCTGCGTTTGCGTTCATTCCCACCATAAACATGACAGATGAACAGACCTTTTTGAACGCAGCAGGGACACCCCTCCCGGAAGATGAACCCCCCTACCTTGACTACGTCCGACGACAGCAAGGGCAGATTGACGCGCTGGCGAGGTCAGTCCTCGACCTGGCGCGCGGCGTCCAGAGCCTCGCCACTAGTCCGTCCTCACCCCAACGCCGGTCGGCACGCTCTCCACCACGCGCAGCCCCACCGGAGAGATACGCAGGAGACCCCGAGGGATGCAAGAAATTTCTTCTCGCCTGTGAACTTTATCTGGCCGACTTCCCTGGCCTTTCAGAGGGGAAGAAGGTCAGTTTCGTCATTCAACAACTAACAGGACCGGCGATGGACTGGGCCGCTGCGGTATGGAACGCCGGCGGGAGCACCACGTCCAGCTACCAACAGTTTCTCCAAGAATTTCGCGCGGTCTTCGACCATCCTGACCACGGAAGGACGGGGGAACAACAACTGCTGAGGCTGAAACAGGGACCATCGACAGTAGCGGACTACGCCGTGAAATTTCGGATCCTCGCCGCGGAGAGTGGCTGGTGCGACAAGAGTTTGCTCGCCAGGTTCCGAGATGGACTGCACCCCGACCTGCAACTGGAACTGGCATGCAGGGACGCGGGCTTGTCGCTGGATGGCAGCATTCAACTGGCAATTAAGCTGGACCAGCACCTCCGCGGACATCGCAGATCGTATCCAACGAAAGGAGCCAGTGGAGGATCTGAACCGCGTCGACAGTTCAGCCTCAGCAAAACCCCCGCCGAACCGCGCGAACAGAGTCCACCAGAGCCAATGGACGTGGGCACATCCCGCCTGTCGGCCCAGGAGAAACACCGAAGGCTGTCGTCGGGGTTATGTTTTTACTGTGGGGGGGGTACACATCAGCTACGGAACTGTCCGTTACGCAAAGTAACTGCACGCACTCCACCTCGCACACACCATAGTTTTTGTGTACAAGCCACGTTATCATTTAATAACCACTCTGTCTCTGTGTGTCCCCTAATAGATTCGGGTTCGGCTGGAAACTTCGTCTCATCTGCAGTCCTTTCCTCGCTGCAAGCTCCAGTGTCGAAGCTTCCGCACCCGATCACAATTAAAGCTCTAGATGGCAAAACCTTAGTATACTCACCTGTTGAACATCTGTCCGTGCCCCTCCGGTTAAAGTTTCCCGGTCATGCAGAGGAATTAAAATTCTTTGTGATTCCGCAGCTAGACCAAGCCGTCGTACTGGGTTTACCATGGCTCAGTTCTCACAATCCCAATATCGATTGGGCAGGCTCACGCATCATTTCCTGGTCCCCCAGATGCGCTAAATTTTGTACACCGTCCACGTTAACGGTCCAAACCACCACTATTGAAAGTCCGACCGCCCAAGTATCTACCACAGTGCCATCGGAGTACACTTCGTTTAAAGAAGTATTTAGTGTTAGGGCAGCCGCGCGACTTCCCCCTCACCGTCCGTGGGACTGCGCGATTGATCTCTTGCCGGGGAAAACACCGCCTTGCTCACGCATTTATCCATTGTCCGTGGCGGAGACGCGGGCCATGGAGGAATACGTGACTGAGGCTCTCAGTCAGGGGCTCATTCATTGAAAAAAAAGGCGGGGGTCTTCGTCCATGTATTGATTATCGAGGGCTCAATGCAATTACAGTAAAATATACAGTAAAAGCACCCTCTGCCCTTGGTACCGGCCGCTATCGACCAGCTCCGCGGCGCGTCCATATTTTCCAAACTCGACCTCCGCAGCGCCTATAACCTCGTTCGTGTTCGCAAGGGTGATGAATGGAAGACTGCGTTTAGCACGACATCAGGTCATTACCAATATAACGTGATGGCTTATGGACTGGTAAATGCACCTGCGGTGTTTCAGGGGTTCATGAATGACGTGTTTCGACATATGTTGAACCGTTTTGTCATAGTATATTTAGATGATATCCTAATATACTCGCGGTCATATGTCGAACACGTCCGTCATGTAACCGCCGTCCTTCAGCTCCTAAGGGAACACGGGCTCTATGTGAAGGCAGAAAAATGCGAATTCCACAAGAGTGAGATCGCATTCCTCGGCTATCACATAGGGCCACAGGGGGTCGAAATGGATGCGACCAAGGTAACGGCGGTGCAACAATGGCCGGAACCCAAGTCAGTTAAGGCGCTACAGAGCTTTCTTGGGTTTGCTAATTTCTACAGGCGCTTTATTAGGGGCTTCAGCACAATGGCAGCACCGCTCACCAGTTTATTAAAAGGGAAACCACAACGGCTACGCGCGTTTTCGCTGGAAGCACGTACGGCTTTCCAGCGCCTAAAACACGCTTTCACCTCTGCGCCTATTCTAAAACTGCCTAACCCAGAGAAGCCCTTTGTAGTCGAGGACGATGCGTCGGAGGTGGGATTGGGAGCAGTGCTGTCACAGCGCCACGGCCACCCAGAAAAGCTCTACCCCTGTGCTTTTTTTTCGCGGAAATTGACACCTGCCGAGCGCAATTATGATATCGGGAATCGCGAACTGCTAGCAGTCAAAGCGGCGTTAGAGGAGTGGAGGCATTGGTTGGAGGGGGCCAAATATCCATTTGTGGTACTGACAGATCACAGGAATCTAGAGTACCTCCAACAAGCAAAGAGACTTAACTCTCGTCAAGCCCGATGGGCGCTGTTTTTCACGCGCTTCCATTTTACTATCACGTACCGTCCCGGTTCAAAGAATATAAAAGCGGATGCGCTATCCCGCTGTTTCCCGGCGCCGGATCCGAATTCGGATCCGGAACCCATACTGCCTCCGTCACTTGTCGTGGCTCCGGTACTGTGGGATATCGACTCGGAGATCACCCAGGCGACGCGGTCCCAACCCGTGCCGCCGGGGTGTCCACCGGGCCGAACCTACGTCCCGGAATCATTTCGGGAACGAGTGACGATAGAGGCACATTCCAACTTTTCTTCAGGGCACCCCGGCGTTTTGAGAACCTACCATCTCCTGGAACCAAAGTTCTGGTGGCCAAACATGCGGGAAACCGTGAAAACAGTAGTTTCGTCTTGTGCTGTTTGCGCAACAACCAAAACCCCTCGATGCTTGCCAGTTGGAAAATTAATGCCCCTGCCTACACCGAACAGACCATGGTCCCACGTCGCCGTGGATTTTGTAACGGATCTGCCGGTGTCAAAAGGGTACACTACAATCTTAGTCGTGGTAGATCGCTTCTCTAAGGGATGCAGATTCCTCCCATTTGGCTCGCTTCCAACCGCCCTCCAGGTGGCAGAAACCCTATTCGATTCGGTGTTTCGCTACTACGGTATTCCGGAGGACATTGTTTCAGATCGTGGTCCCCAATTCATCGCGAGGGTCTGGAAAGCTTTCTTCCAGAAGTTGGGGACCACAGTTAGCCTAACGTCGGGTTATCACCCCGAATCTAATGGGCAGGCAGAGCGGACTGTCCAGGATCTCGGGAGGTACCTCCGGGCATATTGTAGTAGTCGACAACATGAGTGGGCAGACTGCTTATTCTGGGCGGAATATGCACAAAACTCACTGAAACACTCCTCGACCGGCTTAACGCCGTTTCAATGTGTACTGGGGCACCAACCACCGCTCTGTCCATGGGATGCCACTCCCACCAATATCCCCGTGGTGGATCAGTGGTTCAAGAAAGCGGAAAAAGTATGGGAGGATGCGCACACAAAAATCTCCCAAGCAGTTCGCCGTTTTAAGAAATTCGCCGATAGACGGAGAAGGGAAAGTCCTCCGCTCCAGGTAGGAGATCGAGTGTGGCTCTCGACAAAGGACCTTTCCCTCAACCTCCCATGCCGCAAACTCTCCCCTAAATACATCGGCCCCTTTCCCATTGTCAGATGCATTAACCCTGTCTCCTTTAAGTTACAGCTACCTGCACATATGCGTATTAACCCTGTCTTTCATGTGTCCCTTCTCAGGCCAGTAGTACGAGGGCCCTTGGACGGAGGCGTCGCAGAGCCTTCGCTCCCCGGGGCTGTGGAAATAGCGGGCGCCCCTGCGTTTAGAGTCAAAAAACTTCTAGACTCCCGGAGGAGAGGAGGTGTTCTGCAATACTTGGTAGATTGGGAGGGGTACGGACCGGAGGAGCGCAGCTGGGTCCCGGCCCGTGATGTGCTGAGCAAAGAGCTCATTACAGAATTCCACCTGACACGGCCGGATCGCCCAGCACCCCGACCTCCGGGCCGACCCCCCCGTCGGCAAATCCAGCGGGTCGGTGGGTCCCGACTCCCTCCGGTAACGCAGAGAGCGCGCCCACACCTCTCCCGGGCAGCCGGTCCTGGGAGGGGGGGTAATGTCACATCTGAGCCACCTCAGTCCTGGGGAGTAAGATCTGGCTCACCCGTCTACTGAGCCGTCGCTTTGTCTCCCCCTAGTGTGTCTGCGTGTGTAACATGTCTTCCCTAATTCCTAGATTACCTGCACCTGTGTCTACCCCGTGTGTGTCCCTATTTATTCCGGCTGAACCCGTAGCCCCTCGTCTGTTCACTGTTTCACCATGCTTTGTGTTTCCCCATGTGTCTAACCTTGTGTATTTTTTGTGTCAACCCAGGACTGAGGGAGTCTGCAGGCGGAAGGCCTTTTTTTGTTTCGCCAACGGGAAGTTCAAGTTCAAGGCTGACCCTGAGGCAGCGCTGTGTTCTTCGCAAGGCTGTAAACCCAGCCGTTTGAGTGACCTAAGTACTCTTTATCATTTCCCGCCTGCAGACCCGGCCTGGGGAAGCTCGCCCCCATTCAGTTTTGTTATATTTTGTTTCGTTATGTTCGGTGTTGTGTTTTATCTTTAAGAATTAATAAATATCCTCATTTGTTTCTAGCCCTGCGTTTGCGTTCATTCCCACCATAAACATGACAACAGTTTAAGTATATGCCTTTATGGACCCAGGTAGCTCTGCTACCTTTTGTACAGAGTCATTATCAAGGCGATTAAACGTACAAGGTAAAAAAATTGACATCATGTTAAGCACCATGAATGCGAGGAAACAAGTAGAAAGTTACGTGCTTACTGACCTAGAGGTTAGTAGTCTGGAAGAAAACACCTTTGTTAAACTCCCCAAAGTGTTCACACAAAAAAGTATCCCAGTCTTAGTGGAAAACAATCCACAACAGCACGACATCGATAAGTGGCCATACCTCAGCGAAGTAAAACTGCCTCACATTAATGCTGGAGTTGAAATTCTCATAGGTAACAAAGAGCACAGGCTCCTAGAACCATGGTGAGTAATTAACAGCAGGCACAATGGGCCATACGCAGTAAAGACCGCTCTTGGATGGACTATAAATGGACCTCTTCGAGAGTCGGTCGAGAAAGGCACATGTGACAATGAGCAAGCGAGCGTTGCAGTCAACAGAGTTTCCATCGAAAGCATAAAACAAATGCTGATACAACAGTACAACCATGATTTTCCTGAACGGAATTGTGATGACAAAGCTGAGTTGTCACAGGAGGACTATCAGTTTTTAGACTCTGTAACTAACTCTCTGCAGTTTACCGATAATCACTTCTACATCGGTCTCCCATTTAAGAAACAAACTACTATCCCCCGAATGGAATTGACAGCGGCAGTGGTTGCTGTAAACAACGACAAAATGTTGAAAGGTCAACTGGAAATAGAACTGCTGGACTCTGTGTTTTGGACCGACAGCACAACTGTCTTGAGATACATTGCTAATGAAAAACTTCGCTTTAAAACCTTTGTTGCTAACAGAATCTCCATTATACGAGAGTCAACCAAGCCACAGCAGTGGAGGTATGTCAACACTTCAAAAAACCCAGCTGACGCTGCCTCCAGAGGAGTCTTCTGTGAAAAATTCATGAAAAACAACAATTGGATCCATGGTCCCCCCTTTCTTAAAAAAACAGAGAGTAAATGGCCTGAAAACATTCACGAAAAATTCACGAAAAACAACAATTGGATCCATGGTCCCCCCTTTCTTAAAAAAACAGAGAGTAAATGGCCTGAAAACATTCACAATCTGTCGACGAAAGAGGATGACATTGAGATTAAACACTCAGCCTCAGTGAATCTCGTAAAGACTACAGAGAGCACAGATGCCGTGAGTAAATTGATTAACTATCACTCTGACTGGTATAAGTTAAAAAGATCCGTTGCCTGGATTCTTTGCGTTAAAGACATGCTTAAACAGAGAACAAAAAGGATTAAGGGACAGGCAAACAACTCAATAACAGAAAACCATAAGTCTCTAACAATTAAGGACTTAACAATGGCAGAAAACGAAGTCATTAAGTTCGTTCAAAACCAAAAATTCAAAGACGAAATTTCCATGTTACAAAAGGGTATGCTTCCGTAAAAAAAAACAGTTGTCTCTCCAAACTAGACCCAGTACAGCAGGATGGAGTGCTAAGAGTTGGAGGACGTCTTGGTAGGTCTGCAATGCCTGAGCATGCAAAACACCCTGTCATTATACCCAAAGACTCACACATTACAACTCCAATCTTAAGAAACACTCACGAACAGGTCGGACATTGTGGAAGGAATTATATGCTTTCAAAATTGCGGCAGAAATACTGGATTCCGACAGCAAATTCCCTTGTGAGAAAGTTTCTGTCCAGTTGTGTGACATGCAGAAAGATCAGAGCGAAGAATAGTGAACAAAAAATGTCAGAACTGCCACGCGATAGAATAACACCAGATCACCCACCGTTCACTAACGTAGGGGTAGACTATTTTGGACCCTTCGAGGTCAAACGGGGTAGAAGTAATGTTAAAAGATATGGCGTATTGTTTACTTGTCTGACAACAAGAGCCGTGCACATTGACGTTGCGCAGTCATTAGATACAGACTCCTGCTTAAATGCTATTCGACGCTTCATGTGCAGAAGAGGCCAGGTGTCAGTTATGAGAAGTGATAATGGAACAAACTTCATAGGCGCTGAGACTGATTTGCGTAAAGCTATCCAACAGTTAAATCAGTCAAAAATTGAAGGAGTCCTCATGCAAAAGGGGATACAATGGATATTTAATCCTCCTGCTGGGTCTCACTTCGGTGGAATATGGGAAAGGCAGATAAGGTCAGTTAAAAAAATCTTGAGGTCTGTACTAAAAGAACAAACACCAAACGATGAGAGCTTGCATACATTCCTGTGTGAGGTGGAAGCTATAATGAATGACCGTCCCCTTACCACTGCTACAGACGATCCCACAGACCTGGAGCCCCTGACACCTAACCACCTGCTGCTGATGAAAAAACAGCCAAACTTGCCTCTTGGACTTTTCAAAAAAGAGGACATTTACGCATGTCGCAAGTGGAAGCAAATTCAGTACCTTGCCGACCTATTCTGGAAGCGGTGGGTGCGTGAATACTTGCCCTTGCTTCAGGAGCGCCAAAAATGGTCTCAGGTGAGAAAAAACCTCTTGATTGGAGACGTAGTTCTAATAATTGATGAGTCTTCTCCAAGAAATTCATGGGTCGTTGGACGGATCACGAAAGTGTTCCCTGATAAAAAAGGACTTGTGAGACGTGTACTGGTCAAAACTAAAACCAGTACCCTGGAAAGACCCATCGATAAGCTGTGCCTCATATGTGAAATGGACTGTTAATTACCTTATAAATTAGTTCTGTTCCTTTCATTTGGTACGCAGCAATATGAATACCTTAAGTTAAACCGTTAACAAATGTTTAAAGTGTTAAGAAAGCTGATTCAAATTTTAATCCAATAGTAAATGTTGTTGCCCAATTGTAAAAAAAAAAGAAAAAACAACAAAACAAAAATGGCTTCCTGCCTGACAATTAGGGGCTGGAAATGTAAGGGCCATATTTCATTCTTGTGATTTGTTGTTATGTTTATCTTATTTCAGTTTATTAGTTAAGCATTAAGCATTAAGTATCATACTCATAATTTGTATTGTGACATCATTTCATGAATTGTTCTGTGACATCATCCCACAGTTATGCAGTTTCATGTCTATCACGCACGGACACGGAAGGATACAGAAAGGTTTGGAGCACACAAGCTTTTGACCATGAGACAGTAAGCTAAAAGGAATACAGTAAAATAAGTTGTTGTAACTGTAATCTATCGAAGCTACAGAACACAGCAAGCGACTTGTCGTGACTACAGTGGATTTATGCAAGAAACTGTAACAACCGTTGTTTTTGATGTTGAAAATAAACAAGAGACAAAGAAATTAACGAAAGTCTGAAGTCGTCAGTGAAACTGTGTAACAACAGACACGCGTCAGAACTTGTGAATAACATGCACGTACACTTATGTTCTACCTTTACAAGATGTCATTACTATCCTTGGTCCTGTTTATATGAATTTACAGCAAAGCAACCTGCCAGTCACACAGAGTGTTCTTTTCTGCCTTTGGACATTGGCCAATCAGGAGTCACACCATGGGGTAGCAGACAGATTCAACATCTCAAAATCTACTCTTGCTAAACATCTCTAAACATCTAATACATACATGGCCCATCACATCTCCTGGCCCAGAGGCCAAAGGCTGCAAATGTCAAAGTTGAAATTTGACTTAGCAGGTTTCCCCAACATTGTATGTGCGGTGGATGGGTGTCACATTCCTATAAGGAGACCCCACTGTGAATAGGAAGCAATTTTATTCTGTAATTTTAACTGGATTTTGTGACAGTGAGCGCCGCCTCTGTCACATCAGTGTGGGTCACCCTGGGAGTTGGCATGACGCCAGAGTATTTCGTCTAACAGAGGTTGGACGAGTTCTTGAAGGACATCTTCATTCCCTTGTTCCACAGGGAATGCATATAATTGAAGACTGCTTATTCTCTGTTGCCACAACTTATGAGGCCTTACAGATACAAAGGACACTTGACTGCTGAGCAAAGACGCTTTAACATAAAACTAAATGCTGCCTGTGTAGTCATTGAACATGCATTTGGCATTTTGAAGTCTAAGTTCAGGAGGCTCCAGTGCCTACACATGCAAAGCATTTCAAATATTAGTTCTGCTGTCTCAGCATGCTGCATTCTGCATAATGTTTGTTTAAAGCCCTGTGACCAATATGTTGAGGTAGATGATCATTTTAATGATGAGCCACACCTCCCACAACCCCACAACGTTGATGCATGCCATAACAGAGACCTGATTAAACATCTAGACTAAACATCTGGACCAAAACTTTGTATGTACATATTTGTAGTAAGGGCATTCAATTTGTTCACTGCTTCATTGTGTATCCTTTTTTCTCCAAAAAATATTTTTTGTTTATTAAATAAGAATTGAATGTATCTCAAGACTTTCTGAATTTCTTAGGTGAATTCCACGGTGGTGGGGTGATTTAAAAAACATGGACTCAGCATGTCATATGGATGTGTGATCATTGAGAACTATTATATAGAAGTTTATTAAGGAGTTGAGATTAATTGGGTAAAAATACTAGTGTTTTAAAAAAACAATGTTGAAAGGTCAATACTAAACACTTAATACACAATTCCATGTGGCATAACCTCATTTCCTAATTTAAAATTCACTTGACACCTGCTGGGTGGATCCTTACATGACACAATACATATAGAAGTGTGTTGACACCTGTAGCATTTCTGTAATAGTTGGGTGAAAGTGATAGTTCACTTAACGAATTTGTCATCATTTACCCAACCTAATGTGCTAAATGTGTAAATAGCTTTCAGATAGTTTCAAAGATATTTGGAACAATGTTATCCTCCACAGACTTCCATAGTATTTCTTTTCTGTACTATTGCAGTGAATGAAGTATTTAGTTTTTCAATGACCTTTCCTTTGAAACAAATTTTCAGTTCTGTAGCTTAGAAAAACCTTAAATTGCATATTGCAGTACCAACATGCAATCATTTCAGTGAAAGTTAAAAATTGTAGACAGTTAATCTAATTTAGTCTGTAAGACTTACTAGTGAAATTGTATGAAATTGCAAAAAAAAATGCAAGGCAAGAGCTCTGAAATGTCACCTCAAAGTGCATTTTGAAATTGTAACTAAAAATAAGAGGCAATTTATAACATTGGAAAGATGACAATAAAAGTACATAGACATTTGCTTGAAACAGAATAAGCTTTATTTGCCATGTTTTTAAGAAGGTTTTAGTAACTGTATAATTTGCTCTTGTTGTCTTCCGATTTTCTTTAGCTCCTCCACAACAACATCAACTAAAACATTGTCTGCGCCTCTCTTTTAGTTGACGCCATCTCTCCAGGTCCGGCCTTACAAGAGACTCAAGCACAGCTGTTCTTCGTTCTGCATGCGCTTCATATGCCTCAAAAAATTGTGAGTGTTGTGAGGATCTCTGCCTCCTGGACATGCTTGTACTGGCAGAGGTCCCCGGCTGCTCGTCTACAGAAGCACCTGCTGCCTGAGCTTGAGGAAGAGAGATTGATGGAGGCCTGTTTTGAGGAGGTGGATCTTCCAAACATAGAGGAGTAGAGCAGATAGTTCCAGGTGGTGCAGTTCCTATCCCAGAGGACCCAAATAGCTCATCCATTTGCTGCAGAAAAAGCACAATGTAATACTAAAGTGACTTTGTAATAAGATGCGAAATTATCGTATACAGTGCAGTCTTAGACTTACTGTGTAGTACTCCCAGGTTTGCTTTCCCTCCCCAGTTGCACGGCGGTGATCCTTAACTCTTTTGTAAGTAGTTAACATGTTGTTTAACTTTTTTCTAATTTTTTCACTTGACAAGGTGTATCCTTTTTGTGAAAAAGTAGTTTGTAGCTTTTTATAAAAAGCAGTTTTGTTGCGGAAGTAGAGTTGCTGATAAGTTTTTGTAAGGTCCAAAAGTAGCAACGTCATTTTGTGTGTGATTTCTGAAAAAAAAAAAGAAGTTTTTTACCACTGCAAACACATGCATCTTTTTTCCAGTCTTAGGTGCCATACCTTGTGATTCAGGGCGGTCTATCTGGACGGAGGATGGGTTTCTGGCTTCTGAAGGGTTACCACCCACTACATCGGTTTTTAGGGTGGTAGTTGGTAGGTCCTGGCTAATGGGTGTCTGTTGCACAGGGAACTGGCTGGTTGGTGGTTTTACAAAACTGAGATTTAGGGGTACAGGTGACTCAGTGGAGGTAGAGGGACATGGAGAAGGAGGTGGGGGAAACACTGCAGCACAAGCTAGATTGCTGATAGGAGCTGTTTAGAGAGAAAGCTGAAAATTTAGTTGTCACTTATGTGTCCAGTATGTGTTTGTTCATCACAAGTGTTAACCTTGTTTTTTTTGTCAACGTCTGTAACTTTTGCCATGACATCAGAGAGGAACTTTGCATCTGGGGAAATACTCAAAACTATCACACAAATCATTGTTAACTTGTATTTATTCCAGTTCTTTCATTTACTTACCAGTTTTCATTCTTTCTGCAATTTCCTTGCTCTTTTTGTCATCTTTAATATCAGAGCCAGCAGTGGACCCATGCGAACATGGGAACAAGTAAAAGTGAAGTACAAGAACATCTTACAAAATGGTAAACTTTAGCGTAGTTATTTTTATTTTCTTTTAAGAAACTGGTAACTAATGTTATGCGCTAAAATGCCCCCCTGCTATGGATTGTCCCCAACATAATCACTATCAAATATTGTATTAAAACATAAATTCATAGGTTAATGGTTTACTAATTACATGAGACAATAAAATAAAATAAGCAATATGAAAATAAAAAATATAATAAAATATAAATATAAATATTTTTTCATATACAACATGTATACTTTTATATTGTTTATTTTATAATTAAATTTGTTTCGTCAAATTTTTCATCATAAACAATATTTTTTTATTATATATAAATGTTTATTTGCATATTCATGACAAAGCCCTGAAAAGTAACTGTGCAACAAATAAACATTATACAAGGACTTGTATTAATCGTCTTGACGGCTGTCACGTGCCTAGGGTTTATTATAATAGTAATATCATATTTAATAATAAACCTATGAATTTATGTTCTAATATAATATTTGATTGCGATTATGTAGGGGGGCAATCCATGGCAGGGGGCATTTTAGCGCATAACACCGGGGCGTTTTCTGTTATCCAGACCAAGGTTAAGGTCAACGCTGAGAGGTTCTCAGCCTTTTCTGTTAATACTGTCTTTTGTTTGTTTGTTTTCCTTTTGATTCTCGAGGGGCATGCCCGCCAGCAAACCCAGCCTGGGGACTGGGACCAGTTTTTTGTGTTTGTTTGTTTTTCCTTGGCAGGAGTAGGCTAGCCATTTTATCATTTAAAAAGTATCAGCTTTTACTTATCAACTAGCAAACACAAGAGATGATGTGATCGGTCTCAGTGGACAATCAAGGTGGACAATCATAAAGTCTAAACTATAAGCAAATAGGTAAATGTCTTTTATCAGATGACTATTTAACTGATTAATATGGTTCACCTGGCAACAAGTTATTTAACACTAGCTGATGCAGTAAGTTGCTAATCATTTCTTAAATAATCATAAGTGTTTCTCAAAGATCAAATTATTTCCTGTCATCAAGCAGAGAAAGCAAAAAATTCCTACCATACAAGTCTGTGGGGGCAGCATTATGATCTGGAATATTAGGTTAGCTGACAATTTAATATACTAAGGCCTTGTTCACACGGGTGTTAAAATCGAGCGTTTTTCTTGATTTCTTCATATACCACAAAAAAAACTTCCTTTAATCCGACGTTGTGCAGTCAGAGAGTTAACCCGGTAGCGGCGGGCTTTCATATCCAGTTAACACTGCCCCCACAGGTTAACACACAAACTACAATTTGGGCTGCAGGCTGACGTTAGACAGAGACAAACCAACGCCGGTGTAGAAGTCAACGTCAGAAATTACTGTGTTTTTTTTTTGTTTGTTTGTTTGTTTTTTGAAAATGGCTCATAGAACAGGTAAGCAGGCCCCTTTGCACAATTTTGCTTAGGGCCTGAGAAGATTAAGCTCTGTTCCCAGTTGCCAATAAAAAGCATTTATGATTTTATAAAGCATGCAAAATAATATTATAAGGTAATAATAGTATGCATGCTGAATGTTGAATCTCATTGATGGCACATGCCGATTCCACATCAAAGGCAACCTGATGAACTCATTTATTTTCTTCCTGTCTGAAATTGAAGGCTAATCATTTGTTTTTATTTGAATAAGGTGTATAAAGTTTAAGGGAAATGAAAACAAAATGGAAATCTGTCTAAGCAGAACGTGCCACAATCCCTTTTTAGTGAACAGGTGAAGTATACAGGTTAAGTTTTGGAAGGTTGTGCACAAACAGGGAGGACTTCAACAGAACTAATAGAGAGATGTCACCCTTTAGATTTTCATCATACAGGTATGTTTTAATGCTCAGTGCCTATGCTTATTGTTAGAATTGACAAAAGCATAAAATGTATTAAACACTTTTGTACTTTTATTTTGTAGCTTAGTTTTTCCCTTAGCAATCAGTCTTCATCTTCCTGCATGGGAAAAGCATACTAAACCACATTGTTTAATCACTTGCATTTCCAAATTGGATGTAGTGTCTGAATTTGCTTGTGAATGTGGAGTGGAGGTCCTAGCATGGTTGTACAATTGGAGAAATACAATGGTAATCACCACTGGCCTCCACGGTCCCTAGTTGGACTAAAGAGGTCCAAAACAAAGTAAAATGTTGGAAATTCAATAATTTTTTTTTTTTTTTTTTATGTATTCATTTATCACTCACTCACTCACTCATTGTCTACTGCTTAATTTTGTATACAGAGTCACGGGGGACCTATTCCAGGAGACTTACTGTAAGGCATGAGGTGGCATACACTGAGGGAGCCAATCCATCTCATGACACACACATACACACATTCCTAGCAATTTGGGAATGCCAATTAGCCTAATCACCAGGTCTTTGGACTGTGGGTGAAAAACAGAGTACCTGGAGGAAACCCACCAAGCACGGGGGGGGATGCAAACTCCATGCACACAGAGGTGGGATTCATAAGACCTTCGGCAGTTTCCAGGACTAGGTGCACAATTTTAGAGAATCTGTCAACTATGGTCAAGACTATGGTGTTGCCTTTGACAGGGGTAACATGGAAATAAAATCCATGGATATGTGAAATGGAGGAATTATGGGTAGTGGTCAAAGAAATCCTGCAGTAGCCAATATGGAGGCTTTGTTTTGTACACAGGCCAAGACATAGTCATGCACATCCTTGGTGTGTGTCGGCAACCAGAATCATTGGTGGCAAATGAATAGCATGCATGAAATACCAGGATGGCTAAAAAACGGATGGAATTATGACACCAGGACAGTACTTGGGAATGCACAGGGTCAAGTAAACATATTTTGTCATTATATTCGTCCATGGCCATCCTCTTTGGTGCAGAAAGGTGCTAATGAGGTGTAGTTCATGGGAGAAGATCTATTGCACAGTCATAAGGTCTGTAGAAGTGGAAACATGCTTGCCTTGGATATGCTGAATACCTGGTGTAAATCACTATAACAGGATGGGACAGAGTTAAGATCAGGGTCAGACTCTGGGCTTAAAAAGCAAAAACCTTATTAAAAGGTAGAGTAAAAAAAAATACCCAAGAAACGAGCAATAGAAAGTTTTTATGTAACATTTTTTTTTTATTTATAAAAGTAAAAATAATTTTAGTCTTCTAAAATTGCATATTAGAGGCATGAACATGGCATTTCTTTGCATTAAATTGCATAATAATGGCTGCTCAAATCAAGGCAACACATACATACAACATTAACTTGTTAAAACAATACAAGCATTTCGAATTATATAAAAAAATGTTCAGTAATAATAAAAATACAACTAATAGCAAAACAGTACAGTACAAGTAACATTTTGGTATTTTTTGGTATTTTCTATGGGTCCTGTGTGGGGACACGTGCCCAGTATGTGTAATCACTCCTTGGCTTATTGTTTCTCTCCAGGTTTATTCCAGAGTACCCCTGCCAAAAATCAGTAAGCAGTAATTTAGAAACTTTCTATAGAATTTGTCAAGCAACTATAATAACTTAGATAGTAAGGTGATATTCACACAGCATTGTCTAACAAAACCTTGTCGCAACCCATTTCTTACATTACCAACTTTTATGAAATTTTAAGGTTAGCCCCCCCCCAAAAAAAAGTATATATATATATATATATATATATATATATATATATATATATATATATAATTGACTATATGATCAACTCTTTAGTACCTGATTAGCGTAAGTAGTAGTTTATGACTATATAGATATAAATAGCTATATAGATAGTAAATAACATTTAACATGCAATATTTTATAAATTTTAAGAAAAATTACATTTAAGACCATGATAACTTCTGGGATTTTGGGATGACAACACTGTTGTAATTAGCAGTTTTTTATACCAGCTGTACAAATCTTTGCATCTAAACTTCAAATCATATAGTGTACCAAGTAAATTAAATCCGTGTTTATATATTTTATACATAAAAACAATCTGCTCCCTCACATTTTAAATATAAGCCACTAAAATTATCTCCATTTATAATGATGGAATAATGAAACACTTAACATGAAGCAATGAACATTATTTAAAATTCAAAAGACAATTTAAAACAATGTAATAAGGCTTGGTGAGAGCAAAATCCATGAAAATATAAATGGTTAAATTACTCACATGTCAGCACTGAAGTAAGTTCTAAACACATTTTCATCTTTTCATCAATCATCTTTTAAATAGCTGCTTCTAAATGTTTAAATAATAACACAAAACAAATTATTTAAATAAAAGCATTTAAAGATAAAGCAGTCATGAGATTTGATCAGATTTGCACTTATACCATAATCAGTTTACTTATACTCCAATCAGTTTCCAAAAAGATACTGAGTGCAAAATATTTCCCAGAATACATTGTTTTCTACAGCAAATTACTGCTTTAATAAAAAACATTACTTATGTGACATTACTGTCAGATTGTGGCTGTTTTTTTTTACAGTGTCCCAGTACCAGTACCCCCACAGGTATAAGCTGATAAAGACACAGGGACCACAGTTCACTGCACAAACTTACTGCAAAGCTAGTAAAAAAAAAGTAAGAATAAGTAAAAGGTTTGACAACAGGTACCTGGGTTGGATTGTGGAATGATATAAATATCTGGCGGTAGTCCTTAGGTAACCTACCACTGACGAGTGTCCTTATACCAACTGGTTGCCTGGACAGCCTAATATTTATGCTGGAAAAGAATCGTGTATTTTTATAGGTACATTTAATCAGACTTTTAAAAAAAGTCAAAAGAAATCCCAACAGATAAGTGTTTCCGTTCAAGTGTTTCAAGCTGTGTGTGTGTGTGTGTGTGTGTGTGTGTGTGTTTTAGGCATGCGCACACATAGGCTGAAATAGAGAGGGAGAAAGAAAATAGATTTTAAACCTCTAATAAGATTTTTATTTGCTTTACACGTGTGCACACGTGTTTTATAAGAAACAGTACACGCTGTACAGGCGCTTACAAACACAAAATAAAATATGTTTTACACACACACACACACATGGTCACAGTGTTATAGTAAACAGTACACATGTGCACAGATGTTGATTATACCAGTAAGAGACAGGCACTAAGACCCAGCAGGAGAGACGATTTAACCACAATTCCGCAGCGGAAGAGAGAGAGAAACCGTTGGCTCAGTTGTGATTACGTGATGCTCGGCGTCAAAACAAGAAGTGCATGCGTGATACATGATACTCGGTGCTTGGTGCCAAGACTTGTTCGTTTTCCAAATCAGAATTTATTAAAAGTCTTTGCTCATCTTGCAGAACGCTCACAAACCACGGTACTCGTAATCCGAGGTTTCACTAAGACACTGTTAGATTAAAATATAACAGTGTGTAACATTATCTTAACAGAGCTCTTTCACATAATTAAGCCTTTTTTCAGATGCGTCTGACTAACATGTGGTTTTTATTTTGGAAACAGCTGTTTCGTCCCAATCCTCTGCAATCTTATCAAATTTCGAACATATGGAAATGCTCTTACTTTTACAATTGAACATAGCTCTGATTTTTATTGTTTATTATGTTTTTATCATACATTTTTACCAAGCATTTAAGTGATCTTCAGTCAACCTCGTTTTTCATAAACATTTCTTCCATAAAGTTAACAGTTCAGCCAGGGGTGGGGCTAGAATCAGACCTTAGGGGGCTAACTCCTAATGAGAATGTTACATGTATGATGATGCTTAGCATTGTCTTTAGGAGTGCTAAGTTTTAACTAGACCCTAAAACCAGCCTGAATGGCTTCACTGTTTTTAATAATGCATTCAACAGTTCTTAATCTTGTTCTAGTCATCTACATAGTTTTTTTCTTTGCTTAATGAGGCTAACAAGTTGACTTAAAAAAAAAAGTAAAATTAAAATTTAGAAAAAATAAAATTAAAAATTGACAGAGTGTTTTATTGCAAAGGTCAACATCAATACAAAATATGAACACAAACAAAATTATCACAACTAAAACATCTCTGTGGAAATAGGGTAATATAAATTGTCACTAAGCCATGTATCAAAATATTTATGTAGAAGATTGTGTGTCCTTTACGTAGGAAAATAAATGCCATCCATGAGATCTTTTACTGAATATATACAGTACGTGTTTGTGTGTGTTCTACAAATTTCCCAAAAAGGTTGGGAGTTTGTTTGATCCTACTGTGCAGTCCTCCATTTTAGATCAGGTTAGTCGCAGTACATCTCTGAATTTTGTACAAATTGTGTATAAATACTCCTTTTAGAATTTCTTACTGTTCACATTCTCAGATTCCAATTATTCTCAATGCTATGCATGTGTTATTAATTAATGGCTTCTTTGTAACATATGCATGCTTGGGTTGAGTAATGAAATCCTGATTCTAACCTTCAGATGAGGCAAAACCTGGTGGACAATGGCATGTCAGAGAACACCACAGTGGCCTGGAGTGTGCAGCCAGATGGAAACATATTTTACAAAGAAAAACAAGATTGAACCGTCACATTTATTCAAGTCATCATGTTTATTTCAAATTGACTGATTTAACTTATGTTTTAGTTAACCAATGACATTCTGTTGACAAAATTAGCAAGAACTATAGAAGTGTCATCCCAAGTGGTGACACGTATAGGTGCTCACCTATATATCTGTTCATACAGTACCTTTAAATCAGCAGACACTAGAGGAGAAAGAACATTTGCTTAGATTACATTAGAATTACTTAGCCTCGTGAAGCAAATGACACTACTCTCAATTTGTATGGAGTATTGTCCAAGGCGTTGGTATGTCACTTAAATTATTAAACAGCAGCATCTGTTGGTAAATTTTCAGTCTAGGTGAAATGTGCCTATTAAATTACTACCTGGTCAGAATGCAAATTATGAATAACAGAATGCATTCTTGTCTTGTTTTTCTGATAATAAGGGTAATTGATATAAATGATGTATTTATTTTTCAATTTTCAATTCAATTTTATTTATATAGCGCTTTTAACAATGGTCATTGTCCCAAAGCAGCAAAAATAAGTTTATTATGTAATAAACATATTTATGTTTCTGATTTTCTGTCATGCACACTCTATCGGCGACCGGCACTAGGACACGGAAGTAAAGCAGTCGCAAACCAGGAAGTATAAGAGGAGTAAACAAACCACGGTTTAACGCTCAGTCATTGAGTTCCCCCATGTCGGTTCTGGCTGTCTGTCTATCAATTCGTGAGTACTCACTTTCTTGGGTTTTGCTTTCTGATATTGAGTGTGTGTTTATAGGACGCGGTTTAAATTTGTGTTTTTCCCTTGCTCCCCTTCTGTAAGAGTCCTTAAACTCAATTGCGTTGTTATTCTGCCTACTCGCTCTCTTCCGCGTTTGGGTTTACCATCCACGCTACGTTGGGCTAATCGCTAAATCTACGTCGTCTGGTCCCCGAGGGTAGTTCATCCTGACAGAATGATTGAGCCTAACGTGATGAACCCAGCGGATTATTCGCCTCTCTGCGACATGGTGGACCAGCATGCCGACCTAATCAATAAGCAACCAAGAGGTTGCGGAGCTCAGGCAGGAGAACGCGGATCTCCGGGCGACATGGACACCGACCATTCGTATAACAAATTCACCTGCCAATTCTGCCAACTCGGACTCACCTTCGAACACCCTGCGGGCGAGGTGGAGACTGACACCAAGCTTTATCACCTGCGGCAGAGGGGGTTGTCCGTGAGTCGCTACAAAGCAGAGTTTCGAACCCTCACCATACAGACATCTTGGGAGACGCCGCGCTCCGGACATCCTATTACGAGGGGCTGCCGTCACGTATAAAAGACGAACTTGCCGGACGAAAGCTTCCAGCCACGCTGGAGGGATTAATCCAGCTGGCCCTCCATATCGATCAGCGCCTCCTCTCTCGTCCGAAGCCAGCCCCGAGGGCCCTGCCACCTGCTCCCACCTTTTACCGTGCTGCACCTCCACCACTGACCACTGCTACCACTGGACCTGTTGAATCTCTACCTCCTGCCGTGGTTGACACTGGAGCCGGGGAACCCATGCAACTAGGACGCGCCTCCTTGACCACTACAGATCGGGAGTGGTGATATCGTGAGAGACTCTGCGCCTACTGCGGGTCTGCAGCGCATCATCGGGCAATTTGTTCTCTCCGGCCGGGAAACACGCAGACCCGGTTAGAGATGGGAATCACGGTTCAAGTACACCTCCAATTTGGCCTCAAATGCTATCCAAGCTATCTTTTCACTCAAACTAACAGGAAAATCTCCCAGCTTACACCCTTAAAATGGGCCCCTTACTGGCTTACATTTATACTTCCAGGTTATGAACCTTCACCATCCATGGTATTTTTGGAAATGTAGTTTAGGAAAATCTTGTTAGGGACACACAGAGTAACACATGCAAACAAGAATCATATTTAAGATTTTACCTCTTTTAATATGATTATAATTTGTGACATAATTTGTGACATACTTAACATACCAAACATACAGTACTTCCATGCTTAACATACCAAAGATACAATACTTTGTATTTATTTTATATGGTTGTTGTTCATGTGATTTACAATATTTAATGTACTATATTAAGCAAATCAAGTCAAATTATTTTATTTAGCAACTCAAGTGGAATTTAGTGGAATTTATTTGATTTCAATTCCTGACATTCCAATTCGATTCCAATTCCATTTCCAGTCAGCTGCATGCAATTCCAATTTCAATTTCATTCCCGGAAGTGAATTGAAATTTACCATTCATTTTCAAATCAATTCATGAATGGCCCCAACCCTGGTTGACACACACAAGGAATTTGATTCCGGTTATTCACAATTTAGTGTCAAGTTTCCTTGTCTTGAAAATTAGTTACTAGAAGTGGATGAAACCATATCAGTATTTGGACCAGGTGGATGAAAAATATGTGTTAAGTTTGGTCCAGTGGCCAGACGGAAGCCACTCCTTAGTAAAAGGCACATGGCAGCCCGTCTGGAGTTTGCCAAAAGGCACCTAAAGGACTCTCAGACCATGAGAAAGAAAATTCTTACAGTAGGTCAGATGAGACTCTCTGGCCACTATACCATATAGGCCTGATTATTGGATTGCTGCAAAGATGGTTGTCCTTCTGAAAGGTTCTCCTCTCTCCATAGAGTTCTTGGTCACCTCCCTGACTAAGGCCCTTCTCCCCCGATCGCTCAGTTTAGATGGCTGGCCAACTCTAGGAAGAGTCCTGGTGGTTTCAAACTTCTTCCTCTTACGGATTATGGAGGCCACTGTGCTCATTGGGACCTTCAAAGCAGAAGAAATTTTTCTTTAATCTTCCCCAGATTTGTGTCTCGAGACAATCCTGTCTCGGATGTCTACAGACAATTCCTTTCACTTCATGCTTGGTTTATGGTCTGACATGAACTGTTAACTGTGGGACCTTATATAGACAGGTGTGTGCCTTTCCAAATCATGTCCAATCAACTGAATTTACCAACGGTGGACATAAATTAAGCTGCAGAAACATCTCAAGGATGATCAGGGGAATTTTTATATCTTTAAAAAATAAATATCAACATATTTTCTTGATTAAATCAGGCTTTTCATCTTAGAGTTGAATATAGTGTCAGTGTCTGAGTACTGGTCACTAACTATGCTCTAAATAAAGTGGAATATATATAGAGAGATGAAACCATTGAATGAACAGTGAATGAAGAACACCCCCCCCCCTGTGCTGTTCTAATTAGCTGGCTGCAATACTGTATATTCTGACCAGACGTGACTATATATATATATATATATATATATATATATATATATATATATATATATATATATAAGATGAAAAGCTTATTAGATGAAAAAAAGTGTTAGATTTGTAAAAGCCCACTCGGTATACAGTCATAGATCTTTGTGCCACTCTCGAAATCAGTCCCTGTTCAACAGTGCATACCTAGCATTTCCTTGGTGTTTTTTGCTGTTTAGTATGCATCGGTTTGCAATGCGCACAAAAACAACGACCAACAGTAGCAACATTCCGGGCGTCTGAGGTCAGTCTATTTAGTATTTCCTGACCTCTGCAGCCTGGGAGTTATTATCTCAGTTCCCAGAAAAAATGGGGTGTAAAACATTTTGCTTTGTTGTTATAACCTACAAATAAATAATACAACACAACAGTAACACAATGCAGTTTTGTTGTTTGTATTTATAGAATAAAATGTGTTAAAATCATCAACTTACATACAGGAAAATTTAAATCAGTGAAATATCAGTGCACATATAGAAAAAGGGGTTTTCATTAAAGTAAAGCTATGAACAGCCACAGTGGTGTAGTAATTAGGACTGTGACCTCAGTAGAAAGTGGTTCACAGAATAGGTACAGTAGGCAGGTCCCCTAGCCCCAGGAAGTTTAGGTCAAGCCCTGCTCATAGTTGCCAAGAAAAAGCAGTGATGATTTTATGAAGCAGGCAAGATAATATTGCTATAATATTCTGCATGCTGGATGTTAAATCTCCTTAATAGAACATGGCTAAAGGCACCTTGATGACCTTGGTCAGTTCCTTTCTGTCCTGAAATGGAAAGTTGATGGGTCAGCATTTGTTTGTATTAAAATAGGAGTTTGGAGCTTGAGGAAAAATTAAAACAAAATGGAAATCTTTGTGAGCAGTCCGTGCCACAATGCCTAATTTTAGAGGACAGGTGAGGTAAATAGGTAAACTTTTGAGAAGGTTGTGTGCAAGCAGTGAAGATCTAAAACAGAACTACTGAAGAAACACCAGCCTTCAGATTTTCATCATACAGGTATGTTTTACCGCTCAGTGCTCATCCTCTTCATTAGAATTCATGTTAATATAAAGATAAACATGGACCCCTTTGTGTTTGATATTTATGTAATTTTATTTTGTACTGTTTTTTTTTTTCAGCCATCAATCCAGCATGAAGCTGAGTCTTTTTCTTGTTGTGTCTCGCAGTTTTCTTCATCTTTCTGGTAAGAGCATAATAAACCAGTTTTTGTTAATCATTTGTGTAGTATTTTTTTTTTTATATAATTATTTTATTAATAAAAATAAGCTTCATAAGTTTTGTCAATAAAAATTCATTATATTGCCCTCTTTAAAATTTTCAGTTTTTTCTATTTCACTAACTTCCACATGTTTAGCAATCTTATTATTATATATTTATATTTAACCAACTACACTTCAGTTTTTCTTCAGCTAATTTATATTAGATTTATCAATTTTTTTAACTTAAATTTAAATACTGTATAACTGTTAACATCTGTTCAACTTCTGTTAAGTTTAGCAGTTACTGACATTTAATGTGTTTAAAAACTGCAAATAATTTCATGAAAGGTACATTATAAAAAATAATATATTTTGGAAAATAAGGATATAATATTTCAGATTATACAATTCAGCAGATGAGAGTTGAAGGTTAACAGATAACAACAATGTTCATGAACAGGCAAGTAAATGAGAGGTAACTGATAAAAAGTACACATTTAGTCATCCAGCACACCAGCTCACCTGTCCAAAAAAAAGTGCCTGAGTTTTGTGCTGCTGAAGTGACTAATTGACAAATATGCTTTTTTTGTATTTACATGTAATCTGAGCTGCAGTATTAAATTGGTAACTATAGATTAGTTATCCTAAATGAAATTAAGGTTATAGGTAGGGTAAATTAAGTTATATAATTTAGTCATTAGTCAACAATGCATTTATATCTACTAGTTAAAGTTTACTGTGTGTTTCCAAAAATAAAATATTACCAACAGGTCTGGTCCCAGCTGCTGTATCCATTGTGCTAACCGTCCCTCACAGATATGAACTGATAACGACATTTGAAACATGGCCTGTTGCACAGAATTACTGCAAGAAGAACTACACTGACCTGGGAATAATCCTAAGTGATACCGATTGGCTAAGATTGAATAAAGTAACAAAAAGCAAAGGTCTGTCACCACCTGCCTGGGTCGGATTGTGGAATGATGTCAATAGCTGGCGCTGGTCGTTAGGCGAGCTACCACTAAAAAGTGTACCTTATACCAACTGGATGCCTGGAGAGCCTGATGATCATGCTGGAAAAGAATCATGTGTTGTTATATGTTCAAATAATCGGTGGTGTGATGTACCATGTTCATGGCTAAAACCCTTCATATGCTATGATGGTGAGTCAATAACCTGATATTGATTTGCTTACGTTTGGTTTAATTGCTGGTATTTTTTTGTATTTTCTTTTGCATTTTTCTATTTTTTTTTATCATGTTTTATGTAAAGACATGACTTTTATTTTTACAGCCAGGTTTACTGGCTCTGACAAATTCATCAACGTCACTAGTCCTGTGTTGTCCTGGCTTGATGCTCGGACTTACTGCCGACAACATCACACAGACTTGGCCAGCTCTCTTAACAGCTCAGATCAACAGATGCTAAATCAGTTGATTACATCCCCTTTTACTTGGATTGGGTTATACAGAGACACTTGGAAGTGGACAGATGGGACCAACGCTACAAACCTCCCATGGGTTCCTGGACAACCTGATAATTATTACGGCAATGAGAACTGTGCAATAGTTCTTAATGATCAATTCAGTGATATACCATGCAGCTACCTGTACTATTTCTACTGTCACACCAGTGAGTTCTCTGTTTTCTTAACTATTGCTTCTAATATCAAGTCAGTAACAACCGATCCAAATTCTCAATTAAATAGTTTTATGATTTATTAATGAATTATTATTACAGAGTTTTGTATTTTTTATTCTGAAACTAATTTCTGTGAAACAAACAAATACAAAATACAACAGGAGATCATGGTGCACATTTGCCATGGTATTGTTTAGGCAATCTTAGGCAATGTTTGGACATTTATTTCCACCCAGACTGGAATAAATCCAGGCATCTTCTATATCTGATGGGAAGATCAAAGTACTCTTTAAAGCCTTCCTCAGCATATACCAATGACTTTTACTGGGGTTGAAGTCAGGACTCATGCAACTGTCCCTTGTGCTCACAAATTAAATAATTTTTAACTTTTTAACTAATTGATCTATTTTTTTTTTTGCAAATTTCTCCTGGAATATCCCAATGACATCAATAAAGAAAAACCTCTCAGTACTGTACACTTAGGTCATCAGCTGACTTCATTTTATTGCCACATAACGTTGCTAAGTCTAGACCTGAGCAAATGAAGCAGCCCCGAATCATACAGTAACACTGTCTCTGGAGGCTTGTACAGTGGACACTATGCATGACGGGTGCATCGCTTCATGCTCTTCCCTTCTTGCACACATCGCTCTGGAATGACCTTTTCCCATGGCTACAAGTCAGATCATTATGCTCTTATGTATTTGAAGCTTTCTTCCTGATGAGTTACTGTATCGAGTTCGATCCTTGTGCACGGGTACCACCACAGTGTCCAGCTGGCATGTGGGCACACGGCTGGCGAAAGGAGGAGGTGAGCAGAGTGGCAGGATGGAGCACATGGTTTCTCTCCCGCACGCTCCAATGACGGACCCCTGGTTTGGGACTCAACCCAAGGTCCATGCCAGGTGCTCCCATGCTTGCATTCTCCACCAGTGTAATGCGTTTGACTCTTGTGCATGGGTGGCACCACAAACATACAGACACGAGGCAAGAGCTTAGGAGACAACGGGTATTTTTTATATTTAGGGATAAAGGGTTAAAAGGAGGGAGGACAAATAAAAAGGAAGGAAAGAAGTAATGTTGCCAGTGCCCAAGCTCCTTCGCGCACCTGCAGAAAGGGGTGGCCGCCTACGTGAGAAACTTACGGTGTGAGCCAGTAGCGATAACCATTGGGGCAGATGACCTTCACAGTCGCATGCTGTGATAGTCGCACTAATAAATGGTTTTCTCATGAACACACAGCTGTCTCATCACATTGTGTGTGTATGGAAATGACCTTACTTTCATTATTAAATATAGCTTTGATATCTACTCTCCTTTTTGTACCATGTATTTTTATAAGGCATTTAAGTAATCTCCAGTCACTCTCGTTTCCTACCCACAGTTCAGCCAGGGTTGATTCTAGAGTCAGACCTTAAATTAAAAGAAAGATTAAAGTTACCCTTTAAATAACCCTTAAAAGGGTCTTAAATGGTCATTGTATTCTGTAATATCATATCAGCTTTTAAAAATGCATTCAAAAGTTTGTAATCCAATTTCAATAATTTCAGCAAACTACTTAGTTGTTCTGCTTAATGAGGCTAATAGTTTGACCCTTTTGAGAAAAAAAAAACAATATCATCTTTTCCACAATCACAGGGCATGTCTTCTAACATTGTTGTTTAAGTAATAAGAATAAACTTACTGCATCAGTTAGGTAAAAAGAGACGTTGCAAGCTGAAACATATTAATTTCATTATCACCCAAATGAGGATGGGTTCCCTGTTGAGTCTGGTTCCTCTCAAGGTTTCTTCCTACTGCCATTTCAAGGAGTCTTTTCCATCCACTGTGGCTGTTCTGTTCACCTTCTGCTTGCTCACCAGGGACAATCTTATCATCTTGATTCATACACATTTACATTCCATACAAACTTTCATAATTCTTTTTGATTTTTGTAAAGCTGCTTTGCGACAATGACAATTGTAAAATTCATGGGAAAATGAGAGCATAAGTGAATGAGAGTATTTGGGTTTAAAGCAAAGGTTTGTGTTGCAAAGGTCAACATTAATACATAATATGAACATTAAAAAAATCTTAACAAATAAAACGTCTCTGGAAATAAGGTAATATAATTTACTACGTCACTGTTAATATATTTTTATAGATGATTGTGTGTCCCTTAAGTGGGAAAATAACTGACATTCATTAGATCTGTAACTGAACATAAATTGTGTGTGTGTGTGTGTGTGTGTGTGTGTATTCCATCCTGTAGATTTCCCAACAAGGAGTCAGATAATAAGACTGCAGGTAAAGTCTTATGGAAGTGTGTTTGATCCTGCTGTGCAGTCATTTATTTTAAATCAGGTGGGTCACAGGACATCTCTGAATTTTAGACAAATTGCAGATACTGTAAATATTTGCGCTAGAATTTCTCACTGCTAATATTCTCAGATTTCTGTTATTCTCAAGAATGTGATTCTATGTATTATTAATACACGGCTTCTTTGTGACATGTTTTCTTTTCTTTTTGCTTTGAGTAATTAAATCCTGATTCTTACCTTCAGATCAAGCAGAAGCTGGTTGACAAAGGAATGACAGAGAATATCACAGTGGCTTGGACGGTGCAACCAGGTGGAAACATATTCTACAAGAAAAACAAAATTGAACCGTAACATCTAAATGATTAACGTCCTAATAAGTTCATTTCAAATTGACTGGAATTTTACATATAGCAATTTTACATGTTAAATTTAACATTCAATTGACAAGATTATCCGAAACTACAGAAATAAGCAGATTATTTTAATGTAACAGACAACTTTGCCGTTGCCAGAATAATTTTGAAGTCAGTTTTTTAATGTCATAGCTAATACGTTGAGCTGGGAATGACCTCTGGACACAGTGATAAGGAGAAAGTAAGGAGAAAGAGGGTCGTTTCAATTCAACCCAATTAATTTGCATTTTATTAGCACTTTTAACAATAGATAGTGGTGAAAAATTGGTTAACAGAAGTGCATAAATTTCAGAAATAATTTTTAATAAATAATTTAGATTATAAAACAAGAATTGCGGCATAGTGGTTAGAATTGAGGCCTCGCACCCTTACCTTGTCCCCAAAGTCTCCTGAAATAGGCTCCAGCCCCCTTGCCCCTCCCCCTCCTATGACAATGTACGGTATACAGGATACAGCTGTATAGAATGCGAACGATTGGATAAATGAATAAATAAAAACATTTATTAAAATAAATAAATAAATTAATTAATTAATTATTAATTAATTAGTAGAACTTTTTAAATGCAAAAAGCAAAATCTAATGCAGTTGGTATTACTATAATTTCCATCTTTAAATTAAATCTACAGTTATAAATAAATACATATTTCTTATGTTTTCTTTCTATTTTCTATAACAATAGGCATTTAGAATATACATTAGCTTTAATACACATTTTGGAGCTATTTTATAGCCATTATAGAATGTAGGTTATTATAATTCACTATATAAAACTGTTCTTGCCCATGTTTTGTAATTTTCTTTGAAATTATCTTAAATACTGCTCTATTTCTCTAGGTTTCTCTTCTGTTTTGCTTGGACTCATTGCCCCAAACTGCCCTCCAAATTAAATTCTTAGTCAGCACCCTCCGCATGCACGGAGGCAAAAAGTCAGAATGTTGTGGTTCTGATCGTGCTAAAAAGTTGAAAAAATAATATTGCAATGTATTGTCTTTGCAAACTCACTTAAAGGGAAAATTGAAGTAAAACAAAGGGATGACCCCAGGCAGAAAAAGATTGTAAGTAAAGTTGATTCGGGACCTTTGGAGAGCATACAACGAATAAAGTGAGGGTAGATATATAGATATATTTTTTTTTCAATTTAGGCATTTATTATAGCTTACAGTTCATGCAAAATCATTAGTTTATTCATGCTCCCAAGTACAAACAAATTGGTTCATGACCAAAAAATTTGCCTGAATTTGTCCCTGTTCACAAACTCCAGTAACCCTTATTCTTACATGTAAAACAGGACTCATATATTTGAGTTCAACAGCATTATTTTAGCTCTGGAGAACAGTGATGTTTTTAATTTGATAAGAAAATTTTATTTAAAATTGCTTTTTTGTAAGGTGTGCAATTCTTTTGCTCTGACTGATTACTGGTCCTTATTACATCATGTAAAACCTTCTCTGTGATTTTTAACAATGCTCTTTAGTTCCTTTGAAAATCCATCATTGTGAGATAATTTTGATTACTATGCCTCTGGTTTCAAAATAGGTTTAAGGCATTAAAATTCTGCTTCCTAGTTACCAAAGAGCGGCAGTGATGATTTTATAAAGCAGGTATGATAACCTTTTAGAGGCTAAATATTCTATCTGATTATTAATACCTGGCTATTCCAAATTAAAGGCAACCTGATAAACCCAATCATTTGGAATCCTTTCTTTGTAAAATTAGGAGGTTGATGGGTAAGCATTTGGTTTTATTTAAATAAGCAGTCTAGACACTAATAAAAACTGTAAACAAAATGGATCTGTCCACAAACATTACATCAATCGTTCCAGGATTAAGTGGACAAATAAAGGTTAATGATAAACTGTTAAGAGAGTTGTGTAGAAGCAGTCTATTCTTATTGTTGTTGTTAGAACTAAATTAAACTTTAACATTTAAATAACAGGTTGATTTGAAATTTTTAAAATAGTGTTTTGTTTTTTTTAAGCCAATCGTAAACGAGAAGAATTAGCAGAATTACCAAAATCTAGAGATAAATTCATAAAGGAATATTGTAAAGGTTTAGTATACAAATGATTACAAAAAAACATTTTAATCAGCAGATTAATGTGTCTTACAGTTTTCTAACAATACTATATTTTTGATAATTGGCATAACTAATAGCAGTTAGCAGTTTTATACTGAAATCATTATTTTCTGATAATAAAAATACTTATTTTTTTCTCAGTGTGTGCTGCTTGATAGCTAATACTCCTGAAAAGCTAGGCAAATGTACTTTATATATAAACACTTTACTGGATGCACCATTTATTCATGTATGATCATTTTGGATAGTATTGAGGAAATTGTAAATTGTACATTGTCATGGCAAATTTTTTTGTGAACTATGCCAATTTTCTAAACACAAACCCAACAACTACTTAAGTGTTGAAAGAGCAAAAAAGTTTATTGCAACCAAAAGTAAACGGACAGCACTGGACTGGCCAGCCAGAAGACAACAGACGCCCCAAGGAAATTCCGCAAGATCTCCCCTCACTTCCCCAATTTTACATGGTTTATATACCCTTACTTAGCAGTTACATCATTGTTTGCTCCTCCTTATGTCAAGAAACTACTTAATATTAATGAGAAGTAAGCTAATTTTGCTCAGGTCAGATTGATGTGGCACCTCCCCATTACGTAATTTTTCCCTCCCATCTCATATTTATTCATGTCTGGGTCGGCCTAAAAATCTTGTTTTAATTCTTCCCTGTTTTGGAAAAAGTTTGGTTTGTTCCTGTTTTCTAACCAGACTACTGACCACTGCTGGTGATGAATTGGGTTTTCGTCTGAGAAAGTTTTTAGCTTTTAAATACATAATAATCATATTCCTACTTTCCTATTCTTATTCAATAACTTTCCTTAAAGATATGGAAATAATTTATTGGGCAATTTTTAGTTTTTATTATACTTTATTTTTTTATTCTTTTTATGATCTGAAGATTATAATAAATAATTATTGGACTTCATAATTAGGGTCTAAGTACACCCTGACTAAGTACAGTTAGGGTCAAAATTGGGTCAAAGGTTGATTGCATTAGATTATATTACTTTAAATATTGTTATTATTGCATAATTATTATAATAATTTTCCTTAATTAAAAGACTGATCATTAATATTTTGATTAATAAAATAATACTATTCCTCTTAAATTATAATTTGATTATTAACCCATGTGACTTTAAACATTGACGTTTGATAATATACATATACATTATGGATTAGTAATTATAGTTTAATTAATTATTTAATTAATATTCAAAAAGTTACAATCTTTATTAATAAATTTTGGTTATGTAATATAATATAAAGTGTAGTAAGGGATAGTCATGGATTTAATTATTAACTATTGATCCCTTTGTTTTTTAGCTTTAAAACACGAAGTCTGGCCATCTGTGCTCTGTGTCCAAAAAACGGAACTGAAAGTTATTTCTTTCAACTTTTTCCTAAGCATCTCTGTTGATCTTATTTTGGCAAATAACTTTTTTGGACTTTTCCATGAGGTTCTGCCTGCCTTAAGTTCCTTATTTCTTGCTCTCTGTGTGTACGAGTTGTTCTTGGGTCATACTTTGCATACGTTCCTGCTAAATTATCGTTAGTTATGAGTAAACAGCTATAAAACAAAATAAAGAGGAGTAAATATAATTAGTATTATTATTTTTCCTAGTATTATTATTTTTACTTATTGCCTTGTTTCTTATCCCTGCCTTCTACCTGTATATTTTTCACTTCACTAATTTGTTGTGCAGGCACCTGCTCTTTTATTGTAGCGAGCAGATCAAGGCCTCCTGAACAGAGGCCTTCTGGGTATTTAGTACTTCACACTTGAATATAATTGTAGGCCAATAAAAACTGATTAACACTATTCCATTACTTTTTGCTAAATAAACCATACACAAGATGTAATAAATCTACCATAAGGGTATTATATTTTTAAACCAGGAAAAACTTTATAATGAGAACTAAACAATTTCCTAAAATATACAAAAATGCATTCCGTCGTATTTTGACTTATACAAAGTAAATAGGTGTCTTTCTACAGTTTTCCACATTCTCTCATGCCTTTATTTTACATTCTTTCAGTCACTTAATTATAAAAATTATAAAGGCCTTAAGATAATCAAGAGTAACAACAAACCAGTTCATATACTGTACATATACTGTATATACACACTACCCCTTAAAAGTTGGCGGGGATGTTAGTAACACTTCCTAATTCCATGGCCGTTCCTGATTTTTAATTCTCTCTTTTTACACTGTAAAGCAATAATGAATGTGTTTATTCAAAATACAAAAATACACAAATAAAAAAATCACAAATTTGACCAGTTAATATTGAGATGTATCATGCTCTGTAAAGCTTCACAACAGCTCTAATCTGAAGTGCTGTTTGTTAATTGGTGATTTCTGAGGCTGGTAACTCTAAATGAACGTACAGAGGTAAGTTTTTGGTATGGCTTTCCTGGGAAGGTCTTTATGAGAGCCATGGTGTTTGATAGAGAATCACAGTGGAGTATCAGTTGGGAGTCACAGAGGAGAACTTTAAAATGAGTCACAGCAGAGAAAGTGAGAAGTCACAGGAGAGTCACAGAAGATTCACAAAGTCAAATAGAGATTTAGTCACTGCTCTTCTGACCGTCTGTTCTGGATAATTCAGTAAGCCTTAGATTGCACTCTCATAGGTGATTCGAGCATCTGATGGTGACAGAGTACCCTGACTCACAGCTGAAACACACACACACACACACACACACACACAGTGTTAAATTTGTATAGAGTTAAATTTAAGAATCCTATTGGTTTGTCCCTCTATCTATCTATCTATCTATCTATCTATCTATCTATCTATCTATCTATCTATCTATCTATCTATCTATCTATCTATCCATTCATGCATTTTTTCAGTCAACCTTCCATGTGTGTGTGAGATGTCTCACCCCACTCCGGGTTCTTGGGTCTTCTCAGTAGGCCTGGTCCACACAGACCGATAATCAGCGCTCCAAGTGGAGCAGTGATGAGAATGGAGAGAACAGCCACACTCAGCACGTCCATACCAAAATGCTGAAATTCATTATGCTGCTTCACACGTGCCATGTCCAGAGCTGTCGAGCCTATTGCAGCCTGCCAAAAGAGACACTCAGCCAATCAGCTTGCAGTTTCCACTTTATCTTAATTTCCTGTTTTCTTGTTAGTAATGGACAAACCACTGACTTAGCACATATTCTCTTAGCGTACTACACCAATAAAATAGTTACTTGTGTCATATGGGAATATCTGAGTACTCTACCATCCATCCATCCATTTTTGAACCTCTGTAGTCTACCTAGGGACACTGGAGGCCAGTGGTGGCCATAGTATTTATTCCTGTTTTAACAACTCTGGTAGGACCTACAGTCTAAATTCACACATTCATTCACACACTACTGGAAGTTTGGGAATGTCTATTAGTCTAATCTGCATGACTTGCACACAAACTCCGGGAATCAAAGCCGGACAATGGAGGTGCAAGGCAACAGTGCTAACCACTAAGCCACAGTGCTGGCATATACTGTATGTTCCCAATAATATTCAAAATCCAGAAGAAAGAAAACTGTGAGAACAAAGGATAAAATATAAAAATGCAAAAGAAAAAAGACACATGGGATATAAATTTGTCACATTATAAACATGTTTAAGTGATGGTGACCTGAACAGTCGCTTTAGGCATCCAAGCCAGAGCGATGAAGAGCTTCTCTTTAAAAGTAAATCCAGCACAGAGGACCATAACGAAGGTGAAGAAGATCCTTACACTCAGGGCAATGCTGAGGGCAGCAAGACCCAGGGCTGAGAACACACACACAGATGTTGTGCATATGCAAAACAGATCCAACTCCTTAAACAGATAAGTGTGTGTGTGTGTGTGTGTGTGTGTGTGTGTGTGTGTGTGTGTGTGTGTGTATAAAAGAGAGGGAGACTGACCCACAGTGATGGGCTCTAGAGCACGAATGCTGATTTCAGCTCCAATCAGCCCAAACAACAGAGGCTGAAACACGTCCCATACCTTACCTACAACCTTCTCTACAGGAGCCTGAAAAACACACACACATACACACAAGAGGAAAGAAAGTGAAATCAAGACATAAATACGAACAAAAATAAAATAAATAAATAAAATACAAAGAGAACAAAAAAATAGCATAAAAGAAGAAAATGGAAGTAAAAAAAATAGCACAGCAAAAGTGAAACAAACAAACAAGTAATTTATGGAAGAAAAAAAAAGGCTGAAATAAAGGAAAAGAAAAAAGTAAAAGAGAACTTAAAAGAAAGAGTAGAAAAGACAGAAATTGGGGAATTGATAATTAGTAATTCAATAATAGACCAAAGAATAAAAGAAAGCAGAAAGAACAAAATAAGTGAAAAATATTCTGCCTTATTGTTTTCCCAGCCAGTTCCAGCGAGGAACGCAAGGACGAGTGTACAGAGTCCTCCCGAACCTGGAAATCCAGCCACATTGGAGCCGAAAACAGCAAACACACTAAGGCCGAGCAGCAGGAAGGAACGCTTCAGCACAAGAGCTTTCTACAGAACACACACAATAAACACACAATTATTATCACACATTTAAAGTACAAATAAATTTAATTACAGTACATTTATTCTCTAGACTGATGTCATTTTGCCAATGTGAAGAGTAATTAGGAATCTTTACCTGGTCCTTGCTGGGAAAATAACGGAGGAAGAAACCGAGAGCCACACCCACAACTACACCTCCTAAAACCTCTAAAAACCCTCTGAAGATGTTGAACCAGGTGGAACCTGCAGGGGGCAGCACAGAGACTGGGCTTATAACCAAAGTTAGAATCAGCCACATCTTTTTTTTCTTACGTTCCAGAACATTATTGTGTAGTTGTTTTCTTGTCTGTTGCCCTTTTTGCTTTTTTCAGGTTTCTTAGTGGTTCCATCCAGTGCTTGCTGCTTCTAATCTCAGTGCTGCAACCAATCCCGTCATTCCACTCTTCTGATTGGCTGCAGCACATCTCAGTACTTCGACCAATCCCCATCCTCCAGCTGGCTTTTAAGAAGCCATTTCAGAAAGTAGAGTCCGTCTTGAGACTCACGTTGTCTTGGCCACACTTTGGTTTTTCCCCAGCCAATATGTTGGTAATCTTTGCAGTTGAGAGACTGGTTTAGGGAAGTAAGCCACGTGGTATACATGTCAAAATGTAGGTAATCAGCTGTCTAGAGATACACTAGGTAAGAGGGTGCGTGCCAACTTATGTATCCCTTTTTGATTTAGATAGTGTAGCTAGTTAGGGTGTTTTGGGCTCATCAGATTTATTTATTCTTTTTTTTCTTATTTTTTATTTTTAGAGGAGACAAGATGGGGGGGGGGGGGGGGGGATTGTGATTTAGAATGCGTTTTTAGTTTATTTTCAGCAGCACCCATTGCCAGTCTTTCAATTAGTACCTGACTTTAAACAACTGGTTTGACTTGTAAATATTTCAATTGGTATCACTATGTAAATAAACACCCATTGCTAATAAATTATCTAGTTTGTCATCACTTTGGTTCCAACCTGTGCTGGGAATTCAACTAGCCAATGTCTAACAAATTTAAGTAACCCCTAAACAACCAAGTGTCGTAACATTTTTGGGGGCTCATCCAGGATTTTAAAGGTCCCGATGTTTTTTGTTTGTGGACATTGGTATTGTTGTTCTCAGCACGCTTGGCAAAGTGATTTCATTTGTAGTGGATGTTGTCTATTGCTTAAGGCAAATTAGTTTTGTATATTGGTTTTAAATCAGGTATGTGGTCATTCAATTTGGACTTGTTTATTCAGAACCCAACCCTTGGGGAACTTGATGTCGCAAAGATGAGTTAATTCAAATTGCTGAACATTTTCAGGTTATAGTGAGCAAGCAAAATCTTAAAAGGGAAATCCGGCAAGTTATTTATGATCAGTTGGTCGAGTTGGGGATTTTTGCTGTGGAGAGTGCAACTCCTGAAGAACTGAATCCTCTCGGTGTGACTGAAAGACTGTGCGATTATGAATGGATGTTTGATGATGGTGTTACCGCCCTTTGATCCCATATCACCCGCCTCGACTGGTTCAATGGGAGATGGCAGACTTAAGTCACATCTGGCCAAATTACAGTATGAGGCTCAGGAAAAAGCACATGCCCACCAAGCTGAGTTGGAGCTGCGATTTAAGATTCGACAACTGGAGATAGAGGCTGATAAGCAGGTCAAGCTGCGACAGCTAGACATAGAGGCTGCTAAAGCCACACGCCTGGTTTCTCCTGTCCCCGATACAGGTACATCCACAGCTGCTTCAGTGAGTGCGCCAGCTGCCTCGCCTCACTCGCACCATACTGACATAAGTAAGTATATTTCACTTGTTCCAAATTTTCGTGAAGATGAAGTTGACTCATACTTTCAAGTATTCAAACGTATTGCATTGACCCTCCATTGGCCACCTGAAATATGGACCTTGCTATTGCAGTTTAAGCTGTGTGGCAAAGCCCAGGAGATTTGTTTCGTCAGTTGAGGAAAGCTTAAATTATGATACTGTAAAGTCTGCAATATTAAGGGGTTATGAACTAGTGCCAGAAGCATATAGATAACATTTTAGGAACCATAAAAAGGGTATGCAACAGACCTATGTAGAGTTTGGTCAAGAGAAGAGCTTGTTAGATGATAAATTGTGTACTGCCACTAAGACAGTGGATTTTGATGAGTTACGTGAACTTATTTTACTAGGAGAATTCAAGAATTGCTTGCCTGGGCGTATTGTAGTACATCTAAATGAACAAAAAGTAAATTCTGCGTCTCAAGCTGCTATACATGCTGATGAGTTTATGCTTACGCATAAACCTGTGTTCTCTGTAGTTCGCTCTGGAACATTTACTGCGTCTCGTCCTAAAACAGTGGTAAAACAATGCGTCTGCTCATTTCTCTCCTCCCCGTACTCCGGCTAAGACAGAGCGGGAAAGGGAGATGAGAGAATGTTACTACTGTCATAAAGTTGGTCACTTGATTGCAGACTGTCGTGCTCTTAAAAGTAAACATGCATGACCCACAAGTGTTCATCTAATTCAAACAACAGTCTCGAACATATCATTATATCCAGAAAAGCAGGTAGTCGATGCAAGTTATCATCCATTAATTTTTAATGGGTACAACCAGCAACCCCATAGATCAGCAACCAATCCAGATACTCATGATACGGGCGCCACCCACTCGGTACTGATCGCTAATGTGCTTGTTTTGGATAAACAGACTTCGTGTGGTACAAGTATTCTTATGCAGGGCATTGAGATGGGCATTGTTAAAGCCCTTGTACATAAAATCCACTTAAAGTGTGAGCTTGTAAATAGTGTGGTGTCAATAGCTGTGCTTCCAGACTTGCCAGTTAAAGGTGTGTTACTTATTCTCAGGAATGATATTGCTGGGGGTAAAGTAATGCCATTATTAGAGGTTTTTGACTAGAAACCCGGGCCCACTGTAGATGATGAGTTGTCCACCACTTATCCTGACACTTTTCCTGCATGTTTTGAGACTCATTCTCAGGCTAAGCAGCTGGATAATGAGAAGTTTACTCTTGAGAACACATTTATGCATACTGACAAACCCTTGTTACTTAGAACTAAGAGTGTGGAAGAACCTTGTGTTCTTGAAACAGATAAAGATAAATTTCAGAAGCTTAATCCAAACATGACCCGTAAGCAGGTAATTATTGCACAGGGTAAGGATGAAACGTTAAAAAGGTGTTTTGATGCGGTACTTTCAAAGGAACAGTTTAAACAGCAACCCACAGGTTATTTTGTTGATGATTTGTTGTAAGTGGAGTTCTACACGTGAACAGAGCTGACTGGAATACCATGTACCAGGTGGTCATTCCTTCTGTATACCGACCTCATGTATTGCCACTTGCGCATGACCACTGCATACTGTCCGGTCACCTAGGAATTACCAAAACTTATCACAGAATTCTGAGACATTTTTTTTGGCCTGGTTTGAAACGAGATGTTGGTAGATACTGCCAGACAGGTCAGACATGCCAGTACAGTGGTAAACCAAATTAGATAATCCCAAATGCTCCCCTTACTCCAATACCTATTGTACATGAACCATTTTAACGTGTAATTATTGACTGTGTTGGCCCATTGCCAAGATCGAAAGCCAGTAATCAGTTCCTTTTAACTATCATATGTGCTACTACTCGTTTTTCTAAATCTGCTCCGCTTCGTAAGATAACTGCATCTACAATCATTAAAGCCCTTATGAAGTATTTTGCAATATTCGGTCCTAAGGTCACCCAGAGTAATCAGGGGATGAATTTTATTTCGAGAGTGTTTAATCAGGTGTAAAAGTTTCTTGCAATCCAACACAATGTTTCTAGCGCCTACCATCCTGAAAGCCAGGGAGCACTTGAGCGATTCCACCAGAAGTTAAAGTCTATGTTACACAAATATTGCCTAGATACGGGCAGGGATTGGGATAAAGGGGTTCCTCTTATGCTGTTTGCTGTACGAGAGGCAGTACAGGAGTCAATTGGTTTCAGTCCAGCTGAGCTTGTGTACGAACATTCTGTACTTGGCCTGCTAAAGGTGTTAAAGGAGAACATTCTGACTTCGTAGTCAGAGAGCAAAACGAATGTGCTGCAGTATGTCAGCAGGTTTCGGGAGCGGGCGTGTAAGGCTTGCTCCATGGCTCGTCAAACATTGACCTCTGCTCAAAAGACCATTAAACAGAGATATGACAAGAAGGCAATTGTTCGTGAGTTTAAAACCGGAGACCAGGTATTAGTTTTGTTACCTATTGTTGGGTCCGCTTTGTTTGCGAGATTTGCTGGTCCATATACAATTGAGGAAAAATTGAGTAACACCGATTTATGGTATTCGTACATCTAAGAGACGTGAAAAATGAGGATTTGCCATATTAATATGTTAAAAGCCTACCACCCACGGCAGTCTCACCCTGAACATGAGGAAATGACAGTGGAACCTGCTGTTGCCCGCGTTGCGCTTGTCACTGGGGGGTTGGAGACTGCCAAGGAAGGTTTAATCTTGCGGAATGCTCCGCAACAATGTGCTTTATTGCCCAATTCAGAGAAATTACTAGAGTTGCCTACATTATTGAGTCATACAAAGTTGCAGCCCATGGAGCTCGCCTTGCTTACTTGTTCCCAATCAGTTTGCACTGATTACCGTTAGGTCAATGCTGTGACAGTGCCTGATAATGACCCGTTACTGCGGATGGACAATTGTATTGACAATTTAGGTGCCGCTCAGTTTGTAACTAAATTGGCTTGTTAAAAGGTTATTGGCAAGTTTGACACCTCGTGCCTCTGACATATCTGCATTTATTACCCCAGATCACTTTATGCAGTACCAAGTTATGGCTTTTGGGCTCGACAATGCGCCTGCAACGTTTCAGCGCTTGGTCGTTACTGTACTGTCGGGTATGCCAGGGTGTCAAAAGCCAATTTAACGTTAAACCTTGCGAAATGTGATTTTGCTAAGGCAACCATTACGTCAACAAGTCCGTCCAGTTGTTGCTAAAGTTTCAGCCATTTCAAATTTTCCTGTTCCTACTACCCGGCGTCAATTAACGTGGGTTTTGTAAAAACTTCTGCAGCGTTGTAAGTCCTCTTACAAGTTTGTTAAGCCCCTCGCAACAGTTTAAGTGGTCTTTGGAATGCCAACATGCATTCAACAGTGTGAAAGCACTGCTGTGAAGTGCTCCAGTACTTGCACCACCAAATTTTGATTGCCCATTTAAGTTGGAGGTTGATGCTAGTGCTGTGGGGGCTGGGGCAGTCCTATTGCAGGAGGATGCAGATGGAATTGACCACCCGATTTGCAATTTTTTCCCGCAAATTTACTAAACACCAATTTAATTACTCCACTATCGAAAAAGAGGCTCTTGCATTACTTATGGCACTCCAACATTTCGAAGTGTATGTGTGTTCTAGTTTGCTCCCTGTTGGCGTCTATACTGACCATAACCCACTTGTTTTTCTGTTAAGAATGTATACTCAGAACCAGAGGCTGATGCGCTGGTCTCTGATTGTACCAAATTATAATCTAGACATCAAACATAAGAAAGGGACGGACAACATTGTAGCTGACACCTTGTCTCGATCCGACATGTAAGTTTTTTTTTTCCCCTCTTACTTATGTGAATGAAATTGTGTTCATTATTGTTTCATGTTATCTTGATTTTGTTTTGTTTAACAAACATGTTTTAAAATGTTTGTTCTTAAGAAAGGGGGTGTTACGTTCCAGAACATTATTGTGTAGTTGTTTTTCTTGTCTGTTGCCCTTTTTACTTTTTTCAGGTTTCATAGTGGTTCCATCCAGTGCTTCTGATTGGCTGCTCTATATCTTAGTGCTGCACCCAATCCCGTCATTCCACTCTTTTCAATTCAATTAAAATTTTATTTGTCACATACACAAACATACACAGTACGAAATGTAGTGAAATGCATTATACGACTGCCATTGGCCCTAAAAGAGAGTTAAATTTTACAAATAAGAAATAAATATGAATAAAAGAAATACGATAGAAATTAAATTAAAAAATTAAATTAAACTAGGAAAAATAGAACTAAAAATAAAAATAGAAATGTGCTAGGAAAAAATAGTACTAAAAATAAAAATGGAAATATGATGTACAAAATAGAAATATACTGTGCAAATTGAAATATACTGTACGGTGTGTGCAAATATGCATAGAGCAAAGTGTCTTAGTGCAGAGGTTATTAAAGTGTCTTTGTGCACTGGTCCAGGATGTAAACGTAAAACTGTAAAATGTAGTGTAGTTGTGAAGGTAGGTGTGCAAAGTTATTAAAGTGACTTTGTGCAATGGTCCAGGATGTAACGTACGACATGTAGTGTATATATGAAGGAAGGTGAGCGTGTAATTGTCCATAGTGTTCATGGATGTAAGAAGATTGATAGATTTGACCAATTATGAAAATATTGTGTAGTTCTGCATAGTGGTGTGGTTGTGGTTGAGAGACCTTATCGCCTGCGGGAAGAAGCTCCTCCTCAGTCTCTCTGTGTTGGCCTTCAAGGAGCGGAATCGCTTCCCAGACCGCAACAGAGTAAACAGTCCGTTATTGGGGTGGCTGAGGTCCTTCACGATCTTCCTGGCCTTGGTCAAGCACCGCTTGCTGTAAATCGATTGCAGGTCAGGGAGCTCGATGCGGATGATGCGCTCAGCTGATCGCACCACCCTCTGTAGAGCTCGTCTGTCCTGCATGGTGCTGTTCCCGAACCAGGTCGTGATATTTCCCGTCAGGATGCTCTCGATGGTGCAGGAGTAGAAATTCCTGAGCACCTTGGAGGGCAGTCTAAAGTCTCTCAAGCGTCTGAGGTGGTAGAGACGCTGCCGGGCCTTTTTTACCACGGTGTTGATGTGACAGGACCATGCCAGGTCCTGCGTGATGTAAACACCGAGGTATCTGAAGCTGTCCACTCTCTCCACTGGGCTCCTGTTGATGACGGGGGTCTGGTAGTTCCTCACCTGCTTTGTACTAAAGTCCACTATCAGCTCCTTTGTTTTACTGACGTTCAGGAGGAGATTGTTTCTCTGGCACCAGTTCTCCAGATTTCCAACCTCCTCCAGGTAGGCCGTCTCATCGTTGTTCGTGATCAGGCCCACCACAACAGTGTCGTCAGCAAACTTGATGATGGTGGTGGAGCTGGTAGTGGCCACGCAGTCGTGGGTGTACAGAGAGTACAGCAGGGGGCTCAGAACACAACCCTGGGGGGCTCCAGTACTGAGAGTGAGGGAGGCTGAGACATGTCCGCCCATCCTTACTGCCTGTGGTCTGCCAGTTAGGAAGTTGGAGATCCACTGACACATAGATGAGCTGAGTCCCAGGTGCTCCAGCTTGGTGGTAAGTGTGGAGGGAATTATGGTATTAAATGCAGAACTGTAGTCGATGAAGAGCATTTTCACATAATTCCCCCTCCGAGTGTCCAGGTGAGTGAGAGATGTATGGAGGAGATGAGAGATTGCATCGTCCGTGGAACGGTTTGGACGATAAGCAAACTGTAGTGGGTCGAGTGTGTCTGGTAGTGAAGAGATGATGAAGTCTCTGACCAGGCGTTCAAAGCACTTCATCACTACTGAAGTGAGGGCTACAGGGCGATAATCATTGAGGGAAGCAGGATGAGGTTCCTTTGGGACAGGAACAATGATGGACTCTTTGAAGCATGTGGGGATCACCGACTGAGATAAAGAGATGTTAAATATCTCAGTGAACACAGGTGCTAGCTGGTCAGCGCAGGCTCTGAGAATACGGCCTGAGATTCCGTCTGGTCCTGCTGCTTTCCTGGTGTTCACTCTCTTGAAGGCTCCCCTCACGTCATGCTCGGTGATGATGAACGCGCTTCCGGTGCTGGCAGTGACTTCCTGTCTGCAGCCGTTAGCGCCGCTAGCATTAGCATCGCTAGCGTCCTTAGCTGCAGCCTCGAAGCGAGCATAGAAAGTGTTCAGCTCGTCTGCCAGAGACACGTCTGCGTTTATCATACCGGATGTTGGTGCTTTATAATCCGTTATTGTCCTTAGTCCCTGCCACAGGCTCCTAGAGTCACTCTGTTGGAGATGTGACTCTAGTTTCCTCCCGTAGCGCTGCTTTGCCTCTTTCACCGCCTTCCGGACGCTGTATGACGCAGCCTTGTACGGTTCCATGTCCCCCGACGCGAGTCCCGTGTTGTAGGCAGCGGTGCGAGATCTCAGAGCGTCGCGGATGGTTTTATCCACCCACGGCTTCTGGTTGGGAAACGTTTTAATAGTCTTTTTTTCTACGGTATCGTCCGCTAATTTCCCGATGAATCCCACAACCGCTTCCGTAAACACGCTGACGTCACCATCGGAGCTGTTTCTGAACATGTCCCAGTCTGCGTCATCGAGTGCGTCCTGTAACGCGGCCACCGATTGGTCCGTCCAGCGCGCGACCTCCCTCTGAACCGGAACTTCCTGTTTCAGCCTTTGTTTGTATTTTGGCATGAGGAAGATGGCGGCATGGTCGGATTTACCAAACGGTGGACAAGATTGTGCCTTGTAACCGTCCTTGACTGTGGTGTAGCAATGATCCAGTGTCCTTTCGCCCCTGGTGGGGCAGGTGATGTGCTGATAAAAGTTTGGCGCTGCACGTTTGAGGTTGGCACTATTAAAGTCCCCCGCCACAATAAGCGCAGCGTCCCGGTGTTGTGTTTGTTGCTGTGTGAGTGCCTCATGCAGCTCGCATAAGGCAGTGTCCGTGTCCGCTTGTGGTGGAATATAAACAGCGCTGATTATGACCGATGTAAACTCCCGAGGAAGGTAAAAAGGACGACACATGATGGACAGTAGTTCCAGGTTTGGTGTGCAGGAGCGTGTGAGAGGAACAACGCTCGCGCTGTTGCACCAGCTGCTGTTCACCATTAAACACACGCCGCCTCCCCTTGACTTCCCCGAGTCCCGCGTGCTGTCCATGCGATGAACCGAGAAGAACTCGGCCGGCTGGATGGCGTGGTCCGGCACCGCTGGGTTCAGCCATGTCTCGGTGAAGCAGAGGAGATTGCAGTCCCGAATGTCTCTCTGGAACTTTATCCTGGCCCTGAGGTCATCGAGCTTGTTTTCCAGTGACTGGACATTGGCGAGCAGGATGCTAGGCAGCGGTGTGCGGTGTGCACGTGCTCTCAGCCTGTTCCTGACGCCGGCTCGTTTCCCTCGGGGCCGCCGCTTCGCGTCGCGTCCTTTGTTGTCCCTCAGGATCTCACTCGGCCAGCTCGGATCCGGAGTTAAAAACGTCGAATTGTGAGTACATTGTATACCAATAAAAACAAGAGTGTCTCTATCATAACTAATGTACCCCATGGTGGTAATTTTGCCAGTTTTAAAACGCTGTAAACTAACTTAAAGAACAAAAACAAAGAAAAGGTGGTCGGAGCAGTCGTGACGGCAGCCGACCTCACCGGCGCCATCTTGGAATTTATCTGATTGGCTGCAGCACATCTCAGTACTTCGACCAATCCCCATCCTCCAGCTGGCTTTTAAGAAGCCATTTCAGAAGTTAGAGTCATGTTTTGCGCTCATCAGATTTATTTATTCTTTTTTTTTCTTGCCTTTTTTTTATTTTTTGAGGAGACTAGATGGGGGGGATTGTGATTTAGCTAGACTGGATTTTGGTTTATTTTCAGCAGCACCCATTGCCAGTCTTCCAATTAGTACCTGACTTTAAACAACTGGTTTGACTTGTAAATATTTCACTTGGTATCACTTCTTGCACTTTATGTAAATAAATACCCATTGCTAATAAATTGTCTAGTTTGTCATCACTTTGGTTTCAACCTGTGCTGGGAATTCAACTAGCCAATGTCTAACAAATTTAAGTGTGCGACCCCTAGACCACCAAGGGTCATAAAACTGAGGCTCAATGATAGTTCAGGGCTGGTGTGAACACTGTAAACAGAGATGAGAAAACTATGGAGGGGACAGTCTCAGCTAAGGGTAAATCCACACCTTTCAGTGGTTTTGAGTGTTTTTCTTGGCAGTGTTGCAGTCCCCCGGAAACTGGACAAGTTTCAAATTTTGACTCCTATATAGAGACTGACCATGGACTGTAATAATATGGTTTTCTAGGAAACTTGTCTCAACACCTTCATCCCATCAACAGTATGCTGGACCTCAATGGGAGCGCCATTTTCACTGCTGATAAAAACAGCAGGTGTATGCAGTTATGTAAATAAAACATGGTGCACAGCATCTACTATTGTTGCCATTCAGGAAACAATTATAACATTTCCCAACAAAAAGCCTCATTTCCCAAAAGAGAAGTCTGCCTTCTACTCCAAACAAGTACCACTGTTAGTAACATAGCAACTAGTGTAGCACTTCAAAGCACTTCAGTAAGTTGCTCTTTAAATGTATGTAAATGTAAATGTTTCACAGAAACCTTTAACCTGTCTCTTTGATCTGTCACAATCACCATTTTCAAAGCAAAATGTTTTGAAAGGCTGGTTCTTACTCACCTCAAAGCCTGCTTGACAGCCCCCCCCCTCCCCGCCCACCCCCCTGGATCGACACCACTTTTCTTGCCACCCCAACAGGTCACCTGAGAACGCCATCATCACAGCACTCCATTTTTTTCTGACAAACTAAAACAACTCCACCTTATGTAATAATGCCTTTTTTTTTTTAAGTTCAGCATTCAATACAGTCAGCACGTCCAGGCAAATCTTAAAGCTTAAACAACTTGGCAGCGGTACTTTTTAGTAGTGGACCAGTCAGACCTCTAGTCTGTCAGACTGCAGAACCTCACCTCCCCTCCGGTCTCTTCCTGAACACTGAAGCTCCACGGGGATGTGTATTGTCCTTATATTCCCTCTTCACCCATGACTCTTTACCTGTGCATGCCAATAGTATTATCATGCTTTTAGACAGGTGATAGGCCTGATCAGAAGCAACAATAAAACAAGCTTATAGGGATAACATCTATCCTGCACCTAGTGGCATGGTGTGAGGAATAACCTGGAAAACGGCTAAAGTAATTCTTGACTTCAGATGTGCTGGAAAACACACTCATGCTCTTATTCACATCAGTGGAGCCACTCTAAAGCATATATCGTATGTACAGTATATAAGCAAAGTTTAAAGTTCCAATCAGTCCACATCTCACTGTTTCTCCACTGCTTACCCACTATGCATCTTCTGTACATCTTTTGTACCCCTTTCTTTAACTGCTGCCTTTACTACCTATATTTATATCCATATCCATTATATCCATAATTGATTCAATATATACATATATGTTTTGTAACATGTTATATTCTTAACATCTCTCAACCACTGCATATGCAGTTGAACCAGATCTAATACAATCTACTTTAATGACAATCAGTTACCAGTGGCGAAAGCGATGCCGAGGCAGGTGGTGAACCCTGTGATGGCGAGAACATCATCAAAGCTTCCAGCAGCCATTAACAACGTAGGCACGCCCTGTTCTACCCCGTAGCCATCTTTCTGCAGCAGCAGCATGGACGGGACCACGACAGCAGGAGACACGGCACCCAAAACAAACCTAAACACAACACACACACTTAAACAACCCTTAGACAAATTGCTTAGGTATGGCTCGCTGTTTAGATCTGTTATAATTGTATATTAACATTTTTTTTTAAGTTGCACCTGTAATTAAATGTAAACTGTGCATGTAATGAGAGGTTAATATAAGCAGGCGAACCCCAGAATAAAGCCCCAAATCCATGGAAGTCCCATGAGGAAGTGCGACAGCAGAGCCACAGTTGAGGCTTCAATTAGACATGGACCCACAGCTACACGGACACACACCGCCTTCAGCTTTTTCAGGGCCTGAAATCAACAACGCATGAAATCTTACTTTTGGTAACCTAACCACAAACACACTGTACTTAGTTGCTTAAATTCATTTTTCAACTGTATTAACTTACAGAATCTGCTTTTTTTCTCTCTGCTTATGTAGAACATTCAAATGTAACTATAAAAAAACAAACTACACATACAAACACAACATGAACTCTTGTCCTGGCAGTATGTGGGCGGAGCAAGGAAATATTTGACATACCGAGGCATCCAATCCCAGGCCAGCTCGGGTCAAAATAACAGCAAGGGCGATGTTTCTGAGTGAAGTAGACCATTTAAAGTTAATGTAAACAGCCTCTGTTACCACGGGGATGTTCCTGAGAAGGAGACCTGCTACCAACATACCTGACCACGCACACACACATACACAAAGTAAAATGTTTACTACCAACTGGGATATCAGTTACACTTTTCTTAATTTGGTTTGGGAAAAAAATATTGCTGAGAATAAAAGAAGGCATTCTACCCAGGAGAGGGGGGAGGGGTGGGAGCCGGGGTAATCTGACAAATCCCACCAGCTTCCCTCCAATCAGAGAGCAGATTAACACGGTGATGATGCCGAAGAGGTTTCCTCCAGGAAGACATTCGTGCTCAGTGATGGACCAAACCACTCCATATAACACTGCAGCCATGGATGCTTTACACACACAAACAAACACTCTGATTAAGCAACATTATGGAAGAGCTCAGAGTGTGATGTCACTAATCAAAATTCAACCAACCACAATTTGATATGCAAATTAGATGACATACTGTAAGAGCCAGATCCAACTAAAGTCATTTATTTATATATGTTAAGTTATGTTAAGTTATAAATGGTCAGTAAGAAAACTTGGCTGCTGTTTGCAGTGAACAGAGGATGGTTATAATGGTGATGGGTAAATATTTTCTGACAAATTTTGGCTGTTGTAAAATAAATCATTGATAAAGAGACCCTAATATGGAATTGTTGCACTTAAGTGAGCTCGTTTACTAGAAATGTGGTAACCAGCTAGTTAAGTTAGATGATATTAGCACTACTCCATCCATCCATTAAGGAACCTCTGTAGTCCAGCTAGGGACCGTAGAGGCCAATGGTGATTATTGTATTTATTTCCATTTGTACAACTGTGGTAGGACCTCCGGTCAACACTCACATGATCATTCACACACTACAGGTAATTTGGGAACGCCAATTAACCTAACCTGCCTGGTGGAAAACCCACCAAGCACAGGGAGAACATGAAAACTTTATGCACACAGACTTGACGCAGGAATCGTGAAGTACACCCTAAATTATAACAGCTATACGCCTTTAACCATGCAAAGTCACATGACTTATTTATCATGTTCATGTGTTTATCAGTGGCTGAGTATGTCTCTAGACCTGAACCCTATTGAGCACAGGTGGGCCATCCTCAAGCAGAAGGTGGCAAAGAGCCATGTGTGTAACATCCAGCAGCTCTGTGATATCATTATGGAGAAGTGGAAAAGAATCCCAGCAACAACATGTGCAGCTCTGGTTAATTTCAGGCCCAGGAGGATTAAGTCCATGATAGATAACAACGGTGTTTATGCAAAATACTGACACTTCAGACATAGTTTTGACATGTTCACTTAGGGTAGACTCATTTTCATTGGCAGTTATTTATACAATAAAGTCTGCATGTTGAGTTATTGTTGGAGGGCAGGAAATCTGTACTGCTAAACGAGCTGTACATTGACACTATACTTCACTACTCTAACGTATATTTAATTTTTCATTTCTATAATGTTGTCCCTTGAAAACATAAAATAAAGTGGTTGCTGAAATGTGACAGGTGTACTCATGTGTGGGATGTAGAGATGTTCTTGGACTGTATTGGTAGTTTATTAGAATTATTTGAATATTACTTCCAAATGTTTATTTGGAATTTTATACTATACAACTGTTTATAATTTACCAGACCACCAAAAGGCACCTGCACATGTTTTACTTCAGTTGTCTCACTTTCTGCTTTGTAGTCTACATCACTTGTTTTCTTGTCACAACCTGGTCTTGCTATTGGGTTGTTCATCTGATTCCTGGTTTCATCCACTATTTAACATTTACTTGATTTATTCATGAATATTTTCCGTAAGTGCATACTTAAGTGTGACTTCTTTAAATTACTAAAAATAAATAGAATCTAGGGGTGAGAGAGTGGGACCGTCATTCATTTGTTTGTCACTTGAAGTTATTCATAATTCATTGGTATGCCACTTTGTCCTCTTCACCTTTGGTAATACATGATGCGAGTAGGCCGCGGGGAGGACATGGACATCGCTTCCTCAGCCACAAACAGCATCGTTGCTTTTGCTCCGTGTTGGTGAAGGCGTCTATCGAGTGTACGGCTCTCTGCACCTCGGCCTCTCCCGTGTCCTCAATCATCAACGCCTGGAACGTCTGATTATCTGAACAGTGCTGGGAATATGAATTGAAACCTAATCGTAAACCTGTGCTGAACACCTTACTGTGTGTGTGTGTGTGTGTGTCATGACAACAGATAAGAAATATTAGAATAAAGTACATATCAGAGTGCAAGTTCCTGTTTGTTTTGCAGGGTTTGTCTCACACACTCTCTCTTTTATGCACACACACACACACACACACGCACACACACATATACACATTCATAAATGTGTGTGTGTCTATATTAATATATAGGCACACACATTACATGTCATAAGACTTACTCATGTAACAACAAAGTACAAATATATAAAGAGAAGAATGTGGAACATAATACTGTATTTTTTATACTTATAAATAATGATATTACAATACAGTATATTATATACGCCAAGGTCTTTAAGTGTATAAGTGTGTATACTGTAAATACAATATGTAATAAAAAAATATCAGAAAGTGATAATGCTACTAATAATAATGCAAAATGATTATTTTTTTCATGCATTAATAACCCATGATGTACCTCTGCATGGTTTCCCACCACACGAGCTTCGTCCTCCACCGAGTGGGACGAATCAGGTTGAAGCTTAGCATGATCCATAATACAGTGAGATCACTTCATCACTGACCTAGTGCTCTGACCATTGAGGAAGTTCACCCTCCACTTCCTGCTCACTAACGAGGCGGACCTACCGGCAGCCTATGACACACCACTGAGGACAAAATATGGTATGTTGAAATTCAAATTATGATTCATTAGGTGTTGTTTAATAGTCTATAACAGCAGCTCTAACAATTCTGTATATAGTAGCAGTTCTTTTACAGCCACGTGTAAGGTGGATGTATAACATAAATTACTGACATAATGCAGTTTACTAGAAAAGAAGACTTTTATCAAGGAAGTCTCTGCCTGGTAACAGTCAAAGGTAATGCTGTATAACTATATAACTTTAGGTTCAAAGACATATCTCACAACAATTCTGGGTAAATTGAGGTGCATGTGGTAACACTTCCTATATCTTGTATCCAGATAAAGATACTGTGCATGCCAATAGCTTGTGTGTCTGTTGGAACCATTTTGTAAAATTGAAAAATGCAAATGTGTTACCTATCGTCTGTCTGCCTCCGCGTCTCTCTATGACTTACATATATTATACATATTATACATATTGGTAACTGGTTCTTTTATTCTACGCGACACAGATCACGTGGGCGAAAGCTTAATTACACACTCTTAGCTAATAAAAAACAGAGTGTGTATTTGTCTATATCTTACCCGATTCGGGACCTGGCTGGTACACGAAGTGCAGCGAACGGATAATTCTTCTTCTTTTAATTCATCCTAAAAAAATAAATAAATCAGACACTTTTTTTAAACCTAACAATCACAGAAAAATATTATTCAAGCCCCATTCTGCTTTGTTTAATATAAAGCTTCATGTGTGTGTAAGGATTTAGTATATACATAGAAACACAGGTTGTTTCTATGTGCAAAAATATGATTATAGTGTTGGAAATTGGTAATATTGTATTGAACATTTATATTTTTATCAAATAAAAAGGAAACACAAATACAATTTCATGCCCTTTTATGTCTGTAGTGTCTGTAACCTCTTTTAAATATAATCTTTTTAATGATCCTAATTGTCATTCAGATGAAACCTGGATTTAGATTTCACATCAAAAGCCATAAACGTGAAAAAGTGTATTATTCTAAACTGCAAATCCACTGCACATGAATTTGACATCATTATGGACACTACAGATTTCTTGCTTTTTAAGAATAATAAAAAAAAAAGCAACAATGTTTACAGGTCAAATACTTTAAAGGACTTACACAGTTTTAGTATCAATACATAAAGAAATATGAATAAAAAAATGGCCATTTTTGGGGCTCTCATAAAATTCTCTCTCCAAAACGACAACTTAAAATGTTAAGGGAAGTGAGATCAGTCAATTCCATGTCGCATAAACTTAAAAAGTAGCTTTTTTTGGTCTGTATTATTATGTGTATTACATAATAAATAAATTAATAAAATCAGTACCGATACCCTAACTGGCTGTTTGCATAAATCTCACATTTTCAGGGATTAAATCAAATAAATATAAAAAAAATATATTTAAAGCTTTTGGTGTTTTGATGTGAAGTGAGGCTTAAACGGAGGCAGCAGATTAAACTGAAGAGTTAATCCGAATTAATCCAGACAATTAACTCAGCATATGTTACATTAGCACCTCATGGACTAAAACAATGGACTACACATGTAAATAATATTACACACACACACACACACACACACACACACACACAGTGAAGTAGCCAGATTAAATCTGCAATAATAAATAATTATAATAATTAAAAAAAAACGAAAGACCAGCAACAACAATAACAGATAGAGAAACAGATAGAGAAACAGATAGAGATTTGTACTGTACACGTCAGTATGTTCGTCTCCTTTTCGGCTCACTCGCATCATACGCGTTATAATGTAACGCTGTTGTCATGGTTACTCACTTTCAGCAGAATTCGCCTTTTCTTCTTCCTCTGATGCTGCGCCGTAATTTTAGGCTCGATCCCAAACACTTTCTCACTCTCTCTGTGCGCGCACTCTACAGGCTGCAGTGTCCTGGCATTTACACCCTACTCAGTGCACTACATAGAGTATAAGGAGCAGTTTGGGATAGAATCAGTCACAAGTAACGCGAATAAGCTAAAATGGGTGGCTGACTGAAAACTGCACGGAGTTCACTAACGGCTTTACTGACCATGACAAAATAAACAATGAGACTAATAACATTTTAGTGTTTAAAATTGATTAAAAACACCATCTTCATCAAACAAAGGTTTATCACTTTATAACAGAGAGACGTTTTCATTACCTTTGATTATTCTTAATTATTTGCAATGACATGCTTTAAAAAAGTGATATTTAACAGTCATATTTAATACATTTTACTCATACATAATAGAGTAAATTTCACAGTTTCAAACAATCATAGCCTTCATCAGTGATGTGTTCGATTTGCTAGCAATATGTTAATAGATGTAATAATTACAATAACAGTTAGGAAATAAAAAAATAATATGATTACACACAACACAAACAAACAAACAAAACAATGAATGGCCAGAAAACGTCAGTGCCAAATAATGTGTCTCCCAAAAAGGGGCCAATATTTCTTTTGTTGAATCATTTTTAAAAGTCTTGCCCTGATTGGGTGTTGGTAAACAATTAAATAAAACACTAACCAGAATTTACCATAAATCAGTCAAAAATGTTGACTTAACAACCAGAAAATGTAATATATATATAAAGATTTAGCAGACACTCTTATCCAGAGCGACTTACATTTTTATCTCATTACACATCTGAGCAGTTGAGGGTTAAGGGCCTTGCGCAAGGGCCCAACAGTGGCAACTTGGTGGTTGTGGGATTTGAACCTGGGATCTTCCGAACCATAGTCCAATGCCTTAACCACTAAGCTACCCCTGGCCCTATATATATAATTTTAAACATGGGAAGTGATGTCATACAATGATGTCATACATGATAAAGATTATAAATGATATGCTGGTCAATAAAACTATCACTGTGTATAACATTTTACTGCATATCATACAAATTCAAATTCAAATTCAAATTCAAATTTTATTTCTCACATACACAATCATACAGAGTACAATATGCAGTGAAATGTTTTTGTGCGACCACAGAGTCGCGACGGCAGCCGCCTAAACAGCGCCATCATAGAAGATAAGAAATAGATACATTAGGATACGAGGGTAAAAAGTCCCCTCCCAGACTGTCCTTCGAAAAGGGCAGTGTGCGATAATACTGTGTAGGTTCGGCGACAAATAAAATTTTAATTATAAATGTATATACATATACAGTTTATTAAGTCACAGCCAGGTGGCACAGTGGCATCGTGGTTAACGGTATCGAGTTATATCTTCAGGGCCCGGATTCGATTCGATTGCATGTTCTCCCCGTGCTTGGTGAGCTTCCTCCATGTACTCCGGTTTCCTCCAAAAGTCCAAAGACATGCAGATCAGGCTAATTGGTGTTCCCATCTACACCCATAGTGTGTGAAAAAGCATGTGAGTGTGTATGCGTGTGCCCTGCCATGGATTGGCACCCTGTCCAGATTGTATACCCAGTCTTGTGCCCCAAGTCTTCTGGGATAGACTCCAGGCCCACACAACAAAGGTCTTCTCTAGCATATCACAAATCATCATTATAAATATCAAAATAATGCAAAAGGTGGTCTAATAAAATATTGGAGAGTTCAGCTTAATCAATTAATTAGTTCATTCATTCATTTAGGGAAACTTTTGAGTATTTATTTTTGGCCAGACAGTGTTTATATACAAATGAATAAAGCTTTATTATTATTATTATTATTATTATTATTAATATTATTTTCCACATTGTACATTAATACTGAATATGTCCAAACTATGAAATAATACACATGAATTTGTTTAACAAGTCAGTAAATATTTTAAATTTTAGATTCCCCTAAATAGCTACATTTAGCTTTGGCACATACATGGCATTCTTTCATCAGATTTACCTGGAATAGTTTGATGATGGTGGCTCCCTGACATCCCAAAACAGCTTGTTTTCAGATGTGAAATGAATTGCTAAAGGTTTTGGTTTTTATGCCTCAGTTTGACCAACCCAGTTTTGGGATGTTATTCATGCATCCACTCCGGTGGACTGCATGTGCTTGAGAACTCAATTTAAAGGAATGTGTATTAGTCAAATAATCAGTAGGACTATTTACTGTATAATGTGAAAAGTATGACAATATATTAAGTTTAAATGATGTTTAGCAACTGTTTTAACATATTTAGCATTTTTTACACTGTAGCCTGTTGAATAATCAACAATGTGGGTGTGTGTAGACTGTAGTCTTACATAATCTGTTTTCATCAACAAAAATAAAAAGTGCTATCTACTTAAAAAAATATGGTAACACATATTTGCACATATTATTTTTAAGCAGCTTTTAAGGCTTGATTTTTTTTTAGAAGGATTTACTTGGATAAATTAAGTAAAAAATCCTAAATTATTTAGTCAGACGCATATTATTTTTATGTAGTATTTACGGCTTGATTTTTTCCCCTAGCAGAATCTACTTAAATAAATCATGTAAAACATCCTAAACTATTTAGCCAGACAAAAGGTACCCATATTTATTAAGGAAAATTACTTAATATAAATAAAAAAAAAAAACATTTTATAATGAAATGAATACATAATGAATTTTGGTGTTAAACATTCTTTTATTTCATGTTTCACTGGTATCAAAATATTAAAAACTGTGTAAAACAGTGTATATTACATTTACAGCAGTTTTAAGATCTGTAAAACAATCTGTAAAACAGTTTGTAACTGACAATTTCTATGTCATTGAAATCAACTGTTTAGCATTATATGCTAACATCTTTTTTGTGGGAATAGTCACATTCTGTACTAAAACCTGACAGAACTTGTACAGTAAACCATTTCTAGGTTCATATCTTTGTAACATTGTAAAACAATGTTTCAGTGAACTGTGGAGACACTACAACAAACTCAAGTATGGACAGAATGTTTTCAGTAATGTTCACAATGTTTAATTTATTTCATTTATATTACTGACACTAGTGCAAGAAAGAAACTTATTTAAGAAATCGAATTAAAATGTAAAAATTAGTAAGGGGCTTAACTTACTTCTTAACATTTTACACTGTTCGTCTGTTCCTTCAAAATGGCGTCTGATCACTGCTGTGATTGAGATTCAAATTAAGGTGACTCAATAAAACCCGGATAATTGGGCCAATTCTCTTAAATTAAATATGAAGCCTTTTTTCCACAAAATTTTAGCGTAAATGGTCCCTTAAATTGGGCCTAAAAATTGCACCCATTTCCTTAAAAAAATTGGTAAAATTTATTTCTTAATTTTATTTGTGAAATGTTCTCAATATATAAGAAATGCAGAATAAAAAAAAATTAAATATGCATATTATTTTTAATGATTACATAAATTTTTTTAATGAAAATTACAAGCCCCATGATTTATTTTTACAGTCTAAGTGTATTCTTACACCTTTGTCTGATTTCGAAGAGATAATATCAACACTTCCTGGCTCCTGACCTTCCTCCCTGGACAAGTAAATTTGGAACATTGTTGAGGAATGAAGTGACCACATTTATTCCTAGAACGATCTTAATTACCTCTGATGTCATGGCCAAATTAGTATTTTTTGGCAGACATAGACATTTGTGTAATGCACAATTTCATCTGTCAGATTTGCATGCAATAGATGCATGAAGCACCTTTGACTACACTGTTATTATCTCACAATAAAATTAACCTAAACAAAATATTGTTTTGATGGTAAATACCCTGCAAATTACATAGTGGTAAAATAAATAAACTGACTTGTTACTCATTACATTAAATCAAATCTTTAATCAAATAATGTTCACTAATTGAATTCTCTAGAAGTTATTTTATGGCATTTTTTACTGCAAGGGTCATTTAAAATAAAAATAAAAAATGGCTAGAAACTTGTACCATGAAAAACTTTTTTTTTGTCTGTCTGTCGGCCATCTTGGTTGAAATAAATCTTTAGTTACAGGTACAACTGCTGGCCACTAGGTAGAAACCTATGGAGCGATGCAACAGTGTCCACTGTAGAGCCTGGTATGCGCTTAGAGCATTGCAACCTGTGCATTTACAAAAAATGTCTGTTGAATAGTTGTTCACTATAGTGACCACCATGCATGAAAAGCCCAGTGTGTGTATGAAGAAGAACATTTGGCTTTATAATTTGCCTCTATACTGGAATATATTGCAAAAGTCTTAAATAATGTAAATGAACATGTAAATAATCTCTTCTCCATTTTTCTTTATCCACTTTTTGTATTAAACAGCTGTGGATTATTTGATCCTCACAACAAGCATATCAATATACGTTGGTCACAAATAATCTTGAAGCCTGAACACTCGGCATAGTTTTCCACCATTACTAGGATTAAATTTGGTACTTTTGTGTTAAATGAATCTGATTTCTGACACTGTTCAATACTAAAGGCAAACCGATTAAGTTATTTTGTCCTTTTGTCACTGGGTCATCATTTGCTTTTGGCCTGATTCCAGGTGAAGTGTAAAGTATTAGGAAAATGTGTCTGCGTCACACATAAGAATCTCTCTAGGACAAAGAGACCAGGTCAAGTAAACAGGTATGAGTTGTGAAGATTTAAACCTGAGCTACTGAAGAAACGCCAGTCTATAGAGTTTAATACCACAGGTATGTTTTAATGCTTATTCTTATTGATAGAATTGCCAAAAAGAATAATAATAATATTACATGCTGAAATTTAATCAACTTGGTGGATTAAGTTCTGGTAATAATGCAAGTATAAAGTATTGTGAAGCATTAGAATTGAATATATTTATTTAAATTTTACAATTGGAATGTTGAACAATTTGCATGTTTGTATATTGTATTACTTTATAAATATCATATGTAAAAAGAAGTTAAAACAATTAATAAAATTGCAATATAAAAACAAAGCAACCTTCAGTTTATGAAAATTAGCTAGATACCTGCTGTCCTGTTTTTTTTCTGTATTAGCTTATTTCATGTAGTCATTAATTTATTTTAATACATTATAAAAATGTAGAATCAGGTAACACAGCATTTTGGAGCTGTAGTTCTCAACCCTGCTCTGCAAATTTTAGTGTTAAGGCAGCTCTTGTTGGAGTTTCAAAATTGTCCTCCAGTCTGAGTGCATGCATGGTATTTGCATGTTCTCTCATGTATGGTGGGTTTTCTCTAGGTACTTCGGTTTACTTTTACAGTCCAAATACATGCAGTGTAGGCTGACAGGTGTTTTGACATAGTGTATGATTTGGTGTATGAATGTGTGTGCTATTGTTGAATGATGTCATGGGACTGGATTATGTGTGTAGCTTGTCTTGAAATTCGTGGGATTTTTCCTTGGGATTTTTCTGGGAAAATCTTTTTTTTTTTCTTCTAAAATTAATAGTCAGCAGTATTAACTCCGTACCATAGAACATTGCATAATATGTGACAAATATTCTGGCACCACTGTTGTGACGTACTGACCACCATATCTAGAATTCAGAACAATTTGTTTCCAAGATCATGGGACTGAAACTGGATGATGAGGAAACTATGGTTTCCTTTGGACGTTACATCGCTCTTTACAAGCATCCTACCACTGATGCCATAATAGCTGTTAAAAGAGATTGGAAGAGGACAGCATCCTCAACACTAGAAGCAGTCTTAATCTTGACCAGATCTGTTCTGATCCTGTCTGGTTCTGTCTTAAAACTTGCGGTTTGACTTCCACCATCCATTGCAACACAAATACCGTGTCATAAGGACACTGCACCACAGGGTAGACCTCCCTACCTTTACTGAGGCCGAACAGGAAGAAAAAAAGCGTCTGAAGGCAGCAATGTGGATATCATAAGACACAACGAGACACAACGGAAGAAAAATCTTGTCATCCCGTATGTCGCTTGAAGTTGCAAAAATGTTATTAAAGGATTTTTGGAAAGCACAACATACCAATTTATTTTAAACCAACCAACACACTAAGACAGAGACTCGTCCTCCCCAAAGACCACACACCAAAACATAAGAAAAGTGCAGTGACAAGTGTTCAGACTGGTAGTTCTACACTGGGGAGACAAAACAACCTCTTCATGTATCAACACAGAAGGAGCAACACCTCTGGTCCAGAATCAGCAGTATACTGTACTTTTACTTGAAAGACAAAGGACACACATTTCAGGATCAAATTGTGTGAATTTTTGACAGAGAAGATAAATAGTTTGAGAGACGGGTGAAAGAAGAACATCTATGTGCAGAAGGAAAATCCTTCTCTCAACAGAGGTGGAGAACTCTGACACAACCTGCCTCCTATTTTTCATGCTGCCCTTTCAACTATCCCAAGAAAGATCAAGACCTCTTCACGTGTCCACCAAGAAAGCCACACATTACCCCTAAAGGCTTTCTCTAATCTCTCTTTATTGTTACCCCAACAGCCCTTTTATCTCTACCATCATAACGACTCTATAATAATGTAACAATCCATTTCAGATACAGGTGGACCCTTTGACCTTGAAGGATTTAAATACACAGAACTTTTCAACTTACTTTACACTGTGGAAGCTATTTGGATAAATAGTAAAATTGTTCTACCAAATTAAGAAGTTGTCCAGTTGACATGAGTCAACTTTCAGATAACCTCACCTGGATGACCTCGTATGAATGTCATTCTAAAATCAGATAATGTTTATAATTTAAAGCATGATTGAATAACTTTTGTCAAAAAGTCAGGTAAATTATTACTGTTCAATATACTTCATATTCTTATTTTGTAACTAGAGTGTTTTTTAATTTAATTCAATTTTATTTTATTTTATTTTACTTTTCTTAGGTAACTATCCATCATGAAGCTGAACATTTTTCTTTTTCTGTGTCTCAGTGGTAAGACTTTTTTATTTAGTTATTTATTTATTTGTTTATTTATTTATTTAATTGACTGCATGGTTTATTGAACTTTTTTAAATTCACTCTTACTTCCACTAACTTTTTACTCTTATAAAACTGAAAAAAAAAAAAATTGTTATTCATACTGTCTGGGTTAAAATTAAGCAGGTACTGACATAATAACTAATTATATATATATTTATATATTTTGGCCAAACCTTTGTATAACATTGTATACACGTACAGTACATTTATTTCAGTACGGAGTCGGTCCCCTTTTTGCAGCTATAACAGCTTCCAGTCTTCTTGGAAGCGTGTCCACAAGATTTTGTAGTGTTTCTGTGAAGACTCGTGTCCATCCATTCTGTAGAGCATTTATGAGGTCAGGCACTGTTGTTAGACGAGAAGGCCCAGCTCACAATCTCCGTTTCAGTTCGTCCCAAAGGTGCTTGATGGGGTTGAGGTCAGGGCTCTGGTTGGGCCGTTCAAGTTCTTCGCATGAAACTCATCAAACCATGTCTTTAAAGCCCTTGCTTTGTGCACTGGGGCACAGTCATGTTGGAATAGAAAAGGGCCTTCTCCAAACGGTTGCCACAAAGTTGATAGCGTAGCATTGTCCAAGATTTCTTGGTATGCTGAAGCATTACAGTTGCCCTTCACTAGGGATAAGAGGCCTGATTGAAACATTTGGATTCAACAATTAAAAGGTTTGTCCACACAGTTTATCTACTCACAAATTGATATTACTTTTAATTTAAAAAGGAAATACTAAACCTGGTTTGCTGAACAGGCAGGTGCCCCTTTAGCTTGGGACAGTCACCCAGTACACCAGCTCACGTGTCCAACACAGGACATCGCTACCTGAGATTTAGGCTGCTATAGTGATTAATCCACAATTATCCTAAATATACACTCAGTACTCTCCCAACAATTCATTCATTGTTGCTTTATATGAACTCCGATCTGAAATGATCGTTTTTTGAATTACTTATTTGGTAAACAAATTATATTAAAAGAGAGAGAGAGAGAGAGAGAGAGAGAGATTTGATTAAAAAAGTCAAGTACATAAGTTGTTATACAAAATAAATTGTAAATAAAATTATTTTAGTGATAATTTAACACACTAAAACATTTTTTTTTAGATTTAATTAATTGCTTTATAAATTTCCTATGCTGGTTTTGGTTCCTTACATCTTTAGATGCTAATTATATATCAAACATTCTTTGTTTTAGACATTAAGAATTTATATATATATACATTATATGAATATTTTTCACCAGTTAAAGTTTACTGTGATTACCAAAAATAAAATGCCTTTAACAGGTCTGGCCCCAGTTGCTGTATCCATCCTGCTAACCATCCCTCACAGATATGAGTTGATCCCTACAAGATTGACATGGGCTAGTGCACAGACTTACTGCAAAGCAAAGTACACCGACCTAGCAATAACCCTAAGTGATACGGACTGGCTAAGATTGAAGACAGTAGCAGGCAGAAAAGGTCTGGCGACAAGTGCATCAATGTTTGTCGGACTGTGGAATGATGTGAATAGCTGGCGTTGGTCCTTATACGACCTTTCACTGAATATTGCCAATTATACCAACTGGTACGCTGGACAGCCTGATAATCTAAGTGGGAATCAAGCATGTGTTGCTATAATTACACTTAATCAGTGGTTTGATCAACCATGTACAGACCTAAGACCCTTCATTTGCTATGATGGTGAGTCTATAATGATAATAATGATGATTTGCTTGGTTTTGATTTCATGGCTCTGGTTACATTTTGTGTTTTACTGTACCTTTGTATCCTATTTTCTGTGGAGGCCGGTGCTAACAGACACAACCTTATGTTTACTTTTACCCCACAGTTAATTTCAGTGGCAAATTTATCTCTATTACCAGTCCTTTGCTGACCTGGCTTGATGCTCGGACCTATTGCAGACAACATCATACAGACTTGGGCAGCTCTCTTAGCAGCTCAGATCAAGACATAATTGATCAGTTAGCAGCAACCAGTAACAGTCCCTGGATAGGGCTATACAGAGACACATGGAAGTGGTCAGATGGGTCCAATGCTACAAATATCAAGTGGACTCCTGGAGAGCCAAATAATGCTGGAACAAATGATAACTGTGGAGTATTTCGTAATGGACTATTAATTGATGCTCCCTGCAGCATCCCATCCTATTTCTTCTGTCACACATGTGAGTCTTTTGGGTTATCAAGTTTAGTTAGTGTGGTTTATATTGTGGCGTGGGCGGGGTTTCGGGTAACAACCATCATGCTCTGCGGGAGGGACTGTTTATGTGTTCACCGTGTTGGGGAAAGGTGTTTGGTTTAGTGGCTTCAGCCAGGGTATGTGTGATAGGGTGTTCTTCTTTTAAGCCGTCTCATGTGTTCGTGTTGTGAGATTGTGTGCTTGAATAAAATACTCCCAGCCATTTGCATTGGGCAGCAAGATAAGCTCGCTCGTCTCTCCACCATCCTTTCAGGCGATAAAACCGCCACATTGGTGTCAGAAGTGGGATCATGGAGAGTCGCGAGTTGGAGCGCACTCCGGAGGAAATCCGGAGGATCCAAATGGGCCGCCGAGTAGCGGAGCAGCTGCGGAGAAAGAAAACCCTCCCTGATGGGGCTAGTGCGGGCAAAGAGCGGCGACCGGAGCGGAGCGGCGCGTTCCAGGTTCCAGTATTGGACCTCGGGGAGGAGTCCTCCAGTGACGTGGCGCCGACACCGGAGCAAGCTACAGCTCCGTGCCCCGTCCGCCAGCGAAGCGACCTACAGCTGCGCCTGCCGGCCTACAACGGCGCCGGCGATCCCCAGGCGTTCATCGCCCAGGTAGAGCTAGCCGCCAAATTCGCGGGCTGGTCCCCGGCAGAAACAGCCGTCCGGGTGGCCCTCTCGTTGGAGGGTGACGCGCTGCGGGCGTTGCAAGATCTCCGGGCTGATGAGCGGGACGACTGGTTAAAGCTGCAGCAGGCGCTCTGTTTCCGTTTCGGCGCAGGAGACCGTAACGAGGCCGCGGGCGAGGAGCTGGCAACCCACGTGCGGAGCGCCTCTGAGCCACTAGGGGCGTTCGCCATGGACCTGCGATCTCTCGCGCGCCAGGGCTACCCGGATTTCGGACACGGCCAGCAGGAAGAGCTAGCTCGTCGCGCGTTTCTTCGGGGAATCCGGCCGTACCGCCTTCGCGAGCACCTCCGGTTAGCGGCACCGGCGTCGCTGTCCGAGGCGCTGCGCGAGGCTGAGCGCGCCGAGCCCATCTTGGGAGAACACCACGGCGAGAGAGCCGAGCGATCTTCGGTGGCTTGCGGCCGCTGGGGAGGTGAACCTAGCCGGGGACAGGGCTACCCGTCGCGGCTAGGCATCGACCCGGCCGGCAAGTATCCGCGACAACGCCGAGGCCAAGGATACCGCTGCAACGTTCTCCGGCCGGAGGACAGCGTACCCCAGCAGCCGTTAAACTAGCTTCGGGGGGCACCGAGGGGAAACCGCCTCCCACAGCCATCTTTGTTCCCCCAACTGCCGGATTTAACTTCCGGTCGGGACGTGTCGGAAATCGCGCAGGGGTCTACGTGGACTGCGGCCTGGACAACGTTTCGCTGCGGGCGCTCGTGGACACCGGCTCTACAGTTTCGCTGCTGCGCGGGGGATTGTTGAAGCGCGGAGAGCGCGGTCGTGTGCTGCCGGACCCGGCCGTGAACATTCGCACCGTGTCGGGAAGTTATTTGAGGATACGGGCCTGTCGCACAGTGCGAATACAAGTAGGTGCAATCATTCTTTTTCACCCATTCTTTGTGGCGGATATCGAGGATGATTGTATCTTGGGATTAGACATTTTGGAAAGGTGGGGTGCGGTACTGAATCTCGCAGACGGGACTCTGCGTGGTAGTTTCGGTTTAGCTAGGTTGCTAGTGCCCAAAGCGCGGCCGGACGAGTTAGTAGCACGCACCAGCGGGGCGGAACTTCCGGTGGACGCGCCATGTAAACATCCGGTAGCTGTCCGAGCGAGAATAATGGCCGAGCTGATGCGGCGTAGCAGTGTAGGGCTAAATCAGACGCAGACCGACGCCGTGAAGTCCCTTTTGCACGAGTTCGCCGATATTTTCGCAGTGGATGAGCGCGAGTGCACGCATACCGATTTGGTGCAGCACCATATCGATACGGGTAACGCCGCTCCTGTTCGGTTACATCCGAGACGCCTCCCGTTAGCTAAACGAGCTATAGCCGAGCAGCAGCTGCGTGAGATGGCCGACTCGGGCGTTATAGAGCCAGCATCCGGACCGTGGTCTTCACCCGTTGTACTGGTGCGTAAAAAGGACGAATCGTGGTGGTTTTGTGTGGACTACCGGCGGTTAAACGAGGTGACGCGCAAGGATTCTTATCCGTTACCGCGAATAGATGATGCGCTGGAACACGTTGCGGGCTCGTCGTGGTTTAGCTCGTTGGATCTGCGTAGCGGGTATTGGCAAGTAGAGCTCGCCCCGGAAGCACGACCCAAAACCGCGTTTTCGATCGGACAAGGTGTCAGACAAGGACGGGAGGTGTTTCTAGCTATCCGGCGGGCGAATTTGCGGCTCAATCCCAAGAAGTGCCAGTTGTTGCGGCAAGAAACTGTCTTTCTGGGACACGTCATTAGCGCTCAAGGGATTGCCACCGATCCAGCCAAAATTGCCGCGCTACAGAATTGGCCTGAGCCGTCAAATGTGTCGCAGCTGCGCACCTTTCTCGGGTTAGCGTCATACTATCGCCGGTTCGTGAGGGATTTTGCTACGATCGCCAGCCCGCTGCACGCGCTCACGAGAAAGAACCAGCCGTTTCGCTGGGACAGGGAGCACGCGCGTGCGTTCACACGGTTACGGGAAGCTCTGGTTACGTCGCCCGTTCTCGAATATCCTGATATAGCTCGTACGTTTATTCTCGACACGGACGCGAGCGATGTAGGGCTGGGGGCCGTCCTGTCTCAGGTTGCCGGGGGCAAAGAGCGTGTTGTCGCGTACTTCAGCCGCGCGTTGTCTGGGCCGGAAAAGAATTACTGCGTCACGCGGCGCGAGCTGCTTGCGGTCGTCGCGGCCCTTAAGCATTTTAGGCCGTATTTATACGGGCAATCCTTCTTGCTGCGGACCAACCACGCTTCGCTGGTGTGGCTGCTCAGTTTTAAAGAGCCCGAGGGACAGTTAGCGCGTTGGCTCGAACGGTTGCAGGACTATCATTTTACCGTTCAGCACCGAGCGGGAAAATTGCACGCTAACGCCGATGCGTTATCCCGCCGGCCGTGCAGCAAGGAGCGTTGTCGACACTGCGAGCGGGTTGAAGAGCGTGTGGGTGGTCACGACATCGAACACACCCCGACCCCCGTGAATCAGAACATTCTCCCTGCGCAGTCTTCCGAAACCCCCGTCGGTAATCGGCCGTCCGAGCCGGCGTGCAGCCGAGTCACTGCGGCACCTACACCATCGCCGGTGGTCGTTTCGCCTGTGCCACAGATGGACTGCGATCAGCTAATGGTCGAGCAGGAGAAGGACCCGGCATTGCAGCGGGTATTAAGTTGGGTTAACGCGGGCCAGAGACCGGATTATGCCGCAATCGCCCACCTGGGACCCGAAGAAAAAGCTCTCCACTCGCAGTTTCACCGACTAGCGTTGCGGGGGGGCTTACTCTACCGCCAGTGGGAACGGCCGTGTGGCGCTGGCGAATCTTTTCAGCTGCTGGTGCCGCGGACTTTGCGGGCATGTGTGCTGGGGATGGTTCATGGGCACGCGGGTTCGGGACACTTTGGGGTAACTAAGACACTGCGGCGGTTGCGTGCTCGGTTCTACTGGCCGGGTTGTGATACTGACAGCGAACTTTTTGTTCACAGATGCGATGTCTGCACGGCAAAGAAGGGCCCTACCCAGCGCTCGCGAGCACCCTTGCAAGACTTTCGGGTGGGGGCGCCCATGGAACGTATGGGCGTGGACATTCTGGGGCCGTTTCCCATCTCTGATCGCGGGAATCGTTATGTGCTGGTGGCCATGGATTACTTCACCAAGTGGCCGGAGGCGTTCGCTGTTCCGGATCAGAGCGCTTCCACCACGGCTCGAGTGCTGGTGGATGAGGTGTTCAGCCGATTCGGCTCCCCGGAGCAGTTGCACAGTGATCAGGGGCGTAACTTCGAGGCGGAGGTGTTTGCGGCGGTGTGCGAGCGCCTCGGGGTGAAAAAGACCCGCACCACGCCCCTGCATCCACAAAGTGATGGCCTCGTGGAGCGGTTCAACCGAACACTCACCACCCAACTCGCCGTGCTTACCAGCAACCGGCAAAAAGATTGGGACGAGCATTTGCCTCTCGTGCTTTGGGCGTATCGCACAGCGGTGCAGGAGTCCTTGCAACTGACGCCAGCTGCGTTAATGTTCGGTCGCGAGTTGCGCACGCCTGTGGATCTGGTGTTCGGGCCCCCGCCTCAAGTGGATTTACCCACGAAACCAGGTTTGGACTATTTTTATTCATTGAAAGACAAACTGTTTCGTGTCCACGAATTGGCGCGTAGACACTTGGCGGACGCCGGGGTTAAGCAGCGCCGCGTGTACGATACCCACAGCCGGGGGCGCGACTTTGCTACTGGGGAGCAGGTTTGGGTGTATTCCCCCGGAAGGAAAAGGGGGCTCTCACCTAAGCTTATGTCGCACTGGGTGGGCCCCTGCACGGTCGTCGCACAGCTCTCTGATGTGGTCTACCGGGTGCGGTTGACGGGGCGGTCGCGATTGGTCGTGCTCCACCGGGACCGGCTCGCTCCCTACCAGCCCCACGTCAGCAAAACATCGAGCTCTGTGGAGGCCGGTCCGCCTCAGGAAGAGGGCTGTGCCCCGCCTCGCCCCGCAAAAAGACTCCGGCGTTCACAACGCCAGCGCCGCCCACCGTCACGCCTGCTAGACTGAGTTCGCCATGGTGACCGGGGACGGTCACAGCTCGGGTGGGGGCAATGTGGCGTGGGCGGGGTTTCGGGTAACAACCATCATGCTCTGCGGGAGGGACTGTTTATGTGTTCACCGTGTTGGGGAAAGGTGTTTGGTTTAGTGGCTTCAGCCAGGGTATGTGTGATAGGGTGTTCTTCTTTTAAGCCGTCTCATGTGTTCGTGTTGTGAGATTGTGTGCTTGAATAAAATACTCCCAGCCATTTGCATTGGGCAGCAAGATAAGCTCGCTCGTCTCTCCACCATCCTTTCAGGCGATAAAACCGCCACAATATATAAAAACCAATCAATGAGTGTTTGTGCATGTGTGTTTCTATAGTTTACCCAACACGGAGTCAGATAATTAGACTGCAGGTGGAGTATGATGGGAGTGTGTTTGACCCTGCTGTCCAGTCAATCATTTTAAATCAAGTGAGTCATAAGATTGTACAATTGTGTGTCAAATGTTGTTGTTGGTATTTCTTACTGCTTATCTGCTTAAATTTTGTTTGTCTTCAGTAATCCACCTCAGTAATTCTTGGTTTCTCTGTGACATTTATTTGTTTCTTTTCCTAAGTAATTAAACCCCAATTCTGATCTTCAGATTAAGCAGAAACTGAAGGAAAATGGCATGTTGGAGAACACCACAGTTACCTGGAGTGTGCAGCCCGATGGAAACATTTTTCACTTAAAAATAGGTGACATGTAACAGCTTAATCAGGAGTGTCCAAATTTAGCACAATTTGTAATACACAAGCACCTAAACATATACATTAACATATACATTAAGTAAATATCCTTGTAATTGTATTACTTTGTATGTAACTCACCCTGTTTGACTTTTCAAGTAAAATTTTCAAGTCACTTTTAATTTTATGGGAAATGTTTAATATTCAACATGTTTAGTAATATTCAATAAGTAAAAAGTCAAAAAGGGTCTGTTCACATACTGGGTTTAGTGCATAAGTGCGTCATAATGAAAAACAATTCTTATATTGAATGTAAAGAATTAAATAAAAAAAATTAAAAGTACTTAGTGCATACTATGAACAGTCTGTATAATCTATAATATTCTTTTGATTATTACTGTTCATAAACATACTCTTAAGTTATCACATTTTGTTATTTCTAACATTTATCTTGGATTTGGGCTTTTTCTTTTTCTCATCATTTCACACACAGTCCACAGCAATGGGTACTCAATAAACAGGTGTTTGGAGTGGTTTTTAAAAATAAAGACTAAAAATCAATTTTCCATCAATTTTCAAACCCTCTGTTATGACATTTGTGACCTCTGGTGCATCCTACTTTTATTAGTTATCCTTAAGATACTTCGATCTTGATTGAGTCCAGTCCTAGGCACAGAAACAAAAACACCAAAAACTTTCCTGTCTCCTTCATCCATGATTATTCATTTTGGCTGGGTGGACTAATCTGAGAAGACTGTTGTTGAGTTGTTCTAAATCTCTTTCATTTGAGAATGCGGGGTAGTTTCCTACCCTTTTCCTCAGCTATTCTTCCTATTTTCATCTTGCCATTATAATTTACTTTAATTTGTTCATAATTTAAAATCTCTCTGGTTAGTTCGTTATACTGCCCTTCTGGAGGCTGCCCTTATCTGGGATACTTTCATTTCTGCAAATGCATTCTTCCTCAGATCTGTTTTTTGACACAACTCTATTTCACATGTCTACAGATAATGCCTTTCACTTTGAAAGTTAACTAAGTTTAATCAAAAAGACATACCAAACTCCTGCATACATACGGAGATAATGGAGGAAATGCGAAAGTACTGAATAATATAAACATACATTAAAATAATGGCTTGGCCCTGACTTGGCCAGACAGGCAGTGTAAGCATTCTTTCTTCGGGCCGTGTAAATCTCAAATATGTTTTATGTATTATAATTTGTTTTAAAAAATGACTATGAACATGTGATTTTAGATGGATGGATTTATGTCTCTGTTAGCTAAATTTTCAACAATTCAGATAGGGTGTTATCAAGTGGGAGCAGATATGACAAAAAAATAATAATTTTACCGCCCAGATTCACACCTTAAAAAGCCCCTTCTCCACTCCCCATGCAAAATAATAATAAATGTGAAAAGTGCTCTTCCACCTCACTTGTGTCCAGCAAGAGGTAGAACATGTCTTACATTTTAACATTTCACCAGAAAATTGTTTTCTGCATCAGGTATTTTTTACCCCAGTTGCACTGGGATATGCGAAGAAGGAATTTCACTGTGCTGTAATGTATATGTGACAAATAAAGGCTTAATTCAACTTAACTTAACTTGAGTATAATGTTCTGTGAATGTGGTGTGGGAAATGTAATTTTTTACATTTTTTTTTGTTAATTTCCCAAGCTATTTATGATTCTTTTTTTCTCTCTCACAGCTTGAGATACTTTTGTACACACTTCTGCACAGTAATGGGACTTTCAGAATTGGTCCCCAGTGTTGTTACCCAAGAACCCTTGAGCCCAAAGTTTGATTCGTCAGGAACTATTCACTGATTCACTAAAAGAGGAGCTCTCAGGATATCCACAGATTTTACCTTGTGGACTGACTGGTGGGACTAACAGCCATCAGTCTCACAAAAAGTTCCAATGCGTTTTAGAGAGTTTTAGAGACCATTTACTAACCCTCTTTTTAGTTGGCTCTTGGACTTCTTAGAGGACACTTTGTCGTTTTGTCCTAGAAATCAAAGGCTAACGCAGTCATTAAATTATTGTAAAAAATAAAGTTTTACTTCATCCAGATCCTCAGACTCATTGGTTTTGCAGTTGTTAGTTTTCTTTAAAGATTATTTCAAGAATTAACACATCAATTATTATTCATGATTATTAATTATTAACAATTATTAATTTGAAAGTCAGCATCAACTTGTGGGGGAGGGAAAAACTTCACACAACATCTTTAAACAATTTTAAACAAGGGATTTTAACTAGACCCTACGGAACATTTTGTGTTCAAAGTTTATGCACTCAGTTCTAATACTGGGATAATTTACATTGTCCAGGTATACCATAGAAAGACCGGGTATAGAGGACATGATTGGCTGTTCATCAGAGTTTACCTGATTGGCTGTTTTGTGGCATGCAAAAAACACAGATATAACACCACACTTGCAAAATCAGCTAATTATTGCAGCTTACTGTGAAGTCTGCTTGGTGTTAATTTTTTAATGACCTGCTTCATGCCAAAATCTGATGTTGACTCACAACTTTCAGCAAAGGTATTTTACATGTTTTTATTATGTTCAGTTTTGCAAAGCAAATTTATATTAATGTTCTCATTTCTGTAGTGACAGCTAATCCACAGTGACTTGTGCCATGGATAAGCCATATAAATCAATGACAGGGTGAAGTTTTCTGGAAGTGAGGAGATGACTGTAACAAATAGCAATAAAACATTCAGCGATAAAGCTGTGACTAAGCTTTCAGACTTCTTAACAAGCTATTTTTTATTTTTTACTGAAACAAGTTTAGCTCTGTTTTATTAATATATTTTATAGTGATGCACTCGCTACTTCCTCTCTAGTCTGTTCCAAACACTCAGAATTCAGCATCAGTATACTAATCATCGGCCTAACCATCTGTCATCATCCGATAAAGATAAAGAGACTTTATTATCATTGTAGTGATACAACAAAATTTGTTTGGCAGCTCCCAGAGACCAGCAGCAATGATAAATGTAAGAATAACCTAAGGAATAGACAAAAGAATAAATACAAGGTAATTGCACTAGTTTATTCATGCTCCCAATTTGTTTTTTGTTTTTTTTCAAACAAATTGGTTCATGACCAAAAAATTTGCCTGAATTTGTCCCTGTTCACAAACTCTAGTACCCCTTATTCTTACATGTAAAACAGGACTCATATATTTGAGTTCAACAGCATTATTATTATATAGGTTTAAGGCTTCAAAATTCTGCTTCCTAGTTACCAAAGAGCGGCAGTGATGATTTTATAAAGCAGGTATGATAACCTTTTAGAGGCTGAATATTCTATCTGATTATTAATACCTGGCTATTCCAAATTAAAGGCAACCTGATGAACCCAATCATTTGGAATCCTTTCTTTGTGAAATTAGGAGGTTGATGGGTAAGCATTTGGTTTTATTTAAATAAGCAGTTTAGACACTAATAAAAACTGTAAACAAAATGGATCTGTCTACAAACATTACATCAATCGTTCCAGGATTAAGTGGACAAATAAAGTTTAAAGATAAACTGTTAAGAGAGTTGTGTAAAAGCAGTTTATTCTTATTGTTGTTGTTAGAACTAAAGTAAACTTTAACATTTAAATAACAGGTTGATTTTAAATTTTTAAAATAGTTTAAAAAAAAAAAAAAAAAAAGCCAATCGTAAACGAGAAGAATTAGCAGAATTACCAAAATCTAGAGATAAATTTATAAAGGAATATTGTAAAGATTTAGTATATGAATGATTCCAAAAAAAAAAAACATTTTAATCAGCAGATTAATGTGTGTTACAGTTTTCTAACAATACTATATTTTTGATACTTGGCATAACTAATAGCAGTTAGCAGTTTTATACTGAAATCATTATTTTCTAAAAATAAAAATACTTATTTTTTTCTCAGTGTGTGCTGCTTGATAGCTAATACTCCTGAAAAGCGAGGCAAATGTACTTTATACATAAACACTTTACTGGATGCACTATTCATGTATTCATGTATGATCATTTTGGATAGTATTGAGGAAATTGTAAATTGTACATTGTCATGGCAAATTTGTTGTGAACTATGCCAATTTTCTAAACACAAACCCAACAACTACTTAAGTGTTGAAAGAGCAAAAAAGTTTATTGCAACCAAAAGTAAATGGACAGCACTGGACTGGCCAGCCAGAAGACAACAGACGCCCAAGAAAATTCCGCAAGATCTCCCCTCACTTCCCCAATTTTACATGGTTTATATACCCTTACTTAGCAATTACATCATTGTTTGCTCCTCCTTATGTCAAGAAACTACTTAATATTCATGAGAAGTAAGCTAATTTTGCTCAGGTCAGATTGATGTGGCACCTCCCCATTACATAATTTTTCCCTCCCATCTCATATTTATTCATGTCTGGGTCGGCCTAAAAATCTTGTTTTAATTCTTCCCTGTTTTGGAAAAAGTTTGGTTTGTTCCTGTTTTTTAACCAGACTACTGACCACTGCTGGTGATGAATTGGGTTTTCGTCTGAGAAAGTTTTCAGCTTTTAAATACATAATAATCATATTCCTATTTTCCTATTCTTATTCAATAACTTTCCTTAAAGATATTGAAATAATTTATTGGGCAATTTTTTGATTTATTATACTTTATTTATTCATTCTTTTTATGATCTGAAGATTATAATAAATAATTATTGGACTTTATAATTAGGGTCTAAGTACACCCTGACTAAGTACAGTAAGGATCAAAATTTTGTCAAAGCTTGATTGCATTAGATTATATTATTTTAAATATTGTTATTATTGCATAATTATTATAATAATTTTCCTTAATTAAAAGACTGATCATTAATATTTTGATTAATAAAATAATACTATTCCTCTTAAATTATAATTTGATTATTAACCTATATGACTTTAAACATTGACGTTTGATAATATACATATACATTATGGATTAGTAATTATAGTTTAATTAATTATTCAATTAATATTCAAAAAGTTACAATCTTTATTAATAAATTTTGGTTATGTAGTATAATATAAAGTGTAGTAAGGGATAGTCATGGATTTGATTATTAACTATTGATCCCTTTGTTTTTTAGCTTTAAAACACGAAGTCTGGCCATCTGTGCTCTGTGTCCAAAAAAACGGAACTGAAAGTTATTTCTTTTAACTTTTTCCTAAGCATCTCTGTTGATCTTATTTTGGCAGAACTTTTTTGGACTTTTCCATGAGGTTCTGCCTGCCTTTAAGTTCCTTATTTCTTGCTCTCTGTGTGTACGAGTTGTTCTTGGGTCATACTTTGCATACGTTCCTGCTAAATTATCGTTAATTATGAGTAAACAGCTATAAAACAAAATAAAGAGGAGTAAATATAATTAGTATTATTATTTTTCCTAGTATTATTATTTTTACTTATTGCTTTGTTTCCTATGCCTGCCTTCTACCTGTATATTTTTCACTTCACCAATTTGTTGTGCAGGCGCCTGCTCTTTTATTGTAGCGAGCAGATCAAGGCCTCTTGAACAGAGGCCTTCTGGGTATTTAGTACTTCACACTTGAATATAATTGTAGGCCAATAAAAACTGATTAACACTATTCCATTACTTTTTGCTAAATAAACCATACACAAGATGTAATAAATCTACCATAAGGGTATTATATTTTTAAACCAGCAAAAACTTTATAATGAGAACTAAACAATTTCCTAAAATATACAAAAATGCATTCCGTTGTATTTTGACTTATACAACGTAAATAGGTGTCTTTCTACATTTTTCCACATTCTCTCATGCCTTTATTTTACATTCTTTCAGTCACATAATTATAAAAATTATAAAGGCCTTAAGATAATCAAGAGTAACAACAAACCAGTTCATATACTGTACATATACTGTATATACACACTACCCCTTAAAAGTTGGCGGGATGTTAGTAACACTTTCTAATTCCATGGCCGTTCCTGATTTTTAATTCTCTTTTTCTACACTGTAAAGCAATACTGAATGTGTTTATCCAAAATACACAATACGTTCTCACTAATTTGAACAGTTAATATTGAGATGTATCATGCTCTGTAAAGCTTCACAACAGCTCTAATCCGAAGTGCTGTTTGTTAATTAGTGATTTCTGAGGCTGGTAACTCTAAATGAACGTACAGAGGTAAGTTTTTGGTATGACTTTCCTGGGAAGGTCTTCATAAGAGCCATGGTGTTTGATAGAGAATCACAGTGGAGTATCAGTTGGGAGTCACAGAGGAGAACTTTAAAATGAGTCACAGCAGAGAAAGTGAGAAGTCACAGGAGAGTCACAGAAGATTCACAAAGTCAAATAGAGATTTAGTCACTGCTCTTCTGACCGTCTGTTCTGGATAATTCAGTAACCTTAGATTGCACTTTCATAGGTGATCCGAGCATCTGATGGTGACAGAGTACCCTGACTCACAGCTGAAACACACACACACACACACACACACACACACACAGTGTTAAATTTGTATAGAGTTAAATTTAAGAATCCTATTGGTTTGTCCCTCTATCTATCTATCTATCTATCTATCTATTCATGCATTTTTTTAGTCAACCTTCCATGTGTGTGTGAGATGTCTCACCCCACTCCGGGTTCTTGGGTCTCCTCAGTAGGCGTGGTCCACACAGACCGATAATCAGCGCTCCAAGTGGAGCAGTGATGAGAATGGAGAGAACAGCCACACTCAGCACGTCCATACCAAAATGCTGAAATTCATTATGCTGCTTCCATGTGCCATGTCCAGAGCTGTCGAGCCAATTGCAGCCTGCCAAAAGAGACACTCAGCCAATCAGCTTGCAGTTTCCACTTTATCTTATTTTCCTGTTTCCTTGTTAGTAACGGACAAACCACTGACTTAGCACATATTCTCTTAGCGTACTACACCAATAAAATAGTTACTTGTGTCATATGGGAATATCTGAGTACTCTACCATCCATCCATCTATGAACCTCTGTAGTCTAACTAGGGACCCTGGAGGCCAGTGGTGGCCATAGTATTTATTCCTGTTTTAACAACTCTGGTAGAACCTACAGTCTACATTCACACATTCATTCACACACTACTGGAAGTTTGGGAATGCCTATTAGTCTAATCTGCATGACTTGCACACAAACTCCGGGAATCAAAGCCGGACAATGGAGGTGCAAGGCAACAGTGCTAACCACTAAGCCACAGTGCTGGCATATACTGTATGTTCCCAATAATATTTAAAATCCAGAAGAAAGACAACTGTAAGAACAAAGGATAAAATATAAAAATGCAAAAGAAAAAAGACACATGGGATATAAATTTGTCACATTATAAACATGTTTAAGTGATGGTGACCTGAACAGTCGCTTTAGGCATCCAAGCCAGAGCGATGAAGAGCTTCTCTTTAAAAGTAAATCCAGCACAGAGGACCATAACGAAGGTGAAGAAGATCCTTACACTCAGGGCAATGCTGAGGGCAGCAAGACCCAGGGCTGAGAACACACACACAGATGTTGTGCATATGCAAAACAGATCCAACTCCTTAAACAGATAAGTGTTTTCTACTGTTTAATACAGAGTGTGTGTGTGTGTGTGTGTGTGTGTGTGTATGAAAGAGAGGGAGACTGACCCACAGTGATGGGCTCTAGAGCACCAATGCTGATTTCAGCTCCAATCAGCCCAAACAACAGAGGCTGAAACACGTCCCATACCTTACCTACAACCTTCTCTACAGGAGCCTGAAAAACACACACACATACACACAAGAGGAAAGAAAGTGAAATCAAGACATAAATACGAACAAAAATAAAATAAATAAATAAAATAAATAAATAAATACAGAGAGAAGAAAAAAATTGCATAAAAGAAGAAAATGGAAAAGAATAAAAAATAGCACAGCAAAAGTGAAAGAAACAAACAAGTAATTTATGGAAGAAAAAATATCAAAGCAAAGAAAAAAGGCTAAAATGAAGGAAAAGAAAAAAAGACAGTAATTTGAGAATTGATAATTAGTAAATCAATAATAGACAAAAGAATAAGAATAAAGAAAGAAAAAAAGAAAGCAGAAAGAACAAAATAAGTGAAAAATATTCTGCCTTATTGTTTTCCCAGCCAGTTCCAGCGAGGAATGCAAGGACGAGTGTACAGAGTCCTCCCGAACCTGGAAATCCAGCCACATTGGAGCCGAAAACAGCAAACACACTAAGGCCGAGCAGCAGGAAGGAACGCTTCAGCACAAGAGCTTTCTACAGAACACACACAATAAACACACAATTATTATCACACATTTAAAGTACAAATAAACTTAACTACAGTACATTTATTCTCTAGACTGATGTCATTTTGCCAATGTGAAGAGTAATTAGGAATCTTTACCTGGTCCTTGCTGGGAAAATAACGGAGGAAGAAACCGAGAGCCACACCCACAACTACACCTTCTAAAACCTCTAAAAACCCTCTGAAGATGTTGAACCAGGTGGAAAGTGCAGGGGGCAGCACAGAGACTGGGCTTATAACCAAAGTTAGAATCAGCCACATCTTTTTTTTTTTTTTCACTTCCTGAGTCTTACGTTCCAGAACATTATTGTGTAGTTGTTTTTTTTGTCTGTTGCCCTTTTTGCTTTTTAGGTTTCTTAGTGGTTCCATCCAGTGCTTGCTACTTCTGATCTTAGTGCTGCAACCAATTCTGTCATTCCAGTCTTCTGATTGGCTGCAGCACATCTCAGTACTTCGACCAATCCCCATCTTCCAGCTGGCTTTTAAGAAGCCATTTCAGGAAGTAGAGTCCATCTTGAGACTCACATTGTCTTGGCCACACTTTGATGGGGGCGGTGATTTAGCTAGACTGCGTTTTTAGTTTATTTTCAGCAGCACCCATTGCCAGTCTTTCAATTAGTACCTGACTTTAAACAACTGGTTTGACTTGTAAATATTTCAATTGGTATCACTTTATGTAAATAAACACCCATTGCTAATAAATTATCTAGTTTGTCATCACTTTGGTTCCAACCTGTGCTGGGAATTCAACTAGCCAATGTCTAACAAATTTAAGTATACCCCTAGACCACCAAGAGTCGTAACATTTTTGGGGGCTCATCCGGGATTTTAAAGATCCCGATGTTTTTTGTTTGTTGACATTGGTATTGTTGTTCTCAGCACGCTTGGCAAAATGATTTCATTTGTAGTGGATGTTGTCTATTGCTTAAGGCAAATTAGTTTTGTATATTGGTTTTAAATCAGGTATGTGGTCATTAAATTTGGACTTGTTTATTCAGAACCCAACCCTTGGGGAACTTGATAAATGTCGCAAAGATGAGTTAATTCATATTGCTGAACATTTTCAGGTTATAGTGAGCAAGCAAAATCTTAAAAGAGAAATCCGGCAAGTTATTTATGATCAGTTGGTCGAGTTGGGGATTTTTGCTGTGGAGAGTGTAACTCCTGAAGAACTGAATCCTCTCAGTGTGACTGAAAGGCTGTGCGATCATGAATGGATGTTTGATGATGGTGTTACCGCCCTTTGATCCCATATCACCCGCCTCGACTGGTTCAATGGGAGATGGCAGACTTAAGTCACGTCTGGCCAAATTACAGTATGAGGCTTAGGAAAAAGCACGTGCCCACCAAGCTGAGTTGGAGCTGCGATTTAAGATTTGACAACTGGAGATAGAGGCTGATAAGCAGGTCAAGCTGCGACAGCAAGACATAGAGGCTGCTAAAGCCACACGCCTGGTTTCTCCTGTCCCCGATACAGGTATATCCACAGCTGCTTCAGTGAGTGCGCCAGCTGCCTCGCCTCACTCGCACCATACTGACATAAGTAAGTATATTTCACTTGTTCCAAATTTTCGTGAAGATGAAGTTGACTCATACTTTCAAGTATTCGAACGTATTGCATTGACCCTCCATTGGCCACCTGAAATATGGACCTTGCTATTGCAGTGTAAGCTGTGTGGCAAAGCCCAGGAGATTTGTTTCGTCAGTTGAGGAAAGCTTAAATTATGATACTGTGAAGTCTGCAATATTAAGGGGTTATGAACTAGTGCCAGAAGCATATAGATAACGTTTTAGGAACCATAAAAAGGGTATGCAACAGACCTATGTAGAGTTTGCTCAAGAGAAAAGCTTGTTAGTTGATAAATTGTGTACTGCCACTAAGACAGTGGATTTTGATGAGTTACATAAACTTATTTTACTGGAAGAATTCAAGAATTGCTTGCCTGGGCGTATTGTAGTACATCTAAATGAACAAAAAGTAAATTCTGCGTCTCAAGCTGCTATACATGCTGATGAGTTTATGCTTACGCATAAACCTGTGTTCTCTGTACTGCGTCTCGTCCTAAAACAGTGGTAAAACAATGCGTCTGCTCATTCCTCTCCTCCCCGTACACCGGCTAAGACAGAGCGGGGAAGGGAAATGAGAGAATGTTACTATTGTCATAAAGTTGGTCACTTGATTGCAGACTGTCGTGCTCTTAAAAGTAAACATGCACGACCCACAAGTGTTGATCTAATTCAAACAACAGTCTTGAACATATCATTATATCCAGAAAAGCAGTTAGTCGATGCAAGTTATCATCCATTAGTTTTTAACCAGCAACCAATCCAGATACTCATGATACGGGCACCGCCCACTCGGTATTGATCGCTGATGTGCTTGTTTTGGATGAACAGACTTCGTGTGGTACAAGTATTCTTATGCAGGGCATTGAGATGGGCATTGTTAAAGCCCCTGTACATAAAATCCACTTAAAGTGTGAGCTTGTAAATAGTGTGGTGTCAGTAGCTGTGCTTCCAGACTTGCCAGTTCCTTATTCTCGGGAATGATATTGCTGGGGGTAAAGTAATGCCATCATTAGTGGTTTTTGACAAGAAACCCGGGCCCACTGTAAATGATGAGTTGTCCACCACTTATCCTGACACTTTTTCTGCATGTTTTGTGACTCATTCTCAGGCTAAGCAGCTGGATAATGAGAAGTTTACTCTTGAGAACACATTTATGCATACTGAAAACCCTTGTTACTTAGAACTAAGAGTGTGGAAAAACCTTGTGTTCGTGAAACAGATAAAGATAAATTTCAGAAGCTTAATTCAAACATGACCCGTGAGCAGGTAATTATCGCACAGGGTAAGGATGAGACGTTAAAAAGGTGTTTTGATGCGGTACTTTCAAAGGAACAGGTAAAACAGCAACCCACAGGTTATTTTGTTGATGATTTGTTGTTGATGCGTAAGTGGAGTTCTACACGTGAACAGAGCTGACTGGAATACCGTGTACCAGGTGGTCATTCCTTCTGTATACCGACCTCATGTATTGTCCCTTGCGCATGACCATGTACTGTCCGGTCACTTAGGAATTACCAAAACTTATCACAGAATTCTGAGACATTTTTTTTGGCCTGGTTTGAAAAAAGATGTTGGTAGATACTGCCAGACAGGTCAGACATGCCAGTGCAGTAGTAAACCAAATGCTCCCCTTACTCCAATACATATTGTACATGAACCATTTTAACGTGTAATTATTGACTGTGTTGGCCCATTGCCAAGGTCGAAAGCCGGTAATCAGTTCCTTTTAACTATCATGTGTGCTACTACTCGTTTTTCTAAATCTGTTCCGCTTCGTAAGATAACTGCATCTACAATCATTAAAGCCCTTATTAAGTATTTTGCAATATTCGGTCCTAAGGTCACCCAGAGTAATCAGGGGATGAATTTTATTTCGAGAGTGTTTAATCAGGTGTAAAAGGTTCTTGCAATTCAACACAATGTTCCTAGCGCCTACCATCCTGAAAGCCAGGGGGGGGGGGGTACACATCAGCTCCGAAACTGTCTGTTACTTAAAGTAACTACACGCACTCCACCTCACTTCGTCTCGTCTGCTGTCCTTTCCTCGCTGCAAGCTCCAGTGTCGAAGCTTCCGCACCCGATCACAATTAAAGCTCTAGATGGCAAAACCTTAGCGTATTCGCCTGTTGAACATCTTTCCGTGCCCCTCCGGTTAAAATTTCCCGGTCATGCAGAGGAATTAAAATGGGTTTACCATGGCTCAGTTCTCACAATCCCAATATCGATTGGGCAGGCTCACGCATCATTTCCTGGGCCCCAAGATGCGCTAAATTCTGTACACCGTCCACGTTAACGGTCCAAACCACCACTATTGAAAGCCCGACCGCCCAGGTATCTACCACAGTGCCATCTGAGTACAGTTCGTTTAAAGATGTATTTAGTGTTAGGGCAGCCGCACGACTTACCCCTCACCGTCCGTGGGACTGCGCAATTGATCTCTTGCCGGGGAAAACACCGCCTTGCTCGTGCATTTATCCGTTGTCCGTGGCAGAAACGCGGGCTATGGAGGAATACGTGACTGAGGCTCTCAGTCAGGGGCTCATCAGCAGGTCCACGTCACCCGCGTCGGCAGGTTTCTTTTTTATCGAAAAAAAAGGTGGGGGTCTACGTCCATGTATTGATTATCGAGGGCTCAATGCAATTACAGTAAAATATAAGCACCCTCTGCCATTTTCCAAACTCGACCTCCGCAGCGCCTATAACCTCGTTCGTGTTCGCAAGGGTGATGAATGGAAGACTGCGTTTAGCACTACATCAGGTCATTACCAATATAACGTCATGGCTTATGGACTGGTAAATGCACCTGCGGTGTTTCAGGGGTTCATGAATGACGTGTTTCGGCATATGTTGAACTGTTTTGTTATAGTTTATTTAGATGATATTCTAATATACTCACGGTCATATGTCGAACACATCTGTCATGTAACCGCCGTCCTTCATCTACTACGGGAACACGGGCTCTATGTGAAAGCAGAAAAATGCGAATTCCACAAGAGTGAGATCGCATTCCTCGACTATCACATAGGGCCACAGGGGGTCGAAATGGATGCAGCCAAGGTAACGGCGGTGCAACAATGGCCGGAACCCAAGTCAGTAAAGGCGCTACAGAGCTTTTTTTTGGGTTTGCTAATTTCTATAGGCGCTTTATTAGGGGCTTCAGCACGATGGCAGCACCGCTCACTGGTTTGTTAAAGGGGAAACCATAACGGCTACGCGCGTTTTCTCTGGAAGCACGTACGGCTTTCCAGCGCCTAAAACAAGTTTTCACCTCCGCGCCTATTCTAAAACTGCCTGATCCAGAGAAGCCCTTTTTAGTCGAGGTCGATGCGTCGGAGGTGGGGTTGGGAGCAGTGCTGTCACAGCGCCACGGCCACCCAGAAAAGCTCCCCTGTGCTTTTTTTTTCCCGGAAACTGACACCTACCGAGCGCAATTATGATATCGGGAATCGCGAACTGCTAGCAGTCAAAGCGGCGTTAGAGGAGTGAAGGCATTGGTTGGAGGGAGCTAAATACCCATTTGTGGTACTAACAGATCACAGGAATCTGGAGTACCTCCAACAAGCAAAGAGACTTAACTCTCGTCAAGCCCGATGGGCGCTGTTTTTCACACGCTTCCATTTTCCCATCACGTACCGTCCCGGTTCAAAAAATATAAGGGCGAATGCGCTATCCCACTGTTTCCCGACGCCGGATCTGAATTCGGATCCTGAACCCATATTGCCTCCGTCACTTGTCGTGGCTCCGGTACTGTGGGATATCGACTCGGAGATAACCCAGGCGATGCGGTCCCAACCCGTGCTGCGGGGTTGTCCACCGGGCCGAACCTACGTCCCGGAGTCACTTCGAGAACGAGTGACGATAGAGGCACATTCCAGCTTTTCTTCAGGACACCACGGCGTTTTGAGAACATACCATCTCCTAGAACCAAAGTTCTGGTGGCCAAACATGCGGGAAACCGTGAAAACTTGTGGTTTCGTCTTGTGCTGTTTGCGCAACAACTAAAACCCCTCGATGTTTGCCAGTTGGAAATTTAAAGCCCCTGCCCACACCGAACAGGCCGTGGTCCCACATCGCCGTGGATTTTGTAACGGATCTGCCGGTGTCTAAAGGGTACAATACAATATTAGTCGTGGTAGATCGCTTCTCTAAGGGATGCCGATTTCTCCCATTTAGCTCGCTTCCAACCGCCCTCCAGGTAGCAGAAACCCTATTCGATTCGGTGTTTCGCTACTACGGTATTCCGGAGGACATTGTTTCAGATCGTGGTCCCCAATTCATCGCGAGAGTCTGGAAAGCTTTCTTCCAGAAGTTGGGGACCACAGTTAGCCTAACGTCGGGTTATCACCCCGAATCTAATGGAAAGGCAGAGCGGACTGTCCAGGATCTCGGGAGGTACCTCCGGGCATATTGAAGTAGTCGACAACATGAGTGGGCAGACTGCTTATTCTGGGCGGAATATGCACAAAACTCACTGAAACACTCCTCGACCAGCTTAACGCCGTTTCAATGTGTACTGGGGCACCAACCACCGCTCTGTCCATGGGATGCCACTCCCACCGATATCCCCATGGTGGATCAGTGGTTCAAAAGAGCGCAAAAAGTATGGAAGGATGCGCACACAAAAATCTCCGAAGCAGTTCGCCGTTTTAAAAAATTTCGCCGATAGACGGCGAAGGGAAAGTCCTCCGCTCCAGGTAGGCGATCGAGTGTGGCTCTCGACAAAGGACCTTTCCCTCAACCTCCCATGTCGCAAACTCTACCGTAAATACATCGGCCCCTTTCCCATTGTAGCGTGCATTAACCCTGTCTCTTTTAAGTTACAGCTACCTTCTCATATGCGTATTAACCCTGTCTTTCATGTGCCCTTCTCAGGCCAGTAGTACGGGGCCCTTGGACGGAGGCGTCGCAGAGCCTTCGCTCCCCGGGGCTGTGGAAATAGCGGGCGCCCCTGCGTTCAGAGTCAAAAAACTTCTAGACTCCCAGAGGAGAGGAGGTGTCCTGCAATACTTGGTCAATTGGGAGGGGTACGGACCGGAGGAGCGCAGGATGTGCTAAGCAGAGAGCTTATTACAGAATTCCACCTGACATGGCCGGACCGCCCAGCACCACGACCTCCGGGCCGACCCCCCCGCCGGCAAATCCAGCGGGTCGGTGGGTCCCGACTCCCTCCGGTAATGCAGAGAGCGCGCCCACACCTCTCCCGGGCAGCCAGTCCTGGGAGGGGGGGTAATGTCACATCTGAGCCACCTCAGTCCTGGGGAGTAAGATCTGGCTCACCTGTCTACTGAGCCGTCGCTTTGTCTCCCCTTGAGCCCAATCCCAATTCTACCCCTTACCCCTACACTTAGCCCTACCCCTCCGTTTGGCGCATTCACGTGAAGGGGTAGGGGTGTCTCATTTCTCTTTTGGTTGGAGGGGTAGGGGTAAGGGGAAGGGCCAGATAGCCCTCCAAACGAAGATTTTTCGGGACCTCACTTCAAACGAAGGGCTAACGAAATTTTCAAGATGGCCGCTCACTCGAGCAAGCAGACCCGTAAATTTAACGAATTTTTGCCATTAATAAGGATTTTTATGACAAGTTTTCATTATATGTATATTAATTTTAGTCTTGTGTTTGTGTTTATGGTGATGTTTTGTAAAAAAACTTTTGCAAAAAAAACGCTAAAGTTTGCTAGCGGATAGCGCCGATTGCGCAATATTACAAAAATATATTTTTATGTCATATACACTTTACTGTATGCTACAAACAAATATGAAAGTTCAGTAGCACGGCAGTTTGCCGAGCTTTTGATAACGCATTGTTTGTTTTGCTTACGGCCATACTGTATGTGTACATGTAAATGAACGGATACGTATGATGACGTATAACAGTGTTGTAGTGGTGTCCCATTTCTTAGGGGAAATATTTTAACCCTTCCCCTTTCCACTTCGTTTCAAGGGACAAGGGGAAGGGGCGAGGGGTAGGGGAAGGGGTAGAAAATAGAATTGGGATTGGGCGCTAGTGTGTCTGCGTGTGTAACATGTCCTCCTTAATTCCTAGATTACCTGCACCTGTGTCTACCCCGTGTGTGTCCCTATTTATTCCAGTCGAACCCGTAGCCCCTCGTCTGTTCACTGTTGCACCATGTCTTGTTTTTTCCATGTGACTAATCTTTGTGTGTCTTTTGTGTTGACCCAGGACTGAGGGAGTCTGCAGGCGGAAAATCCTTTTCGTTCTCTCACAGAAAGTTCAAGTTCAAGTTCAAGGCTGACCGAGAGGCAGCGCTGAGTTCCTCGCAAGGCTGTAAATCCAGTTTGTTTGGTGTGACCTAAGTACTCTTCTTTTTTCCCGCCTGCAGACCCGGCCTGGGGAAGCTTTTCCCCATCCGGTTTTTGTTGTGTTTGGTTTGGTTGTGTTCTGTGTTTTTTGTTTGGACTCATTAAATACCATTATTATTATATATTTCTAACCCTGCGTTTGCATTCGCTTCCTCCATAATCATGACAGCTACTGTACTGTCGGGTATGCCAGGGTGTCAAAAGCCAATTTAACGTTGAACCTTGCGAAATGTGATTTTGCTAAGGCAACCATTACGTATCTTGGAAAACAGGTTGGGCAGGGGCAAGTCCGTCCAGTTGTTGCTAAAGTTTCAGCCATCTCAAATTTTCCTGTTCCTACTACCCGGCGTCAATTAACGTGGGTTTTGTAAAAACTTCTGCAGCGTTGTAAGTCCTCTTACAAGTTTGTTAAGCCCCTCGCAACAGTTTGAGTGGTCTTTGAAATGCCAACATGCATTCAACAGTGTGAAAGTACTGCTGTGCAGCGCTCCAGTACTTGCACCACCAAATTCTGATTGCCCATTTAAGTTGGAGGTTGATGCTAGTGCTGTGGGGGCTGGGGCAGTCCTATTGCAGGAAGATGCAGATGGAATTGACCATCCGATTTGCTATTTTTTCCCGCAAATTTAATAAACACCAATTTAATTACTCCACTATCGAAAAAGAGGCTCTTGCATTACTTATGGCACGCCAACATTTCGAAGTGTATGTGTGTTCTAGTTTGCTCCCTGTTGGCGTCTATACTGACCATAACCCACTTGTTTTTCTGTTAAAAATGTATACTTAGAACCAGAGGCTGATGCGCTGGTCTCTGATTGTACAAAATTATAATCTAGACATCACACATAAGAAAGGGACGGACAACATTGTAGCTGACACCTTGTCTCGATCCGACATGTAAGTTTTTTTTTTTCCCCTCTTACTTATGTGAATGTAATTGTGTTCGTTATTGTTTCATGTTATCTTGATTTTGTTTTGTTTAACAAACGTTTTAAAATGTTTGTTGCCCTTTTTACTTTTTTCAGGTTTCTTAGTGGTTCCATCCAGTGCTTCTGATTGGCTGCTCTACATCTCAGTGCTGCACCCAATCCCATCATTCCACTCTTCTGATTGGCTGCAGCACATCTCAGTACCTCGACCAATCCCCACCCTCTAGCTGGCTTTTAAGAAGCCATTTCAGAAGTTAGTCATGTTTTTGTCACAACCCGCCAAGCCACAGCTCCACCATGATTTCATAAACACTCCTGTTCCACGTTCCCAACCTCTCCTTACATCTCACCACCTCACGTTCCGCCTTTCACACACCTGTGTGCCATCTGTGATCATTCCCCTTACGTATTTAAACCATACACTAACACCACCTTATCGCCAGATTATTGTGTGCCTTCCATAGCCCAATTCTCCAGCGTTTATTTCATGCCTTGACTCTTTGCTACCGACCACGCTTTGTTTTTTCTCGACCTCGCCATTGTCTCATGTTTTTGATTCCCACGCTCACGGATTTTGTTATTGACCATTGGATTTGTTTCAACGACTACGAACTCGGATCACGAACTTTCCCTCGCCTCTCTGGCACCGAACTCTGCTCAGAAAGCTTAATGAAATCAGCCACCAACCTGTGCGACGTCTCCATTCACTCGCCGGCTCTCTACGCCTCCGCATCCCTGCACGAGTCACGCTGCACGCAAAGCCCTGTCGCCGGCTCTCCGCACTTCCGCATTCCTGCGCAGGACACACATAGCGCTCTCGCCGGCTCACGGCGCTTCCGCATTCTCGCGCCTCTCTCTCCCTTTCTCTGCACACGCAGCTCCCCAACACAGCGCAGCAAGCGCTCCAGCTACAAACCCGTTTTCAAAGAAAACCACTGCCAAGCCAGTTCCAAATCCCACATCCAACATAATCAATTCCTTAAAGTTGCTCCACTGCACTTGGATCCATCTCGACCTGCGCACGTAACAGTTTTGCGCTCATCAGATTTATTTATTCTTTTTTTTTTCTTGCCTTTTTTTATTTTTAGAGAAGACTAGATGGGGAGATTGTGATTTAGCTAGACTGGGTTTTTGGTTTATTTTCAGCAGCACCCATTGCCAGTCTTCCAATTAGTACCTGACTTTAAACAACTGGTTTGACTTGTAAATATTTCACTTGGTATCACTTCTTGCACTTTATGTAAATAAATACCCATTGCTAATAAATTATCTAGTTTGTCATCACTTTGGTTCCAACCTGTGCTGGGAATTCAACTAGCCAATGTCTAACAAACTTAAGTGTGCGACCCGTATACCCCTAGACCACAAAGGGTCATAAAACTGAGGCTTAATGATAGTTCAGGGCTGGTGTGAAGACTGTAAACAGAGATGAGAAAACTATGGAGGGGACAGGCTCAGCTAAGGGTAAATCCACACCTTTCAGTGGTTTTGAGTGTTTTTCTTGGCAGTGTTGCAGTCCCCTGGCAAACTGGACAAGTTCCAAATGTTGACTCCTATATAGAGACTGATCATGGACTGTAATGATATGGTTTTCTAGGAAACTTGTCTCAACACCTTCATCCCATCAACAGTATGCTGGACCTCAATGGGAGCACCATTTTCACTGCTGATAAAAAACAGCAGAAGTATGCAGTTATGTAAATAAAACATGGTGCACAGCATCTACTATTGTTGCCATGCAGGAAACAATTATAACATTTCCCAACAGAAAGCCCTTTATGAACCGAGAAGTCTGCCTTCTATTTCTAACAAGTACCACTGTTAGTAACCTAGCAACTAGTGTAAGGATCTATCCAATGATGGAAAATTTCAAAGCACGTCAGTAAATCGCTCTTTAAATGTATGTAAATGTAAATGTAAATGTTTCACAAAAACCTTTAACCGGTCTCTTTGATCTGTCAAATCACCATTTTCATAGCAAAATGTTTTGAAAGGCTGGTTCTTACTCACCTTAAAGCCTGCTTGCCATACCAACCTCCCCCCCACCCCCCCACCCGCACCCCCTGGATCCACACCATTTTCTTGCCACCCCAACAGGTCACCTAAGAATGCCATCGTCACAGCACTCCATTCTTTTCTGACAGACTAAAACAACTCTACCTTATGTATTAATGCCATTTTTTTTTTTTAGTTCAGCATTCAATACAGTCAGCACGTCCAGGCAAATCTTAAAGCTTAAACAACTTTGCAGCAGTACTTTTTGGTAGTGGACCAGTCAGACCTCTAGTCTGTCAGACTGCAGAACCTCACCTCCCCTCCGGTTTCATCCTGAATCCTGAATCCCGCAGGGATGTGTATTGTCCTTATATTCCCTCTTCACCCATGACTCTGAACCTGTGCATGCCAATAGTATTATCATGCTTTTAGACAGGTGATAGGCTTGACCAGAAGCAACAATAAAACGGGCTTATAGGGATAACATCCATCCTGCACCTAGTGTCATGGTGTGAGGAATAACCTGGAAAACGGCTGAGGTAATTCTTGACTTCAGACATGCTGGAAAACACACTCATGCTCTTATTCACATCAGTGGAGCCACTCTAAAGCATATATCGTATGTATATAAGCAGAGTTTAAAGTTCCAATCAGTCCACATCTCACTATTTCTTCACTGCTTACCCACTATGCATCTTCTGTACTGTACATCTTTTGTACCCCTTTCTTTAACTGCTGCCTTTACTACCTATATTTATATCCATATCCATTATATCCATAATTGATTCAATATATTCATATATGTTTTGTAACATGTTATATTCTTAACATCTCTCAAACACTGCATATGCAGTTGAACCAGTTCTAATACAATCTACTTTAATGACATTCAGTTACCAGTGGCGAAAGCGATGCCGAGGCAGGTAGTGAACCCTGTAATGGCGAGGACATCATCAAAGCTTCCAGCAGCCATTAACAACGTAGGCACGCCCTGTTCTATCCCATAGCCATCTTTCTGCAGCAGCAGCATGGACGGGACCACAACAGCAGGAGACACGGCACCCAAAACAAACCTAAACACAACACACACACTTAAACAACCCTTAGACACATTGCTTAGGTATGGCTCGCTGTTTAGATCTGTTATAATTGTATATAAAAAATTTTTTTAAAAGTTGCACCTGTAATTAAATGTAAACTGTGCATGTAATGAGAGGTTAATATAAGCAGGCGAACCCCAGAATGAAGCCCCAAATCCATGGAAGTCCCATGAGGAAGTGCGACAGCAGAGCCACAGTTGGGGCTTCAATTAGACATGGACCGACAGCTACACGGACACACACCGCCTTCAGCTTTTTCAGGGCCTGAAATCAACAACGCATGAAATCTTACTTTTGGTAACCTAACCACAAACACACTGTACTTAGTTGCTTAAATTTATTTTTCAACTGTATTAACTTACAGAATCTGCTTTTTTTCTATCTGCTTATGTAGAACATTCAAATGTAACTATAAAAAAACAAACTACACATACAAACACAACATAAACTTTTGTCCTGGCAGTATGTGGGCGGAGCAAGGAAATATTTGACATACCGAGGCATCCAATCCCAGGCCAGCTCGGGTCAAAATAACAGCAAGGGCGATGTTTCTGAGTGAAGTAGACCATTTAAAGTTAATGTAAACAGCCTCTGTTACCACGGGGATGTTCCTGAGAAGGAGACCTGCTACCAACATACCTGACCACGCACACACACATACACAAAGTAAAATGTTTACAACCAACTGGGATATCAGTTACACTTTTCTTACTTTGGTTTGGGAAAAAAATATTGCTGAGAATAAAAGTAGGCATTCTACCCAGGAGAGGGGGGAGGGGTGGGAGCCGGGGTAATCTGACAAATCCCACCAGCTTTCCTCCAATCAGAGAGCAGATTAACACGGTGATGATGCCGAAGAGGTTTCCTCCAGGAAGACACTCGTGCTCAGTGATGGACCAAACCACTCCATATAACACTGCAGCCATGGATGCTTTACACACACAAACAAACACTCTGATTAAGCAACGTTATGTAAGAGCTCAGAGTGTGATGTCACTAATCAAAATTTAACCAACCACAATTTGATATGCAAGTTAGATGACATAAGAGCCAGATCCAACCAAAGTCATTTATTCATATAACCGAAATGTTAAGTTATAAATGGTCAGTAAGAAAACTTGGCTGCTGTTTGCAGTGAACAGAGGATGGTTATTATGGTGACGTGTAAATATTTTCTGACAGATTTTGGCTGTTGTAAAAGGATTAAGTCCATGATAGATAACAACGGTGTTTACGCAAAATACTGACACTTCAGACACAGTTTTGACATGTTCACCTAGGGTAGACTCATTTTCATTGGCAGTTATTTATACAATAAAGTCTGCATGTTGAGTTATTGTTGGAGGGCAGGAAATCTGTACTGCTAAACGAGCTGTACATTGACACTACTTCGCTACTCTAACGTATATTTAATTATTCATTTCTATAATGTTGTCCCTTGAAAACATAAAATAAAGTGGTTGCTGAAATGTGACAGGTGTACTCATGTGTGCGATGTAGAGATGTTCTTAGACTGTATTGGTAGTTTATTAGAATTATTAGAATATTACTTCCAAATGTTTATTTAGAATTTTATACTATACAACTGTTTATAATTTACCAGACCACCAAAGGGCACCTGCACATGTTTTACTTCAGTTGTCTCACTTTCTGCTTTGTAGTCTACATCACTTGTTTTCTTGTCACAACCTGGTCTTGCTATTGGGTTGTTCATCTGATTCCTGGTTTCATCCACTATTTAACATTCACTTGATTTATTCATGAATATTTTCCGTAAGTGCATACTTAAGTGTGACTTCTTTAAATTACTAAAAATAAATAGAATCTAGGGGTGAGAGAGTGGGACCGTCATTCATTTGTGTGTCACTTGAAGTTATTCATAATTCATTGGTGTGCCACTTTGTCCTCTTCACCTTTGGTAATAAATGATGCGAGTAGGCCGCGGGGAGGACATGGACATCGCTTCCCCAGCCACAAACAGCATCGTCGCTTTTGCTCCGTGTTGGTGGAGGCGTCTATCGAGTGTACGGCTCTCTGCACCTCGGCCTCTCCCGTGTCCTCAATCATCAACGCCTGGAACGTCTGATTATCTGAACAGTGCTGGGAATATGAATTGAAACCTAATCGTAAACCTGTGCTGAACACTTTACTGTGTGTGTGTGTGTGTGTGTGTGTGTGTCATGACAACAGATAAGAAATATTAGAATAAAGTACATATCAGAGTGCAAGTTCGTGTTTGTTTTGCAGGGTTTGTCTCACACACTCTCTCTTTTATGCACACACACACACACATATACACAATCATAAATATATAGGCACACACATTACATGTCATACGACTTACTCATGTAACAACAAAGTACAAATATATAAAGAGAAGAATGTGGAACATAATACTGTATTTTTTATACTTATAAATAATGATATTACAATACAGTATATTATATATGCCAAAGTCTTTAAGTGTATAAGTGTGTATACTGTAAATACAATATGTAATAAAATAATATCAAAAAGTGATAATGCTACTAATAATAATGCAAAACGATTATTTTTTTCATGCATTAATAACCCATGATGTACCTCTGCATGGTTTCCCACCACACGAGCTTCGTCCTCCACCGAGTGGGAAGAATCAGGTTGAAGCTTAGCATGATCCATAATACAGCGAGATCACTTCATCTACTGGCAGCCTATGACACACCACTGAGGACAAAATATGGTATGTTGAAATTCAGATTATGATTCATTAGGTGTTGTTTAATAGTCTATAACAGCAGCTCTAACAATTCTGTATATAGTAGCAGTTCTTTTACAGCCACGTGTAAGGTGGATGTATAACGTAAATCACTGACATAATGCAGTTTACTAGAAAAGAAGACTTTTATCAAGGAAGTTTCCGCCTGGTAACAGTCAAAGTGACGCTGTATAACTATATAACTTTAGGTTTAAAGACATATCTCACAACAATTCCGGGTAAATTGATGGGGTGCATGTGGTAACACTTCCTATATCTTGTATCCAGATGAAGATACTGTGCATGCAAATAGCTTGTGTGTCTGTTAGAGCCATTTTGTAAAATTGGAAAATGCAAATGTGTTACCTATCGTCTGTCTGCCTCGGTGTCTCTCTATGACTTACATGTTGGTAACTGGTTCTTTTATTCTACAGTATGTACGTGACACAGATCACGTGGGCGAAAGCTTAATTACACACGCTTAGCTAATAATAAACAGAGTGTGTATTTGTCTATATCTTACCCGATTCGGGACCTAACAATCACAGAAAAATATTATTCAAACCCCATTCTGCTTTGTTTAATATAAAGCTTCATGTGTGTGTGAAGATTTAGTATATACATAGCAACACAGGTCTAAAGAAAGTGAGCAAGGATGATAGCAAGAAGAAAAGGGAGCCATTTACATCTCTAAATCAAGCTAAAGTGAGATTTAATGTCTATTTATTTCATGTCTTTTATGAATGTTTTTATTGTTTCTATGTGCAAAAATATGATTATAGTGTTGGAAATTGGTAATATTGTATTGAACATTTATATTTTTATCAGATAAAAAGGAAACACAAATACAATTTCATGCCCTTTTATGTCTGTAACCTCTTTTAATTATAATCTTTTTAATGATCCTAATTGTCATTCAGATGAAACCTGGATTTAGATTTCACAACAAAAGCCATAAACGTGAAAAAGTGTATTATTCTAAACTGCAAATGTGTTAAGATATTGCACATGAATTTGACATCATTATGGACACTACAGGTTTCTTGCTTTTTAAGAATAAAAAAAAAGCAACAATGTTTACAGGTCAAATACTTTAAAGGACTTACACAGTTTTAGTATCAATACTCATAAAGAAATATGAATAAAAAAATTGCCATTTTTGGGGCTCTCATAAAATTCTCTCTCTAAAACGACTGAAGTTAGCAACTTAAAATGTTTAGGGAAGTGAGATCAGTCAATTTCATGTCGCATAAACTTAAAAAGTAGCTTTTTTGGTCTGTATTATTATGTGTATTACATAATAAATAAATTAATAAAATCAGTACCGATACCTTGTTTCGGCTGTATGCATAAATCTCACATTTTCAGGGATTAAATCAAATAAATATAAAAAATATTTAAAGCTTTTGGTGTGTTTTTGGTGTTGTTTTGATGTGAAGTGAGCCTTAAACAGAGGCACCAGATTAAACTGAAGAGTTAATCCGAATTAATCCAGACAATTAACTCAGCATATGTTACATTAGCACCTCATGGACTAAAACAATGGACTACACATGTAAATAATATTACACACACACACACACACACAGTGAAGCAGCCAGATTAAATCTGCAATAATAAATAATTATAATAATAAAAAAAAAACGAAAGACCAGCAACAACAATAACAGATAGAGAAACAGATAGAGAAACAGATAGAGATATGTACTGTACACGTCAGTATGTTCGTCTCCTTTTCGGCTCACTCGCATCATACGCGTTATAATGTAACGCCGTTGTCATGGTTACTCACTTTCAGCCGAATTCGCTTTTCTTCTTCCTCTGATGCTGCGCCGTAATTTTAGGCTCGATCCCAAACACTTCCTCACTCTCTCTGTGCGCGCACTCTACAGGCTGCAGTGTCCTGGCATTTACACCCTACTCAGTGCACTACATAGAGTATAAGGAGCAGTTTGGGATAGAATCAGTCACAAGTAACGCGAATAAGCTAAAATGGGTGGCTGACTGAAAACTGCACGGAGTTCACTAACGGCTTTACCGACCATGACAAAATAAACAATGAGACTAATAACATTTTAGTGTTTAAAATTGATTGAAAACACCATCTTCATCAAACAAAGGTTTATCACTTTATAACAGAGAGTAATAATTCTTAAAAAAGTCATATTTAATAGTCATATTTAATAAATTTTACTCACACTTAATAGAGTAAATTTCACAGTTTTAAACAATCATAGCCTTCATCAGTGATGTGTTCGATTCGCTAGCAATACATTAATAGATGTAATAATTACAATAACAGTTAGGAAATTAAAAAATAATATGATTACACACAACACAAACAAACAAACAAAACAATGAATGGCCAGATAACGTCAGTGCCAAATAATGTGTCTCCCAAAAAGGGGCCAATATTTCTTGTGTTGAATCATTTTTAAGTCTTGCCCTGATTGGGTGTTGGTAAACAATTAAATAAAACACTAACCAGAATTTACCATAAATCAGTCTAAAATGTTGACTTAACAACCAGAAAATGTAATATATACATATACAGTTTATTAAGTCACAGCCAGGTGGCACAGTGGCATCGTGGTTAACAGTATCGAGTTATATCTTCAGGGCCCGGATTCGATTCCCACCTCGGGGTTTGTGTGCATGAAGTTTGCATGTTCTCTCCGCGCTTGGTGGGCTTCCTCCATGTACTCCGTTTTCCTCCAAAGACATGGAGATCAGGCTAATTGGTGTGTGAAAAAGCATGTGTATGTGTGTGCCCTGCGATGGATTGGCACCCTGTCCAGATTGTATACCCAGTCTTGTGCCCCAAGTCTTCTGGGATAGACTCCAGGCCCACACAACAAAGGTCTTCTCTAACATATCACAAATCATCATTATAAATATCAAAATAATGTCATGGCTGTAATAAAAGCAGAAGGTGATCTAATAAAATATTAGAGAGTTCAACTTAATCAATTAATTAGTTCATTCATTCATTTAGGGAAACTTTAGAGTATTTATTTTTGCCCAGACAGTGTTTATATAAAAATGAATAAAGCTTTATTATTATTATTATTATTATTATTATTATTATTTTCCACATTGTACATTAATACTGAATATGTCCAAACTATGAAATAATACACATGAATTTGTTTAACAAGTCAGTAAATATTTTAAATTTTAGATTCCCCTAAATAGCTACATTTAGCTTTGGCACATACATGGCATTCTCTCATCAGATTCACCTGGAATAGTTTGATGATGGTGGCTCACTGACATGCCAAAACAGCTTGTTTTTAGATGTGAAATAAATTGCTAAAGGTTTTGGTTTTTATGCCTCAGTTTGACCAACCCAGTTTTGGGATGTTATTCATGCATCCACTCCGGTGGACTGCATGTGCTTGAGAACTCAATTTAAAGGAATGTGTATTAGTCAAATAACCAGTAGGACTATCTACTGTATAATGTGAAAAGTATGACAATATATTAAGTTTAAATGATGTTTAGCAACTGTTTTAACATATTTAGCATGTTTTACACTGTAGCCTGTTGAATAATCAACAATGTGGGTGTGTGTAGACTGTAGTCTTACATAATCTGTTTTCATCAACAAAAATAAAAAGTGCTATCTACTTAAAAAAATATGGTAACACATATTTGCACATATTATTTTTAAGCAGCTTTTAAGGCTTGATTTTTTTAGAAGGATTTACTTGGATAAATCAAGTAAAAAATTCTAAATTATTTAGCCAGACGCATATTATTTTTATGTAGTATTTAAGGCTTGATTTTTTTCCCTAGCAAAATCTACTTAAATTAATCATGTAAAACATCCTAAACTATTTAGCCAGACAAAAGGTACCAATATGTATTAAGGAAAATTACTTAATATAAAAAACAACATTTTATAATGAAATGAATACATAATGAATTTTGGTGTTAAACATGCTTTTATTTCATGTTTCACTGGTATCAAAATATTAAAAACTGTGTAAAATAGTGTATATAACATTTACAGCAGTTTTAAGATCTGTAAAACAATTTGTAAAACAGTTTGTAACTGACAATTTCTATGTCATGAAATTAACTGTTTAGCATTATATGCTAACATCTTTTTTGTGGGAATAGTCACATTCTGTACTAAAACCTGACAGAACTTGTACAGTAAACCATTTCTAGGTTCATATCTTTGTAACATTGTAAAACAATGTTTCAGTGAACTGTGGAGACACTACAACAAACTCAAGTATGGACAGAATGTTTTCAGTAATGTTCAAAATGTTTAATTTATTTTATTTATATTACTGACACTAGTGCAAGAAAGAAACTTATTTAAGAAATTGAATTAAAATGTAAAAATTAGTAAGGGGCTTAACTTACTTCTTAACATTTTACACTGTTCGTCTGTTCCTTCAAAATGGCGTCTGATCACTGCTGTGATTGAGATTTAAATTAAGGTGACTCAATAAAACCCGGATAATTGGGCCAATTCTCTTAAATTAAATATGAAGCCTTTTTTTCCACAAAATTTTAGCGTAAATGGTCCCTTAAATTGGGCCTAAAAATTGCACCCATTTCCTTAAAAAAATAGGTAAAATTTATTTCTATATGCATATTATTTTTAATGATTACATTAATTTTTGTAATGAAAATTACAAGCCCCATGATTCATTTTTACAGTCTAAGTGTATTCTTACACCTTTGTCTGATTTCGAAGAGATAATATCAACACTTCCTGGCTCCTGACCTTCCTCCCTGGACAAGTAAATTTGGAACATTGTTGAGGAATGAAGTGACCACATTTATTCCTAAAACGATCTTAATTACCTCTGATGTCATGGCCAAATTAGTATTTTTTGGCAGACATAGACATTTGTGTAATGCACAATTTCATCTGTCAGATTTGCATGCAATAGATGCATGAAGCACCTTTGACTACACCAGTGGTTCTCAAAGTGTGGGGCGCGCCCCACTAGTGGGGAATACAGATATGACAGGTGGGGCGCAATGAACGGTATGGGAATTAGTGGAAAATAATACGAAAGTATGCTTTTCTTTATTGATTTATTTAATCTTTATTTTCTTTATCAGACACTCGAAACTAAATAATGACACAGAAAGAAATGGATCATTAATACAAGTAAATTAAAATAACATCAGAGAAAAAGTGGAACCATAGTCCAACAATAACGGTTTAACGTCGGCATGTTGATTGCAGAGGAACAATATATAAGGAAACATTCGGTATTATATATGTCATTTAATTTATTCCAATGTGTATGCTGATGTTTCTGTATTTTTGTTAAACATTAATATTTTATTAGTCAGTACTAGTCTGGCATTTCTAGTTTCCAGTGAGGCAACAAAGTAGCTTTTTGATCCTTCAGGCGCTGAACAGAAGGGAAGATCAATGTCGTTCTACGCTTTTTGTTGGTGTGCGGCATTTTGCAATGATCCCTAAATCATTCGTTGCGCCGTAGAGAATAATGGTGTTTATGCTTTTAAACATGTATAATTAAAGGCAGATGTAGCTTAAAGACAATGTAGAGAGGAAATATATCTGGGTATCTTATTTGCGGGTTTATTTACGCAGCTTTTGAATTCAGAGATGCGAATATCAAACTAACTTTACCGCGGACACAAACAGGTGTTATACGCTAAAGTGCCCCCCTGCCACGGATTGCCCAACCCCACCCCATTTTTTGTGGTGAAAAATTACGGTGGTGAAAAGAAACGATTTTTATTATGAAATAAGCAATATAAAAATATACATGTGGTATATATATATATATATATATATATATATATATATATATATATATATAATTTATATATTTTTCCCCCTATACAACCTTTTTTTTATATATTGCTTACTTTATAATTAAATTCATTTGTTATAATTTGTCATTTGTAAACCATAAACCTATGTATTTAGGTGGGCAATCCGTGGCCTAGATCGGGGGCATTTTAGACCATAACACAGTAGCATACTGTATGTAGTGAGCATAATAACATCAATGGATACATTTGTTACATGGACCACAAATAAGCAGGTGAGCAGCCTAATCAACCAAAAATCCAGCCGAAAGGAAAACATGATGAAGCCTATGTTGCGCTTGGATTCATGGTGGGGATGGGGGCAGAGGAGAGACCTCTCTGTGTTTTGTGTCTTAAACCGCTGGCAGCAGACAGCATGAGACAAAGTAGGAAGACACTTATTGACAACACACCCCACGTTAATAAGCCACTTAACTTCTTTGAAAGAAAGCTCTAGATAAGTGACAAAGTAAGCCTGTTATAACAATTGCACGTGTATTTTATCTGTTCTGAACTTGGTGTTATTTGATCTTACTAGTTTAGAAATAGATTTTGCAATAAATAGTACACTTGGCCGTTTTCGTTATCATTTTGTTGACAAGTGGGGCTTGAAAATTCGCCCACCACCTTAAGTGGGGAATGACAGAAAATGTTTGAGAACCACTGGACTACACTGTTATTATCTCACAATAAAATTAACCTAAACAAAATATTGTTTTGATGGTAAATACCCTGCAAATTACATAGTGGTAAAATAAATAAACTGACTTGTTACTCATTACATTAAATCAAATCTTTAATCAAATAATATACACTAATTAAATTCTCTAGAAGTTATTTTATGGCATTTTTTACTGCAAGGGTCATTTAAAATAAAAATAAAAAATGGCTAGAAACTTGTACCATGAAAAACTTTTTTTTTTGTCTGTCTGTCGGCCATCTTCGTTGAAATAAATCTTAAGTTACAGGTACAACTGCTGGCCACTAGGTAGAAACCTATGGAGCGATGCAACAGTGTCCACTGTAGAGCCTGGTATGCGCTTAGAGCATTGCAACCTGTGCATTTACAAGAAAATGTCTGTTGAATAGTTGTTCACTATAGTGACTGTCACAGTGCAGAGCGGAACAAGGTGAATCCAGGCGCAGATGAGTGACAGCAACCTGAAAACAAGAGCGAGGTCGGAATGCGGAATCGGAGGTCAATACCGGGAGATAAATCAGCGCAGCGTTTAAGTCAAATCGTAAAACGAGAGCAGTAGTCAGAAGGGGAGGCGTTTAATCGGTAACCGGGAAATCAGTCAGCGAAGCGACAATCCAAAAAACGAGAAACAAAAGCCGTGGTCAAAGCAAGGAAGCGCGAGGTCAAAACCGGGAGGTCAAAGAGCGAGGCAAACAAAACCGAGACGAGAAACCGAAAGCAAAAACGAGAAACAAAGCAGACTTGGGAACGTGAAAGCAGGAACAAAAATAACGCGACAGAAACGAGGCAAAATACACAAGATAACAGCGCGTGCTTAAATGCTGGAGTAATCAGACGGGGATTAGAGACAGGTGTGCAGACGGGGCGGAAACGGGGGCGTGGGAAAGGACACAGACAGACTAAGGTAAACATGAGCACATCGACAAAGTGACAGCATGGCGCACAAGGCAGACCGGGCATAAATCATGACAGTACCCCCCCCTTTATGAACGCCTCTGGGCGTTAGAGCGCGGAGCCTCAGGGTAGCGTTTATAAAAGTCAGAAATTAACTTGGGGTCTAGGACAAACTTGGCAGGGATCCAGCTTCTCTCCTCAGGTCCATAGCCCTCCCAGTCCACCAGGAACTGAATGCCCCTACCTTGGCGGCGAGCTTTCAGGAGTCGGCGGACAGTGTAGGCTTCACTGCCGTCAATGATACGGGGAGAAGGTAGAGGGTGGGTGGGGGGACTTAATGGACATGAGGCGAGACGGCGCAGCTGGGACACGTGAAACGTAGGATTGATTTGTCGCATGGTTGAGGGGAGCAAGAGTTTAACAGCGCAGGGGTTGACTATCTTGGTGATGGTGAAGGGGCCGAGGTAACGAGGGGAAAGCTTGCGGCAGGTGGTCTTTAGGGGAATATCTCTGGTGGCGAGCATGACTCTCTGCCCCACCCTGTACTTGGGAGCCTGAGAGCATCTGCGGTCAGCCTGTGTCTTATATCTCCTGCCGACCCATAACAGTGTTCTCCTCGCTTGCAGCCAGGTCTTTCTGCAGCGCCTGACAAAAGCTTGGGCTGATGGGACACTGACCTCCTCCTCCTGAGACGGGAATAAGGGTGGTTGATAGCCCAGGCATCACTGGAAGGGAGACAAACCAGTAGATGACGATACTTGGGAGTTGTGGGCGTATTCCACCCAAGGCAGGAACTTGCTCCAGGAGGCGACATCTCGGGAGGCCATGCACCTTAAGGCTACCTCAAGGGACTGGTTCTTTCTTTCCGTCTGTCCGTTGGATTGGGGGTGAAAGCCTGAGGACAGACTGGGGGTGGCTCCAATGAGTCTACAGAACGCCTTCCAAAATTGTGATGTAAATTGGGGCCCACGGTCAGAGACGATGTCATTGGGGAGACCGTGCAGCCTGAAAACGTGCGTTATCATGAGATCAGCGGTTTCCTTGGCGGATGGAAGCTTGGGTAGCGGAATGAAATGGGCGGCCTTAGAGAACCGATCCACCATGGTCATAATGCATGAGTGGCCGTTGGAGGAGGGTAACCCTGTGACAAAGTCCAGGGCAATGTTAGACCATGGACGAGATGGGATAGGTAATGGTCTGAGGAGGCCTGCCGGCGCGGTGTTGGTGTGCTTGCATCTAGCACAGGTGTCACATGCTGCCACAAAGCTTGAGGTGTCTTCCTTGACTGTGGACCACCAGAAACGTTGTTGGATTAGAGACAGAGTTCGAGCTGAGCCAGGATGACAGGAAAGCTTGGAGCTGTGTGCCCATTTCAGAACTTGAGAACGTAGGGGAAGTAGAACAAACAAGCGGTTTGGAGGCACGTTACTTGGCCCAAGTTCATGAGACAGGGCTTGCTGGACCTTGGTTTCGATATCAAGCTCAGCAGCTGCAAGCAAGCATGACGGGGGAATAATGGTTTCGTTGGCAGCGGAGTCGTGAGTAGGAGAAAACTGCCTGGAGAGTGCATCTGGCTTGGAATTCTTGGACCCAGGACGATAGGAGAGAACGAAGTTGAATCTGGCGAAGAACAGTGCCCACCGAGCCTGGCGAGAGTTTAGCCTCTTGGCGTTCTGCAGATATTCAAGGTTCTTGTGGTCGGTCCAGACCAAAAATGGGGTCTCCGTCCGCTCTAACCAGTGTCTCCATTCTTCTAGGGCCAGCTTGATGGCCCGCAGTTCTCGATCGCTGATGCCGTAATTCACCTCAGCAAGAGTTAAGCGGTGAGAGAAGAAAGAGCATGGGTGTAGCTTGTTGTCATGTGCAGCTCTCTGGGAAAGGACACCTCCTATCCCTGTGCTGGAGGCGTCGACTTCCACAACAAATTGGCGTGACGGATCTGGAATAGTCAGGATTGGGGCAGACGTGAAGCGTTTCTTGAGTTCCGAGAAGGCTTTTTCAGAGGTCATGTCACAACGGAAACACATCTTGGGAGAAGTCAGGGCCGTTAAAGGGGCAGCGATGGAGCTGTAGCCTCGGATGAACCGACGATAAAAGTTGGCAAAACCCAAGAATCTTTGAAGTTCCTGTCTTGTGGTGGGCGTGGGCCAGTTTGTGACTGCATGGAGCTTGGCAGGCTCCATTCCGATGCCTGAGGGGCCAATAACAAATCCCAGGAAGGTGGTGGTTGTTGTGTGAAATTCGCACTTTTCTGCTTTGACGAAGAGATTGTTTTCTAACAGTCTTTGTAGCACCCGTCGAACATGGTGTTGGTGCTCCCCTAGGTCTCGGGAGAAGATTAAAATGTCATCTAAATACACAAATACAAATAAATTCAGAAAATCTCTGAGGACATCGTTGATGAGAGCCTGAAAGACGGCCGGGGCGTTGGTCAGGTTAAACGGGACCACCAGGTACTCATAGTGTCCTGTTGGAGTATTAAAAGCAGTCTTCCATTCGTCAACCTCTCGGATTCGGACGAGGTGGTATGCGTTGCGAAGGTCCAGTTTGGAAAAGATCTTTGCTTCCTGGAAAAGTTCAAAGGCGGTTGTCATTAATGGAAGGGGATAGCAGTTCTTTACTGTGATCTGGTTAAGGCCCCTATAGTCGATGCATGGACGAAGGGACCCATCTTTTTTGCCCACGAAGAAGAAGCCGGCTCCCGCCGGGGAGGAGGAGGGGCGAATGATCCCTGCCGCGAGGGACTCCGAGATGTAATGGTTCATAGCTTCACGTTCCCTGGGTGACAAAGAATATAGGCGGCCCTTGGGGGGCGTGGTGCCTAGGAGCAGGTCGATAGCGCAGTCATATGGTCGGTGGGGGGGCAGGGAGACAGCACGAGATTTACTGAAGACCTTCTTGAGATCATGTTACTCTGACGGGACGGCTGTGAGATCCAGCGGTTCCTTCACAGATGCAGGACTGAGGCAAGACGTGGCTGCAGCTCGCAGGCAGGTAGTGGCGCATGACGGGCTCCAAGCTATGATTGTGTTTCTGACCCAATCGAGTTGAGGATTGTGACGGGTTAGCCAGGGCAGGCCTAGGACAACAGTAGCATGTGATCCCTCCATGATAAATAGTAAAGTCTGTTCAAAATGGTTGCCTGAGACCCTTAGCCCGATGAGGGGCGTTTTGTGTGTGATAGGTGGGAGCGGGCTACCGTCGAGTGCCTGAACTTTGAGATGGGTCTCCAAGGGTAGAGCGGGGATTCCTAGGGTCTTGGCAGAAGACGCATTGATCAGGTTGCGATCTGAACCTGAATCAATCAGTGCCTGCACCAGATGGGTCCGTTGCTCGTGGATGAGGAAGACTGGAAACAGGCGGCGTTGATCTGAGAATCTTTCTGGTGTCACACCCTCCAATCCTCCCAGCTGTACTAGAAGACGCTCCCTTTTTACAGGACAGTTCCTGAGCTGATGACAAGATCTCCCACAGTAGAAGCACGCACCATCTACTCTGCGTCGTTGTCGTTCTTCAGGGGAGACGCGGGTCCTGTCCAGTCGCATGGGTCTCTCCTGAGGATCAGTTTGAGGGGAGCGAGGTCGCGGGAGGTCGCGGGAGGTCTTTGGGAGGCGAGAGTCTAGTTGGCTTTCGAAGGCGGAGGCGCGAATCTACTCGGCCGGCTAGATCCATGAGATCTTGGAGCGACGAGGGAAGTTCTTGGGAGATCAAGGTATCCTGGAGCGTCTCAGTTAGACCTTCGAAGAAGGCGTCACTTAGGGCCCGACTATTCCACCCGCTGGAGAGAGCTAGGGTCTGGAACTCTATGGCGTAGTCATAGGCTGAACGTGAACCCTGGTGGAGTGTTAACAGCTTGTGACCTGCCTCCCTGCCGTGACATGAGCGATCAAACACCCTCTTCATCTCCTTAGCGAAGTGCTCGTAGTTGGAGCAGCAGGGGTCATGAGCATCCCAGAGTGCAGTGCTCCACTCCCTAGCCCGTCCTGAGAGGAGAGTTATCACGTAGGCGACCTTGGAGCGTTCAGTAAGAAATGTGGATGACTGGAGTTCAAATATCAGCGTGCACTGAGAGAGGAAGGAGCGACAGGTGCCTGGATCTCCTTCATACGTGGGGGGGGCGGGAAGTCGTGGCTCCCGTTGCGTGCAGAGGCCCCCATTTTGTGCCGGAGAGAGATGGCGCCGTTGGAGCTGATTCATGACATCAGTGAGGGTTTGCTTGGTGTTAAGCAGCTCCTGCTGGTGAGCTCCGAGAAGTGCACCTTGACTCTCCAGCGCTGATTTCATGCGGTCGATATCTGCTGGATTCATTTCGTGGCTGGATTATTCTGTCACAGTGCAGAGCGGAACGAGGTGAATCCAGGCGCAGATGAGTGACAGCAACGTGAAAACAAGAGCGAGGTCGGAATGCGGAATTGGAGGTCAATACCGGGAGATAAATCAGCGCAGCGTTTAAGTCAAATCGTAAAACGAGAGCAGTAGTCAGAAGGGGAGGCGTTTAATCGGTAACCGGGAAATCAATCAGCGAAGCGACAATCCAAAAAACGAGAAACAAAAGCCGTGGTCAAAGCAAGGAAGCGCGAGGTCAAAACCGGGAGGTCAAAGAGCGAGGCAAACAAAACCGAGATGAGAAACCGAAAGCAAAAACGAGAAACAAAGCAGACTTGGCAACGTGAAAGCAGGAACAAAAATAACGCGAGAGAATCGAGGCAAAATACACAAGATAATCCAGCGATTTAAGCAGCACACAGCGCGTGCTTAAATGCTGGAGTAATCAGACGGGGATTAGAGACAGGTGTGCAGACGGGGCGGAAACGGGGGCGTGGGAAAGGACACAGACAGACTAAGGTAAACATGAGCACATCGACAAAGTGACAGCGTGGGAAAAAGGGAGCACAAGGCAGACCGGGCATAAATCATGACAAGTGACCACCATGCATGAAAAGCCCAGTGTGTGTATGAAGTAGAACAGTTGGCTTTATATTTTGCCTCTATACTGCAATATATTGCAAAAGTCTTAAATAATGTAAATGAACATGTAAATAATCTCTTCTCCTTTTTTCTTTATCCACTTTTTGTATTAAACAGCTGTGGATTATTTGATCCTCACAACAAGCATATCAATATACGTTGGTCACAAATAATCTTGAAGCCTGAACACTCGGCATAGTTTTCCACCATTACTAGGATTAAATTTGGTACTTTTGTGTTAAATGAATCTGATTTCTGACACTGTTCAATACTAAAGGCAAACCGATTAAGTTATTTTGTCCTTTTGTCACTGGGTCATCATTTGCTTTTGGCCTGATTCCAGGTGAAGTGTAAAGTATTAGGAAAATTTGTCTGCGTCACACATAAGAATCTCTCTAGGACAAAGAGACCAGGTCAAATAAACAGGTATGAGTTGTGAAGATTTACACCTGAGCTACTGAAGAAACGCCAGTCTATAGAGTTTAATACCACAGGTATGTTTTAATGCTTATTCTTATTGATAGAATTGCCAAAAAGAATACTAATAATATTACATGCTGAAATTTAATCAACTTGGTGGATTAAGTTCTGGTAATAATGCAAGTATAAAGTATTGTAAAGCATTAGAATTGAATATATTTATTTAAATTCTACAATTGGAATCTTGAACAATTTGCATGTTTGTATATTGTATTACTTTATAAATATCATATGTAAAAAGAAGTTAAAACAATTAATAAAATTGCAATATAAAAACAAAGCAACCTTCAGTTTATGAAAATTAGCTAGATACCTGCTGTCCTGTTTTTTTTTTCTGTATTAGCTTATTTCATGTAGTCATTCATTTATTTTAATACATTATAAAAATGTAGAATCAGGTAACACAGCATTTTGGAGCTGTAGTTCTTAACCCTGCTCTGCAAATTTTAGTGTTAAGGCAGCTCTTGTTGGAGTTTCAAAATTGTCCTCCAGTCTGAGTGCATGCATGGTATTTGCATGTTCTCTCATGTATGGTGGGTTTTCTCTAGGTACTTCGGTTTACTTTTACAGTCCAAATACATGCAGTGTAGGCTGACAGGTGTTTTGACATAGTGTATGATTTGGTGTATGAGTGTGTGTGCTAATGTTGAATGATGTCATGGGACTGGATTAAGTGTGTAGCTGGTCTTGAAATTCGTGGGATTTTTCCTAGGGATTTTTCTGGAAAAGTCTTTTTTTTTTCTTCTAAAATTAATAGTCAGCAGTATTAACTCTGTACCATAGAACATTGCATAATATGTGACAAATATTCTGGCACCACTGGTGTGACGTACTGACCACCATATCTAGAATTCAGAACAATTTGTTTCCAAGATCATGGGACTGAAACTGGATGCTGAGGAAACTATGGTTTCCTTTGGACGTTACATCGCTCTTTACAAGCATCCTACCACTGATGCCATAATAGCTGTTAAAAGAGATTGGAAGAGGACAGCATCCTCAACACTAGAAGCAGTCTTAATCTTGACCAGATCTTTTCTGATCCTGTCTGGTTCTGTCTTAAAACTTGCGGTTTGACTTCCACCATCCATTGCAACACAAATACCGTGTCATAAGGACACTGCACCACAGGGTAGACCTCCCTACCTCCACTGAGGCCGAACAGGAAGAAAAAAAGCGTCTGAAGGCAGCAATGTGGATATCATAAGACACAACGAGACACAACGGAAGAAAAATCTCGTCATTCCCTATGTCGCTTGGAGTTTCAAAAATGTTATAAAAGGATTTTTGGAAAGCACAACATACCAATTTACTTTAAACCAACCAACACACTAAGACAGAGACTCGTCCTCCCCAAAGACCACACACCAAAACATAAGAAAAGTGCAGTGACAAGTGTTCAGAGTTCTACACTGGGGAGACAAAACAACCTCTTCATAAAAGGTTGTTTCAACACAGAAGGAGCAACACCTCAGGTCCAGAATCAGCAGTATACTGTACTTTTACTTAATAGACAAAGGACACACATTTCAGGATCAAATTGTGTGAATTTTTGACAGAGAAGATGAATAGTTTGAGAGACGGGTGAAAGAAGAACATCTATGTGCAGAGGGAAAATCCTTCTCTCAACAGAGGTGTAGGTCTTTGACACAACCTGTCTCCTATTTTTCATGCTGCCCTTTTAACTATCCCAAGAAATATCAAGACCTCTTCACATGTCCACCAAGAAAGCCACATATTACCCCTAAAGGCTTTCTCTAATCTCTCTCTATTGTTACCCCAACAGCCCTTTTATCTCGACAATCATAACGACTCTATAATAATGTAACAATCCATTTCAGATACAGGTGGACCCTTTGACCTTGAAGGATTTAAATACACAGAACCTTTCAACTTATTTTACACTGTGGAAGCTATTTGGATGAGTAGTAAAATGTTTCTACCAAATTAAGAAGTTGTCCAGTTGACGAGTCAACTTTCAGATAACCTCACCTTGATGACCTCGAATGACTTTTAGAATCTTCTAAAATTAGATAATGTTTATAATTTAAAGCATGATTGAATAACTTTTGTCAAAAAGTCAGGTAAATTATTACTGTTTAATATACTTCATATTCTTATTTTGTAACTAGAGTGTTTTTTTATTTAATTCAATTTTATTTTATTGTATTTTACTTTCCTTAGGTAACTATCCATCATGAAGCTGAACATTTTTCTTTTCCTGTGTCTCAGTGGTAAGACTTTTATTTATTTATTTATTTGTTTATTTATTTATTTAATTGACTGCATGGTTTATTGAACTTTTTTGAATTCACTCTTACTTCCACTAACTTTTTACTATTATAAAACTGAAAAAAAAAATTGTTATTCATACTGTCTGGGTTAAATTTAAGCAGGTACTGACATAATAACTAATTATATATATATTTATATATTTTGGCCAAACCTTTGTATAACATTGTATACACGTACAGTACATTTATTTCAGTACGGAGTCGGTCCCCTTTTTGCAGCTATAACAGCTTCCAGTCTTCTTGGAAGCATGTCCACAAGATTTTGTAGTGTTTCTGTGAAGACTCGTGTCCATCCATTCTGTAGAGCAGCAGAGGTCAGGCACTGTTGTTAGACGAGAAGGCCCAGCTCACAATCTCCGTTTCAGTTCGTCCCAAAGGTGCTTGATGGGGTTGAGATCAGGGCTCTGGTTGGGCCGTTCAAGTTCTTCCGCATGAAACTCATCAAACCATGTCTTTAAAGCCTTTGCTTTGTGCACTGGGGCACAGTCATGTTGGAATAGAAAAGGGCCTTCTCCAAACGGATGCCACAAAGTTGATAGCGTAGCATTGTCCAAGATTTCTTGGTATGCTGAAGCATTACAATTGCCCTTCACTAGGGATAAGAGGCCTGATTGAAACATTTGGATTCAACAATTAAATGGTTTGTCCACACAGTTTATCTACTCACAAATTGATATTACTTTTAATTTATAAAGGAAATACTAAACCTGGTTTGCTGAACAGGCAGGTGCCCCTTTAGCCTGGGACAATCACCCAGTACACCAGCTCACCTGTCCAACACAGGACACTGCTACCTGAGATTTAGGCTGCTATAGTGATTAATCCACAATTATCCTAAATATACACTCAGTACTCTCCCAACAATTCATTCATTGTTGCTTTATATGAACTCCGATCTGAAATTATCGTTTTTCGAATTACTTATTTGTTAAACGAATTATATTAAAAGAGAGAGAGAGAGAGAGAGAGAGAGAGAGAGATTTGATTTAAAAAGTCAAGTACATAAGTTGTTATACAAAATAAATTGTAAATAAAATTATTTTAGTGATAATTTAACACACTAAAATTTTATTTATTTATTCAGTTCTGCAAATACAAATTTCAAGTCATCAATCAGTAAAGTCCCTTTTCTTAGTAAGGTCTGATTTGACAAGCATGGATTTAATGAATTGCTTTATAAGTTCTCTATGCTGGTTTTGGTTCCTTACATCTTTAGATGCTAATTATATATCAAACATTCTTTGTTTAAGCCATTAAGAATTTATATATATATATATATATATATATATATATATATATATATATATATATATATATACACATTATATGAATATTTTTCATCAGTTAAAGTTTACTGTGATTACCAAAAATAAAATGCCTTTAACAGGTCTGGCCCCGGTTGCTGTATCCATCCTGCTAACCATCCCTCACAGATATGAGTTGATCCCTACAAGATTGACATGGGCTAGTGCACAGACTTACTGCAAAGCAAAGTACACTGACCTAGCAATAACCCTAAGTGATACGGACTGGCTAAGAGTGAAGACAGTAGCAGGCAGAAAAGGTCTGGCAACAGGTGCATCAATGTTTGTTGGACTGTGGAATGATGTGAATAGCTGGCGTTGGTCCTTATACGACCTTTCACTGAATATTGCCAATTATACCAACTGGTACGCTGGACAGCCTGATAATCTAAGTGGGAATCAAGCATGTGTTGCTATAATTACACTTAATCAGTGGTTTGATCAACCATGTACAGACCTAAGACCCTTCATTTGCTATGATGGTGAGTCTATAATGATAATAATGATGATTTGCTTGGTTTTGATTTCATGGCTCTGGTTACATTTTGTGTTTTACTGTACCTTTGTATCCTATTTTCTGTGGAGGCCGGTGCTAACAGACACAACCTTATGTTTACTTTTACCCCACAGTTAATTTCAGTGGCAAATTTATCTCTATTACCAGTCCTTTGCTGACCTGGCTTGATGCTCGGACCTATTGCAGACAACATCATACAGACTTGGCCAGCTCTCTTAGCAGCTCAGATCAAGACATAATTGATCAGTTAGCAGCAACCAGTAACAGTCCCTGGATAGGGCTATACAGAGACACATGGAAGTGGTCAGATGGGTCCAATGCTACAAATATCAAGTGGACTCCTGGAGAGCCAAATAATGCTGGAACAAATGATAACTGTGCAGCATTTCGTAATGGACTAATAATTGATGCTTCCTGCAGCATCACATTTTATTTCTTCTGTCACACATGTGAGTCTTTTGTGTTGTCAAGTTTAGTTAGTGTGGTTTATATATATAAACCAATCAATGAGTGTTTGTGCATGTGTGTTTCTATAGTTTACCCAACACGGAGTCAGATAATTAGACTGCAGGTGGAGTATGATGGGAGTGTGTTTGACCCTGCTGTCCAGTCAATCATTTTAAATCAAGTGAGTCATAAGATTGTAAAATTGTGTGTCAAATGTCGTTGTTGGTATTTTTAACTGCTTATCTGCTTAAATTTTGTTTGTCTTCAGTAATCCACCTCAGTAATTCTTGGTTTCTCTGTGACATTTATTTGTTTCTTTTCTTAAGTAATTAAACCCCAATTCTGATCTTCAGATTAAGCAGAAACTGAAGGAAAATGGCATGTTGGAGAACACCACAGTTACCTGGAGTGTGCAGCCCGATGGAAACATTTTCCACTTGAAAAAATAGGTGACATGTAACAGCTTAATCAGGAGTGTCCAAATTTAGCACATGTTGTAATACACAAGCACCTAAACATATACATTAACATATACATTAGGTAAATATCCTTGTAATTGTATTACTTTGTATGTAACTCACCCTGTTTGACTTTTCAAGTAAAATTTTCAAGTCACTTTTAATTTTTTGGGAAATGTTTAATATTTAACATGTTTAGTAATATTCAATAAGTAAAAAGTCAAAAAGGGTCTGTTCACATACTAGGTTTAGTGCATGAGTGCGTCATAATGAAAAACAATTCTTATATTGAATGTAAAGAATTAAATAAAAAAAACTTTAAGTACTTAGTGCATACAATGAACAGTCTGTATAATCTATAATATTCTTTTGATTATTACTGTTCATAAACATACTCTTAAGTTATCACATTTTGTTATTTCTAACATTTATCTTAGTTTGGATTTGGGCTTTTTCTTTTTTTCATCATTTCACACACAGTCCACAGCAATGGGTACTCAATAAACAGGTGTTTGGAGTTGTTTTTAAAAATAAAGACTAAAAATCAATTTTCCATCAATTTTCAAACCCTCTGTTATGACATTTGTGACCTCTGGTGCATCCTACTTTTATTGGTCATCCTTAAGATACTTCGATCTTGATTGAGTCCAGTCCTAGGCACAGAAACAAAAACACCAAAAACTTTCCTGTCTCCTTCATCCATGATTATTCATTTTGGCTGGGTGGACTAATCTGAGAAGACTGTTGTTGAGTTGTTCTAAATCTCTTTCATTTGAGAATGCGGGGTAGTTTCCTACCCTTTTCCTCAGCTATTCTTCCTATTTTCATCTTGCCATTATAATTCACTTTAATTTGAACTATAATTTACTTTAGTTCGTTATACTGCCCTTCTGGAGGCTGCCCTTATCTGGGATACTTTCAATTCTGCAAATGCATTCTTCCTCGAATCTGTTTTTTGACACAACTCTATTTTACATGTCTACAGATAATGCCTTTCACTTTAAAAGTTAACTAAGTTTAATCAAAAAGACATACCAAACTCCTGCATACATACGGAGAGAATGAAGGAAATGCGAAAGTACTGAATAATATAAACTTACATTAAAATAATGGCTTGGCCCTGACTTGGCCAGACAGGCAGTGTAAGCATTCTTTCTTCGGGCCGTGTAAATCTCAAATATGTTTTATGTATTATAATTTGTTTTAAAAAATGACTATGAACATGTGATTTTAGATGGATGGATTTATGTCTCTGTTAGCTAAATTTTTCAACAATTCAGATAGGGTGTTATCAAGTGGGAGCAGATATGACAAAAAAAATAATAATTTTACCGCCCAGATTCACACCTTAAAAAGCCCCTTCTCCACTCCCCATGCAAAATAATAATAAATATGAAAAGTGCTCTTCCACCTCACTTATTACAGTGTCCAGCAAGAGGTAGAACATGTCTTACATTTTAACATTTCATCAGGAAATTGTTTTCTGCATCAGGTATTTTTTTACCCCAGTTGCACTGGGATATGCGAAGAAGGAATTTCACTGTGCTGTAATGTATATGTGACAAATAAAGGCTTAATTTAACTTAACTTAACTTGGGTAGAATGCTCTGTGAATGTGGTGTGGGAAATGTAATTTTTTACTTTTTTTTGTTAATTTACCAAGATATTTATGATTCTTTTTTTCTCTCTTACAGCTTGAGATACTTTTGTACACACTTCTGCACAGTAATGGGACTTTCAGAATTGGTCCCCAGTGTTGTTACTTAAAGTTTGATTCGTCAGGAACTATTCACAAATCCACTAAAAGAGGAGCTCTCGGATATCCACAGATTTTACCTTGTGGACTGACTGGTGGGACTAACAGCCATCAGTCTCAAAAAAAGTTCCAATGCGTTTTAGAGAGTTTTAGAGACCATTTACTAACCCTCTTTTTAGTTGGCTCTTGGACATCTTAGAGGACACTTGGTAGTTTTGTCCTAGAAATCAAAGGCTAACGCAGTCATTAAATTATTGTAAAAAATGCAGTTTTACTTCATCCAGACCCTCGGACTCATTGGTTTTGCAGTTGTTAGTTTTCTTTAAAGATTATTTCAAGAATTAACACATCAATTATTAATCATGATTATTAATTATTGACAATTATTAACAAGTATTAATTTGAAAGTCAGAATTAACTTGTAGGGGAGGGAAAAACTTCACACAACATCTTTAAACAATTTTAAACAAGGGATTTTTTATTTAGACCCTACGGAACATTTTGTGTTCAAAGTTTATGCACTCAGTTCTAATATTGGGATAATTTACATTGTCCAGGTATACCATAGAAAGACCAGGTATAGAGGACATGATTGGACATGATTTGTCCATCAGAGTTTACCTGATTGGCTGTTTTGTGGCATGCAAAAAACACAGATATAACACCACACTTACCCCCAAGCACATAAACTAAGAACATGTGGTCTGCAAGTTTGCGCTTAGAAACATCGCTAAGTTGTTTTTAGTGGAATAAATAATGTGATATATGGTGGGGTAAAAGGTTGTAAAAACATATTGAGGTCATTTTAAAAGTATCATTCATTCATTAGCATTTGCTCAATAGTGTTTTGTACCATTTTGGCATGTTGCTAATCTGTATTAATGCCTGTATTGATGAGAGAGTAAACATTTAATAAACTACTATGAGCTAATACAAGCTCATTTCATCTGAAACTTTAAGTGAGTTTAAACTAAGTGTAGGAAAGATATAATACTGGCGTCCACATGCTAGAAGGATCTGTGTTATTTTATGTGTTTTATTGTGTGATGGAGACTTTCTCTAAATTGTTGAACCTGTTGATTGACCACAGATTGTTTTTCTTATGAGAAGAGGTTGTCTGTTTGTCAACTGATGCCTAATTCGAAATAAACCAAATTAAAAGAGAGAGCAGCTGTGCTGTCGATCCGGCCACAAATACTGTAATATCTTCTCTTCTACCTTGCCGACCTCTAAAAAAAATTGTCCGACAAATTAATTCACAACAAAACAAAAATTTCATGTCTTGGAAAATCAGCTAATTATTGCAGCTTACTGTGAAGTCTGCTTGGTGTTAATTTTTTTATGACCTGCTTCATGCCGAAATCTGATGTTGACTCACAACTTTCAGCATAGGTATTTTACATGTTTTTATTATGTGCAGTTTTGCAAAGCAAATTTATATTAATGTCCTCATTTCTGTAGTGACAGCTAATCCACAGTGACTTGTGCCATGGATAAGCCATATAAATCAATGACGGTGAAGTTTTCTGGAAGTGAGGAGATGACTATGTAACAAATAGCAATAAAACATTCAGCGATAAAGCTGTGACTAAGCTTTCAGACTTTTTAACAAGCTGTGTGCTCTTGTCACTAAATGCACTAAAATTTTTTTTTTTTTTACTTTATTACTGAAACAAGTTTAGCTCTGTTTTATTGTTATATTTTATAGTGATGCACTCATACTGGCAGAGCCAGTCCCTCGCTACTTCCTCTCTAGTCTGTTCCAAGCACTCAGAATTCAGCATCAGTATACAGTACTAATAGTACTATAGTACTAAAGAGACTTTATTGTCATTGTAGTGTTACAAAAAACTTTGTTTGGCAGCTCCCAGAGACCAGCAGCAATGATAAATGTAAGAATAACCTAAGGAATAGACAAAAGAATAAACACAAGGTAATTGCACTATAATAACTATGACAATATATACAATGGAATGTATGTGAAGTGGGACCTGGATCTTGGTGCAAACAATAAAGTGCAAAAAAGTACAAATATGATTGTACAAGATAAGAAGATATTGCATACATTATACTAATAGCTGGAATAACACAGTCCTGGTGTAAAGTGTTTGGTGCAGAAAAGTTTCTTGTGCATAAGCAGCAGCATAGTGAAGAGGGTCTATCAGCTGAGTTTGTTATAACCACCTTTTCAGCAGCTATGGGTGTGACTGTGTGTAAGTGTGTGAGTGTGCATGTGGTGTGGTGGTTGGGGGAATGGGGTAATACTGTAAAGGCTAAAGCTCTGGGGAAGAAACTGTTCCTCGGTCTGTTAATGTCTGTCCTGATTGTCCTGTATCTTTTGCCCAATGGGAGGGTCACAAACAGTCCATGTCTTGGATGGGTTGGATCCTTGATAATGTTGCTAGCTTTCTTGTGTAGACAGATAGCATAAACTGTCTCAAGGTTGGGGAGCTTGGTTCACACAATTCTCTGCGCAGTCTTAACTATCCGAGCCAGGTCTCTCCGATTTTCTGCAGTGCAGCTGGTGTACCACACTGTGGTGCAGTGCCAGAGAATGGTCTTTATTGTGCTCCTGTAGGAGTTCACAAAGAGCTGAGAGGGTGTGTTGGCCCTTAAGCTTCCTTAGAAAGAAACCCTGCTGAGCTTTCTTCACTACGTGTAAAGTTTTAATGGTCCATGTAAAGTCTACTGTTATTTGCAGATCCAGGAATTTGACATTGTTAGCCCATTTAACCTCCTGACCATTTATGTGGAGGAAATGGGAGGTGGTGTCATTTTTCTTGCTCTCCTGTAGTCCACAATGATCTCCTTTGTTTTAGTGGTGATCACAACCAGGTCACAATCCACACACTGAACCAGATGTTGAACTTCCTCTCTGTAGTGAGTCTCATTGTTTTCTGAGATCAGTCCCACTACTGTGGTGTCATCAGCAAACTTCACTATGGTGGTAGAGGCGTGGATGGGTGAATGGTGAAGTTTTCTACTGATTTTTACCCACCTCAAGACAAGTACTGTAGGTAAAAATCAGTAGAAAACTTTAGGAATGTTGATTGGTTACTATGACTTTTCCATTTTTGTCAGTTTATTTCTCTGCATGGCTGAGCAATTGCAACAGTGTGATAACCAAAAAACCTATGCTGCAGCTTCTCACAATTTTTTTTATAATTTTTTGCAATCTTTTTACAATTTTTTTTTTTTTTTTATAGGGACGTGTTCAATATTTAATATAATAATAAATTAAAATTAAATTATTTAGTTTGGTCATATGTTACTTTTTCATGTTGTTGAACTCCCACCAATGTATTTAAAGAATACTAAATTTACAAGGCAAAAGATGGGCAGAAGTGTGAATTTGCATGTCTATGACCACAGGTGTGAATTTGCGTCTAGCGTTAATCTGCTTTTCTGTCTATACATTGAAAAACGCTGTTCAAAAGTCAACGCACTCTTAATTATTCATGCCTTTGCATAATTTTAACATTATAAGTTTAGTTTTTACTTTCTTTTTGTTAAAAAAACAACAACAACAAAAATATTTTTGACTGTGGTGTGTTTCAAAGGTTTTATGGAAGTTTGATGTGAAAAACTCATCTGTTCAGGAATTTATACCATTTATATATATGAAGTGCCTACTAGCCAACAAACTATAAAATAAACAATCTGAAGCAAATCAGGCCAAAGACAGTCCGAAATAATACAAGAGTAAACGTTTGTTTTAGATCTTATTCCAACATAAAAAAAAACTTTTTATTTGCTAAGAAAATATGCATGTAAATAGTCACACAAAGCCCTATCATCAGGGTAGAGATCAAGGTGCAACATTGATGTCATAAAACCCAGAACATTCTTTAGCTTCTATGAAGGATTCAATTCAATTGAATTTTATTTATATAGGGCTTTTGGTCATTGTCTCAAAGCAGCTTTACAAAATTAAAATAAATTTTTTTTGGAAGTGTATATGAGTGAGAAAAAAGGTGTTAAGATAATAATTAGATTGTGAGATTGTCCCTGGTGAGCAAGCCGAGGGTGACAGTGGCAAAGGAAAACTTAAAGGAGATGGCAATGAGGAGAAACCTTGAGAGGAACCAGACTCAACAGGGAACCCATCCCCATTAGGATGATAATGGATAATAGAAATTATATAACGATATCATGTGTGTTAGGCTGCTAGAAGTTCAGTATAACAGGAGTTGTCCAAGTTATTATGTAGTCCAGTTCAACACAGGGATAAATCAGCAGGTGCAGAGGACCGATTGGGGTCTGGATCACCGGAAGCTCAGCAGCATTTTTAGATCCAAACCATCATGAAGGCAGAATCCAGCTGGAGGTGCGCCTTCTCAGGGCTGGCCTTTGCCTACTGGAGCTGGCACAATCTCCAGATAAACAATGATTTGTATCAGTGTTTACTGTTTCAAGTCTCCACAGGTTTTGTCCTATTCAAATAACTTAATAGACTCAAGCCTCAAGCATCATTAAGTTTTAGACTTGGTTGGAAAAAATATCTCATTCGTCATATTATATATAATAAAAATAAAATATTTTTTTAAATGTCCATAGTAGTTGTAGACCATGTACACTGTATGTTGTTACTTTTGTGGTAAAGATGCATTGCTGTTGTTTATGATTAGAGTGACTGCAGTACTGAAAGACATGTGGGGCAAGATGTGGGGCATTCCGAAAAAGGTTTTTATTTTAGTTTTTATTAGAGTCCTGTGTTAAAATAAAATCTTAATAAAAATTTTTTTACGAGATATGTGTTGACTACTTGGGTATATGGACATATATAAAAATACACATATAAAATGTTTTATGATAAAATTATTACTTATAGTTTCTGCATATGTATCTGCAGACATCTTTTTAAAATGTATGGCTATAATCACAGTAACAACTTCTCTCTCTCTTTGTCTCTCACCCCCCGCCCCCGTATATATATATATATATATATATATATATATATATATATATATATATATATATATATACTTAGCAAAAAAAGAAACGTCCCTTTTTCAGGACTGAAAAAACTCAGATTATTTGTTCCACATGATACTCGATCATACTTGGTACCTGTATATCAAGGCTCATTTATCAAGTCAAAATGTATTAAAAAATGTTGTCGTCTTGCGGAACTCTTGCAAACTGTGTTACTTGCAATCTGATGTTCAACTATATTTCTTATATTCACAACAACTGGGAAATATCTGCTTATGTTTTTTTTTTATCTTAGTGAACGCTCCCTGATGTATTTGGAGAATACAACATCTACAAGGCAAAAGACAGTGTGAAGTGCGAATTTGCATCTCTTTGACCACAAGTGTGAATTTGCATGTAGCTTTCTTCTGCTTCTCTGTCTATATGTTGAAAAACACTGTACAAAAAGTCAACACACTCTTAATTACTCATTAATATGTAGTTGAGTTCTTTCTTTCCCTATATAAAAACCATGGATTCACCATTATAAACTGCAACAACACAATATATGCTTTGGCTGACATTGGTGGTGAATAAGGCAAATGTTCTCTTTTAATTTGTGTCAGGTTTATTTTGGCAACCTTGATGTAGGGGAGAGTAGGGCAAAAACAAGGTTAAAATCCCAACCTGGTTTTATTCAAGCTTCTAATGCACATAAGCTAACTAGGTCAGGATTTTCATAATCATGCTTTTTGCTCGACTGTGTTGTGTTTTACAAAAGTTCTCAAACAGTCGCTCACATTTCTCATCTTCTAAATTTGCTTACCATAGGTAATTACAGTGAAACTGCGGATTGCAAGTAACGTTGTTTGCGAGTGTTCTACAAGACGAGCAAAGATTTTTAATAAATTTTGACTTGAAAACGAGAAAGTCTTGGTTTACGAGTGCCGAGTATCATGTGTCACGTTTTGACGCAGAGCGTCACGTGATCACAACTGAGGCAACGGTTTTTCTCTCTCTTGCGCTGCGGAATTGTGGGTAATCGTCTCCCCTGCTGGGTCTTAGTGCGTGTCTCTTACAGGTAGGTACAGGAGCTTATGTGTGTGCGCGTAATTTGACACCATGCTGGGTCACACACTCTCTCTCTCGCCTGAAGTGTGTGTGTGTGTGTGTGTGTGAGAGAGTGAAGCACCCCCTCTTTGCTTCACACCTACACAAAGAGACACACTCTCTGCTTTTCACAGAAACACTGCTCTGTCGCGATTCTTTATAAAGGTAAAGTGCAGGTTTGTTTGTTTGTTTGTTTTACATTACAGCAGTGATTCTGTTATTCTAAATTTTTAAACTTTTTAAATGCAGGTTAATAAGTTTTATTCTTCCTCTATATATTTTGTGTTGATTATTTTTATGTATTTTTTTTTTTTGAGCTGTGGAACGAATAATTTGAGTTTCCATTATTTCTTACGGGAAAATTAAATTAGGTTTACGAGTGTTTTAAAATACAAGCCCGCTTCCAGAACGAATTATGCTCGTAATCCAAGGTTCCACTGTATAGCACAATACCCATTTATAAATATAGTTCAACATTTGAATAGTTTAAAGTTATTTTTGTTTTACTGTTTGGCATTTTTATACCACCAGTCTCCAGGGAAGAGGGCATATTATGAAAAACTAACCTTTTTCAGGGCTTGTGCATGTACATATGGTAATGTACAATTTGTTGGGCCTTCCAGCCCACAAACTGTAATATTAAATAACTTGGTTTTAAGTGGGAAAAAATTATGTGAAAAAAACTGACCATTTACATTTTAAGTTAAATTTTTACAATGAAAATGCTGCTGAGAATTGCAACTAAGAATTTAAGAGAAATTTTCATTTTCATTTGAGAAATGCAAACAGGCAACAGTGTTATAAACTTTAGCTCATAAATAATAACTGTCACGCATGAAAATGCATTCATATATGCAAATGTACAAAATTTATCTCTTCTACAGGACAGAAACAGTGTTATGATGCAGTATCAGTGTTCACACACCGAAAAAACAAAAGCAGGTGCGTTTAATGATAAATCTCAGATGTGCGGAATTTTAAAATGTTTTGAGCTCTGTGACAATGTATCAGTAGTCTGGGTTTGATGCTTCTCTGTGTGCATGGGGCATCAGTTAGTACACAAAGCGCTGTACTTGTCTGGCAAAAACTGGTAATGTTCCATCACTAGTGTCTATAATTAATTATACTGTAATATGAACTAATATTTTTAGTAGGTAATATTTATTATAGGGATTTTAATTCTGAAAGTTTTTTATTTAACTTTGAAAATTGCAAATTTTTAAAACAATGCAGTACAGTTTATTTTACGTGGTACTGACAAGCAGCCTGCATCTTTTGATCGAAGTAGGCGTGGCGTATCGTAAGACAATAGCAGTTTATTCACTCACTCAGATGCTTTATATGTCAATAGTAGTATTTTAAAATTGATGCGAAATTTCACAGAATGCCAATGAAGTGAAGACAAGACAGGGATTGTTTATGCACCTACTTTTGTTGAACAACCGTGAACAATAGTTATAATAGTCCAAACTAAAGGTGAAAAAAAAGCTTGAACTAGTTTTTTATGCATTTTGTAATTCAATTCAATTCAATTTTATTTATATAGCGCTTTTAGCAATTTTCATTACCGCAAAGCAGCTTTACACAGTCAAAAGAATTATTTAAGTTTGTATGAAATGTGAATTTGTATGAATCAAAATGGTCAGTTTGTCCCTGGTGAGCAAGCGGAGGGCGACAGTGGCAAGGAAAAACTCCCTGAGATGGTAATAGGAAGAAACCTTGAGAGGAACCAGACTCAACAGGGAACCCATCCTTATCTGGGTGAAACAGAAAGCAGAATATGATCTGCATTTATACAGTGTGTTAGGTGGCAGGCAGTTCAGCTATAATAGCTGATGTTAATTGATGTTAATATGGAGTCCAGGTAGTTATTGAAGACCCTGGTAGACATGTAAGAAGTTCCAGTCCTGAACTATCGAGCTGTCTAGCCCCCAGAGAAACAGTTGCCAACACCAGTCAAGGCCAGAACCGTCTTCTAGGTAGAGAGAATCATCCCCAGACATCAGACGCATTCCAGAGAGACACACGGGGCATCCATGGAACGAGATCTTCAGCCAGAAGCGGGGCACCAGGATGGGTCAGACAGGTCCGGAGGGCAGAGGGAACTGGGTCACTGGCAGCTCAGGAACGACATGTGTAGCTCGACAGAGAGAGAGAGAAAGAGTGAAAGGGGGAGACAGGAGGAGACAGGAAAGAGAAAGGGGGGGGGGGGAGAAGAAGAGGAGAGATGGCAGTTAGGTATGGTCACAGTCACACAATGTATAATGTGAATGTATATTAACTGTAGAGTGCAAGCAGAGACTCCGGCAGGACTAACTATGACAGCATAACTAAAAGAGAGAGCCAGAAGGAAACACAAACATGAGGGCTTCCTGACATGTAAAGCAAACAATCACCTCACCGTCAGCAAACCTGAGTGATCAATGAGAGTGAGGAAGACAGCATCCAAACATACCAGTTCACCATAATACTCTACGTCCATGAGTCCCCCAGATCTGCTCCTTTACCTAAGGCTAATCTATTTATAAAAATGCTTGGCTAAATAAATAGGTTTTTAGCCTGGACTTAAACACTGAGACTGTGTCTGAGTCCCGAACACTATTTGAAGACTATTCCATAATTTTGGGGCTTTGTAAGAAAAAGCTCTGCCCCCAGCTTGCATCCTTTGATCGAAGTAGGCGTGGCGGATCGTAAGACACTAGCAGTTCGCTCAGGTACTGCGGCACGAGACCATTTAATGCTTTATATGTCAAGAGTAGTATTTTAAAATCAATGCAAAATTTCACCGGGAGCCAATGCAGTGACGATAAGATAGGGGTGATGTGCTCATATCTTCTGGTTCTAGTGAGGACTCTCGCTGCTGCATTCTGGACTAGCTGAAGCTTATTTATGCATCTAGCGAAACAACCAGACAGTAAGGTGTTACAATAGTCCAACCTAGAGGTGATAAAAGCATGAACTAGTTTTTCTGCATCGTAATGACAAAATGTTTATTTTCCAGCCAATATTTCTGAGATGAAAAAATGCTATCCTGGTAATATAATCTACATAAGCTTTAAATAAAAGATTAAAATCTATAATTACACAGAGGTCATCTACTGTTGCACTTGATGGAACAAAAAGGAGTTACTGTGAGATCAAAAAACTTACTTTTATCTTTTAGCTGCATGCAATAATTTCCTTGGTTTTTAAAGAGGTTTATAAGCATTGATCTCACTGATGTCATTGATGATTTTAATAAGCAGCATTGATATTGTGTTGAATGTTTAACCCTTTTGTGGTGTTCATATTTTTGTTATTTAGCCAGTGTTCTGGGTCTGGTGGATCTGCTGCATTTTGTAGTTTTTAATTTAACACAATCAATCAATTTTATATTAAAATATTCAACAGATGTTTACTTTATCCTGATTACAAGCAAAAAACATGGAATAAATGGTTAATATTTGCCCTTTACATTTGTTTTGATAACATTTGAGTTAAATTTTTCCTTCTTTTTAAATAAAAGTTAATCAAATATCAATTTTCAATATGAGTAAAAAGAGATCAACAGATTTACAAATTAAGCAACTATTGATTTTGATTTATATGAACTTAATTAGAAGTTTAACCCGTTCGACCTCATTTTATACAACACAAGCTGAAACATGTCAGGTTAGCCCCAGTTAACACACTGCTTTTTCATACCAGCCTATACAACACATTAGGGGCAGAGTTTTACTGTAAATGTGTTGCGTATGTACTTCTTGACGCATGTACAGTACATAGTGTTTCTCTGTCCATCTTGGGTCCACACACTTCATAGCATTCTTTTTGTTGTTGCTGGCCGAAACCGAGAATAATAGGCCAATAGGGTTGTTGGGGGGGTTGGGGGGGATTGCACCCACTTGTCCCACACCGTCCTGATGGCAGCTAGATTGTCTCTCTGCCATCAAGCTGGTCTGTTATCTCGTTTTTCAAATTGGATAATCCTAAAAATTATGTGGACGTTTTCCAGGAACATAGTTGCATGAAAGTGTTCTCTGTCATTTTAGCAATGATAAGAACCCCAAATTGGGCATGTGAATGAATTTGGTCATTCTCCTTTCTTCTCGTTCCAAAAAACACGCCTTCCTTCTAAATTAATGCAATACAGAATCATTTTCTTGGATTGTATCTAGGACAAAAAGCTTAAATAAAGACTTGATGTCCTGCACATGAGAAACTGCCATCCCTGTTGGCCCTGGTTGCATTCTTATCACATTGGCAGCTATGCAGGGTGGCTCATTTCTTCGGCATGAAGACTATTCAATTTCGCCATATTTTGATCTTGATATTTTTTCACTTGCTGACAGGCTGGTTCTAGGGGACACAAAAAATCTTTACACTTTTATTTTCCCTGGGTCTAGTGGATATTAATAATTAAATTATATCATTTTATTATTATTAAATTAATAATATTATTAGCGGGACAGGTGAAGTGTGCAGGTGATTTTTTAAAAAAGTTATGTGGAAGCAGAGAAGATTTAAAAACAGAGCTCCTGAAGAAACACCAGCCTTCAGATTTCCATAATACAGGTATGTATGTTTTAATGCCGTAAAATTTATATCTGTACTGGTAGAATTGATGAAACTTAACCATTTAAATAAGACATTCATTTCAAGTTAACGGGCAGTGGTAGCTCACTGGTTAAAGTTTAAACCCCACCACCTAGTTGCCACTGTTGGGCCCTTAAACAAGGCCTTTCCCATCAACTTTAACAAAAAGGTACATAAGTACTTTTATAAAAATGTATTAATATTATTAAACAAAAAAAATTATATTAATTTAAAAAGGCTTACTCTAAGTAAAACCACATAAATCTAATAAAACATTAATTTATTAAAACAGTGGGTCTACAGAAGTGTTGATTGATTACCGACATATTTTTTAACCAAACTGCTTAATTATAATGTTTCTTAATTTTTCCTTGTAACAAAACAAAACATCTAGACATCTTAAATTAATTTACTAAAATGAATATTACTGAAATCTAAAATGCTAGAATCTTAATAAGCAGTATTGTGAATGGTATTTTATACAGGTGAATGAGAACACATGCTACAGTGTCACAGATGTTCATTTCTTTTATCTTCCCGCCACAGCTGTCTGTGTTAATGTGTCATTTGATGATAATGATGAAAAGCCTAAATAAAGAATCATTTAAGTTGAATAAATATGTTACTTTGTATTTCTGCCTTATATATTTTATTTTGTAATTCAGAATGTGATTGTTTGTTTCCATTATGAAGCTGAATCTTTTTCTTATACTGTGTCTCACTGGTAAGAGCTTTTTCATAACTACTTTTGATTAATCCACTATTATTGAAATTAATATAAAATCTGATTTGGAAAAATATTGAATACACCCTTCAGTATTTTATAAGCCAGTATTTAAAAATAACATATTACATATCATTTTGGTATCTTTTCCTAGTTTTTAAATATTTTTTTTTATTTTACTTACTTGTTTAGTAGATGTTTTTCCAATTTCTTTATCGTACATTTTTGGACTTGATAAAGTCAGTTTTTGGAAACTGATAAAGAAAATAAACTACAATAACAATAATATTTTATTTTATTTCATTTTATAGTTTATTTAACTGAACAGTTCATGCTGGGGGTCCTGATAGTTTCAGCACATCCTCAAATAATTTCAAATATTAATAATTATATATAGACACAAAATTTAATGAGACATTTTATGTTTATGAATTAAAAGATATCTTGGAAATTAAATGTTATTTTACTTATAAACTTTGTTAAGGAAATAATAAAAAAAAAACAGGCAAGTAAATGAGATGTAGCTGATAAGCGCACATTTTGCCTTGTGGGAGTCACCCAGTTCACTAGCTCATCTGTCCAGCAGAGGGCACAACTGCCTGAGTTTTAAACTGATAGTGATTAATCCTAATCTAATGCTCGAATGATAAATAATCCTATTACAATGTACTAATGTTTACTTTATATAAACGGACTGTTCTACATCTTAATGAATTATTTATTTCCAAGTTAGTCTTCAAATTGCAAAGGGAGAGATTTCCTTTTTTTTTTTAAATGTAGAGTCCAGTTCATACTGTAACATACAGTGTGTGTGTGTGTGTGTGTGTGTGTGTGTGTGTGTGTGTGTGTAAGAAAGGTCTTATTTGGCAAGCATGTATTTGTAAGTCGCTCTGGATAAGAGCGTCTGCCAAATGCCTAAATGTAAATGTCTTGTTTTGTTTTCTAACACCCTCTAAAGGAACATCTTAAAAGAAAACAAAGAAAAAAAAGAAAGAAAACAAGCACTGGACAATTAAAGCAAACATTTTCACTGAACTGAACTAATGTTGATTATATTTTGCTAATTCTTTAATTAGGATTGAGGTATGATGTAACCTGCCTGGTCCTTAGGCAACCTACCACTGTAGAATGTGACTTATTCTGTTAGACTGGTTCTCTGCAGCGCCTAATAATAGTGGTGGAAAAGCAGGGTGGTCAGTGGGTTGACTGACTACGTAAAACCCCAAGTGACTTCATATGCTACAATGAGTTAGTATCCTGGTATTATTTATTTTTTTTGTTGTGATTATTGGTCTTTTACATTGTATGTTGCTGCTTGATATAATATTTCCTATGGAAACATGGGCTATATAAAGACACTTTGTGGTCAGACAGAAGTGGTCAGATGGGACCAATGCTATAGACCTCCGGTTATTTCATTTTGATTTGAGTAATTACATAAATTCTGATTCTGATCTTTAGATCATGCAGAAACTGGAGGAAAGTGGCATGCTGGAGAACACCACAGTGACCTGGAACGTGCAGCCTGATGGAATCATCTTCCGCAAGTAGAAAAAATAACGAACTGTAATGTCTAAATGCTCAGCTTTAATTTAAATAGATTTCCAACTGACTGAAATTTTATTTAATCTACAATTATGCATTATTCAGTAGAGGGATTTGAAGGACAAGATTAGCCTGAAGTAGAGAAATAAACATCTTTTTATTATGATCATGATATTCTTTTACAAATTTATAATTTATTTTTTGTACTTTAGTCATTAAGTAAGTGTATTAATATCATTAATAAATTGTGTTATAGTGTTTAAATTTTTTACCTTAAATTTATTTAATTTTAAATGTAAACATTTTGTAACTATTATAGATTAAAGTTTATCATGGTCTGTTACTATAAGTGTTATATATACAATGCAATATCACGATTCACTTCATCATCACCTATGCCTACCTAACTTGCCTGGCGTAGATCAAATGAAGAAAAAGACGACAAGGCAGACAGTGAAGGTGGGTTTTACTTTTTTGCGCCGAATTTAAAATTCAGTGCATAGTTATTATTGACAAGGAGTCAAAATGTTAAAAAATGTTAGAATGTTAAAGCTAAAAACCACAAAGTCTGTGGTCAGAAAACATGGAGTATATTGTAGCGTTTTTACCGCTAAGCAGGAACTTGGAGAGACAAGTGAGCTTCCTGGCTGCCCAAAGCAATGGCTGGGAGTATTTTAATTGGTTTTGAACACAACGGCACATTCACAATCACAGTCACAAACATAAGACATACGTTCTAGCCCTCACACACACAACCTGGCCGAACCCACTAATTCAAACACCTTTCCCCAACAGGGTGACAACATAACAACCCCTCCCGCAAAGCATGATCGTTCCCAAACGAAACCCCGCCCACGCCACATTGCCCCCACCCGAGCTGTGACCGTCCCCGGTCACCACGGCGCACTCAGTCTAACAGGCGTGACGGTGGTCGGCGCTGGCGCTGGGAACGCCGGAGACTTTTTGCGGGGGAAGGGGGGCCGTCGCCCTCCTCCTGAGGCGGACTGGCCTCCACAGAATCCGACGATGCCCTGGCGTGGGGCTGATAAGGAGCCAGGCGGTCCCTGTGGAGCATGACCAATCGCGATCGCCCCGTCAACCGCACCCGGTAGACCACTTCAGAGAGCTGTGCAACGACCGTGCAGGGGCCCACCCAGTGCGACATAAGCTTAGGTGAAAGCCCCCTTTTCCTTCCGGGGGAATACACCCAAACTTGTTCCCCAGTAGCAAAGTTCCGCCCCCGGCTGTGAGTATCGTACACGCGGCGCTGCTTAACCCCCGGCGTCCGCCAAGTGTCTACGCGCCAACTTGTGGACACGGCACAGTTTGTCTTTCAACGAAAAAAAATAATCCAAACCCGGTTTCGTGTGTAAATCCACTTGTGGAGGGGGCCCGAACACCAGATCCACAGGCGTGCGCAACTCGCGACCGAACATTAACGCAGCTGGCGTCAGTTGTGAGGACTCCTGCACTGCGGTATGATAAGCCCAAAGCACGAGAGGCAAATGCTCGTCCCAATCCTTCTGCCGGTCGCTGGTAAGCACGGCGAGTTGGGTGGTGAGTGTTCGGTTAAAGCGTTCCACGAGGCCGTCACTTTGTGGATGCAGGGGCGTGGTGCGGGTCTTTTTCACCCCGAGGTGCTCGCACACCGCTGCAAACACCTCCGCCTCGAAGTTACGCCCCTGATCGCTGTGCAACTGCTCCGGGACGCCGAATCGGCTGAACACCTCATCCACCAGCACTCGAGCCGTGGTGGAAGCGCTCTGATCAGGAACAGCAAATGCCTCCGGCCACTTAGTGAAATAATCCATGGCCACCAGCACATAACGATTCCCGCGATCGGAGATGGGGAACGGCCCCAGAATGTCCACGCCCATACGTTCCATGGGCGCCCCCACCCGAAAGTCTTGCAAGGGTGCTCGTGAGCGCTGGGTAGGGCCCTTCTTTGCCGTGCAGACGTCGCATCTGTGAACAAAAAGTTCACTATCAGTATGACAGCCCGGCCAGTAAAACCGAGCACGCAACCGCCGCAGTGTTTTAGTTACCCCGAAGTGTCCAGAACCTGCATGCCCATGAACCATCCCCAGCACACATGCCCGCAAAGTCCGCGGCACCAGCAGTTGAAAAGATTAGCCAGGGCCACATGGCCGTTCCCATTGGCGGTAGAGTAAACCCCCCCACAACGCTAGTCGGTTAAACTGCGAGTGGAGAGCTTTTTCCTTTGGTCCCAGGTGGGCAACGGCAGCATAATCCGGTCTCTGGCCCGCCTTAACCCAACCTAATACCCGCTGCAGCGCCGGGTCCTTCTCCTCCTCGACCATTAGCTGCTCGCAGTCCAGCTGTGGCACAGGCGAAACGACCACCGGCGATGGTTTAGGTGACGCAGTAGTCCGGCTGCACGCCGGCTCGGACGGCGGATTACTGACAGAGGCTCCGGAGGACTGCGCAGGGAGGATGTTCTCATTCACGGGGGTCAGGAAGTGTTTGGTGTCGCGATAACCCACGCGCTCTTCAACTCGCTCGCAGTGCCAACAACGCTCTTTGCTACACGGCCGTCGGGACAAAGCATCGGCGTTAGCATGCAGTTTTCCCGCTCGGTGCTGGACGGTTAAGTCGTAGTCCTGCAACCGCTCGAGCCAGCGCGCCAACTGCCCCTCGGGCTCTTTAAAACTGAGCAGCCACACCAGCGACGCGTGATCGGTCCGCAGCAAGAAGGATTGCCCGTATATATACGGCCTAAAATGCTTAAGGGCCGCGACGACCGCTAACAGCTCGCGCCGCGTGACGCAGTAATTTTTCTCCGGTCCAGACAACGCGCGGCTGAAGTACGCGATAGCACGCTCTTTACCCTCGGAAACCTGAGACAGTACAGCCCCCAGACCTACATCGCTTGCGTCCGTGTCGAGGATAAACATACGAGACGCGTCAGGATATCCGAGAACGGGCACGTGACCAGAGCTTCCCGTAACCGAGTGAAAGCACGCGCGTGCACCGTGTCCCAACGAAACGGCTGATTCTTTTTCGTGAGGCCGTGCAGCGGACTGGCGATCATGGCAAAATCCTTCACAAACCGGCGATAGTAAGAAGCTAACCCGAGGAAGGTGCGTAGCTGGGGCACATTTAGTGGTTCAGGCCAATTCTGTACCGCCGCAATTTTGGCCGGATCGGTGGCAATCCCTCTAGCACTAATTACATGTCCTAGGAAACCGGTCTCTCGCCGCAACAGCTGACACTTTTTGGGGTTGAGTCGCAAATTCGCCCGCCGGATAGCCAAAAATACCTCCCGTAGGTTAGCTAGAGCGACCTCAAACTCCCTGCCGTGCACCAGTAAATCGTCCAGGTAGACGACACAACGGTTGCGAGGAATATCGGCTAACACCTTCTCCATCAGCCGTTCGAACGTAGCCGGAGCGTTACATAGGCCGAACGGCATGCGCCGGAATTGCCATAGCCCTTGCCCGATCGAGAACGCGGTTTTAGGTCGCGCTTCCGGGGCGAGCTCTACTTGCCAGTACCCGCAACGTGTTCCAGCGCGTCATCTATTCGCGGCAACGGATAGGAATCTTTGCGCGTCACCTCGTTTAGCCGCCTGTAATCGACACAAAACCGCCACGATTCTTCCTTTTTGCGCACCAACACAACCGGTGAAGACCACGGTCCGGACGCTGGCTCTATTACGCCCGCGTCGGCCATCTCACGTAGCTTTTGTTCAGCGATAGCTCGTTTAGCTAAGGGCAGACGTCTCGGATGTAGCCGAACTGGAGCTGCGTTACCCGTATTAATCGTGTGCTGCACCAAATCGGTATGTGTGCACTCGCGCTCATCAACCGCGAAAATGTCCGCGAATTCGTGTAACAGGGATTTCACAGTGTCGGCCTGTGTCTGACTTAGCCCTACGCTGCTACGCCGCCAAAGCTCGGCCATGATTCTCGTTCGGTCTACTACCGGATGTTTACATGGTGCGCCTACCGGAAGTTCCGCCCCCCTGGTGCGCTCCACTAACATGTCCGGCTGCGCTTTGGGCACTAGCAACCTGGCTAACCCGAAGCTACCACGCAACGTTCCGTCATCGAGATTCAATACGGCCCCCCACCTTTCCAAAATATCCAACCCCAAGATACAATCATCCTCAATGTCGGCCACAAAGAACGGATGAAAAAGAATGATTGCACCTACTTGTATTCGCACTGTGCGGCAGGCCCGTATCTCCAGATAGCTCCCCGAAACGGTGCGAATGTTCACAGCTGGAGCCGGCAGCATACGACAGCGATCGCCTTGTGCTAGCACTCCCCAGCGCAGCAGCGAAACGGTAGAGCCGGTGTCCACGAGCGCTCGTAGCGAAACGTTGTCCAGGCCACAGTTAACGTAGACCCCCGCGCGATTTCCTACATGTCCTGACTGGAGGTTGAGATCGGCACTCGGGGAAACAAGGAAAGCTGTGGGAGGCGGCTTCCCCTCGGCGCCCCCCGAAGCTAGTTTAACGGCTGCTGGGGTACGTTGTCCTCAGGCCTGAGAGCATTGCAGCGGTAATCCGGCGGTCCCTGGCCTCGACGGGTAGCCCTGTCCCCGGCCAGGTTCACCTACCGAGCGGCCCCGAGCAACGGGAGGTCGCTCGGCTCTTTCGCCGTAGCGTTCCGCCAAGATGGGCTAGGCGCGCTCAGCCTCGCGCAGCGCCTCAGCCAGGGAAGCCGGTGCCGCTAACCGGATGTGCTCACGAAGCCGCCACGGCCGGATTCCTCGCAGGAACGCACGGCCCGCTAGCTCCTCCTGCTGGGCGGGCCCGAACTCCGGGTAGCCTCTGCGCGCGAGAGACCTCAGGTCCATGGCGAACGCCCCCAGTGGCTCAGAGGCGCTCCGCACGCGGGTTGCCAGCTCCTCACCCGCGGCCTCGTTACGGTCCCCTGCGCCGAAGCGGAAACAGAGCGACTGCTGCAGCTTCAACCAATCCCCCCGCTCATCAGCCCGGAGATCTTGCAACGCCCGCAGCGCGTCACCCTCCAACGAGAGGGCCACCCGGACGGCTGTTTCTGCCGGGGACCAGCCCGCGAATTTGGCGGCTAGCTCTACTTGGGCGATGTACGCGTGGGGATCGCCGGCGCCGTTGTAGGCTGGTAGGCGCAGCTGCAGGTCGCTTCGCTGGCGGACGGGGCACGGAGCTGTAGCTTGCTCCGGTGCCGGCGCCGTGTCACTGGAGGAATCCTCTCCGAGGTCCAATGCCGGAACCTGGAACGTGCCGCTCCGGTCCGGACGCCGCTCTTTGCCCGCGCTGGCCCCATCAGGGAGGGTCTTCTTCCTCCTCAGCTGCTCTGCTACTCGGCGGCCTATTTGGATCCTCCGGATTTCCTCCGGGGTGCGCTCTAACTCGCGACTCTCCATCCCACTTCTGACACCAATTGTAGCGTTTTTACCGCTATGCAGGAACTTGGAGAGACAAGTGAGCTTCCTGGCTGCCCAAAGCAATGGCTGGGAGTATTTTAATTGGTTTTGAACACAACGGCACATTCACAATCACAGTCACAAACATAAGACATACGTTCTAGCCCTCACACACACAACCTGGCCGAACCCACTAATTCAAACACCTTTCCCCAACAGGGTGACAACATAACAACCCCTCCCGCAAAGCATGATCGTTCCCAAACGAAACCCCGCCCACGCCACAATATTTTAGGTGAAAATTACACAGCTTACGTTTATTCCTAAATTGGAAAAATATTTAAAATTCTACCTGTAGGTGGTTTAACATGTGGATTAGCATGTCTAGGTTCTTAATACTACTGAGGTTAAAAGTTGATGTTTTGGGGTTTTTTTTATTTGTTTGTTTTTTTTATGGTAAAAGTCAGTCAGCTACAATATTATTCTATTAATATTTGAGAAATACAATATTTACAATATTATTATTAGGCTGATCCTAAGTTAACCAGTTTGACATAGTAAGTTAGTTTTCGCCTTTTCTTAAAAAAATAAAATAAAATTAACAAATAAATAAAAATAGTAAGTTAAAGTTACTGCATGATCATTTTTTGCAAACCAGTATTTTTATTATATATTTATAGAGTGTCCAGTGTTTAACAGTAGTTCTCCATCAGCACCACATCATCAGTCAGCTAAGCAGCTGTTGACGAGTAAGACAAGACTGATGTAGCTGGTGAGAAAGCTTTCTGATGATTGATGATCACAGGATGATTGTCACAATGCTGTGGCCTTTGTGTAACTCCTGTATAAATCATACTTTAAGTTGAGCAGTGTGACACTAGATTTTGCTGGTGTGTGTTATGTTGTGTAAATTGTAAATGTATTACTCAATCAGTACAATATAAATCAGTATATTGTATTTTGCACATTTAAGTTTATTCTATTTATGTATTTATTTTTATGCATGGGCTCAATTTACAATTTAGTGGTAATATTAGTGGTAATATTTTTAATATTGCTTAATAACTTGCTGGTTTTAATGTTGTGTTGGACTCTGTATGGACACTGACTGGTCTCGGGTGTTGTTTGTTGTGGCTTATCACTGTATGCTGTTAATTTAGGATTTTTTATATGTTTAATAAAACTAACATTTCTCATTTGTGTTTCATGCATCTCATTTATATCTGGCTTTGCATAAGTAAATGAGCGATAAGCATGTTGTAAAAAAATATAAACAAATAGATATTCAATCAAATTTAATATATTATGAAGTATATTCTTAAATATACACTTACCTAAAGGATTATTAGGAACACAACACTAATACGGTGTTTGACCTACTTTTGCCTTCAGAACTGCCTTAATTCTACGTGGCATTGATTCAACAAGGTGCTGAAAGCATTCTTTAGAAATGTTGGCCCATATTGATAGGATAGCATCTTGCAGTTGATGGAGATTTGTGGGATGCACATCCAGGGCACGAAGCTCCCGTTCCACCACATCCCAAAGATGCTCTATTGGGTTAAGATCTGGTGACTGTGGGGGTCATTTACATACATTAAGTATTTAATTTATGATTTAAATATATTTCTCAATATATGAAAAGTGGTAATTCCTTATACATTTTAAAATATGTGGTAAAATAATATTGTAATTGTAATATTGTAAAATGTAGTATATTGTAAATATATTTAGATCAGAACACTAAATCATTCAATATATTGACAGTTAATATATTAGATAAATATATTTTCTTTGCATAAGTGCACCGTCGCTGTCTTTAATAAAACATTTGGAGTAATTCGATATCTGCCATTGTTGTTTAAAAAAAGCGAAGCTACGGTACACAGTGCATCTGTAGTATAGAATAAACAAATTTAATCAAATTTACATGTCAGTGTTACCGATTTAAAGAAGAAGAAGAACAACAACTAGAAGAAGTGACTCCACCAAACATTTGAGTCTGACTAGTGAAGCTGTGGAAGACGTTAACCTGCAGCACAAATCTAGCATTGCAATCCCAAGATATCCCAATATTTGATTGACCTAGATTACAGCACATTACATGTAATGATTACACAGCACCTTCTCCCTAATAACCTCAGTTATGTTTCTGCTTCATTGCCACTCTACATGTCATCACCCATACACTGCTTCAATCAGGTGCAGTGTAACCCATAAGAACATCCTACTAGGGAAATTCTCAAAGATCCAGATGGCCAATCGACATGGTCTTAGGTGTCACTTGTTTTCCTATGAAAAAACAGGACTCTTTGTTTTTATAGTTTCCACTATGAAGTCTTACTTGAAATGTTAATCCTGCACTGGAGAAGGGTGCTACTTTTATTTGCCATGACGATATATCCAAATTACTACAATGTGGTTAGCACTGTGGCCTTGCAATGCTATGAGGGTTGGGGTTAATGACCTTTGCACACCTGCTTTGCCGACCTAAGCACAATACCACCCACTGTCCACGTAGCCCATACCCGAATCTCCTTCTGAAATGAGCACAACAAAAACTGCCGCTAGAGTGTAAATTTAATGGATAATAACAACTTCCTAGGTTCATAAAATTTAAAACCACCTTGGGCATATGGTCAAGGATGAAAAGAAAAGATAAAATTATAATTCCATTATAAATTTGTTATAATTTTTTACAATGTTTTAGAAGTGTAGCAGAGTGTGATCAAGAAAAAAGAAAAAGGCAGAATAAATAAAACCCTTAATTGCAATCCTAATAAACAAAAATATATCATATGTTTATAGATAGAGCCCAATAGAGGGCACTTATTGTGGTACTTATTAATCATAGCTTAATACTATACTTGTGCAAACTTCTTGTTTTGAAAACACAATATATGACATGAAAGAATAAGAAATATAAACAAAGCATATTTGTGATAATATGAATAATTTATTATTAAAACATTTCTTTCTGGTTGTACACCTAAATGCCAACACCAGCCCTAAACTGGGACCTGCAGGACTCCTTAAAATCCCAAGATTAACCAAAACATTTAGTTAATCAGTGAGGTCATCATGACCCAGCACCTGTTCCCTGTTTACTCCTCTAAGATTATTCTGTCTCTCTGACACAGTCCACATCATTACAGGTACTCTGCTTAAACAACGCTGTTATCTTGGTACATTTCCTTGCATAAAGACCAGCCCACAAGAACGTATCACCGGGGAAATTCCCAAACTTCCTGATGTCCTGTCAACACTGTCTAAGGTGACACTGATTTTCCTATGTAAAATAGAACTCTTTGTTTTTATAGTTTTAAATGGTAATCCAACACTGGAGGAAGGTGCTATTTTTATTTTTTTTGTCAAGAAAATATATTCAAATAGTCACAGTGTTTTTCCCCTAAAACTGTAAAGTGTTTAAGAATCTAGCAAATCTAAAAATCCTGGTCTGTTTCTCTCCCTTGCTAATTTATTGTTTTGTTGAAAATTCATAAAAAAAAAAAAAATAAATAAAAAAAAATCACAATTAAGTTCCCTCTACATTATTTTGGTTCGTCAATCGGTTAGATTACATCTTACTTCCCCGAAATCTTAGCAATTATAACCAAGAAGAACCAGTCAGGATTTTATAAGGCAGGCATACAAATACTGTTCATGTGGAATGATATATCTGATTCTTAGTATATGGCTATTGCACTAAAAGCAACCTGGTGAACCCATTCATCTCCTGTTTATTGATTAGCGGTTGAATTTGTTTACATAAGAAGTATGATGATAAGAAGACATCTAACAAAAAATCTTTCTAACAAAAACATTTAGTTCTGCATGAGGTCATTTAAAACTCTTGGGGTCTGAGGGTGTTTTGGGCCCTGGAGAAGTTCTGACATGTATTTAGCACAAACTAGGCTACAATAATATGTGAGCAGTATGTGTGTACAAGTTTGCATTTTGGAAACAATAACTATTATGCATGGTTAAGGAAACAAAAAAAAAAAAAGAAGATATTTAAGTAGCACCCAGTATGGAAGTAAGGTCTTCATAGACAAAGGGCACATCAACTAAAACTGATTTTGCTCTGTTTAGGTGGTTTCTGTTCCTGGAATTTCCTCCCAAGTCGCAACAGCCGGATAGTCACGTTACTACTGCAGAACAGTACACTTACATTTGGGCATTTGGCAGACGCTCTTATCCAAAGCGACCTACATTTTTATCTCATTACACATCTGAGCAGTTGAGGGTTAAGGGCCTTGCTCAAGGGCCCAACAGTGGCAACTTGGTGGTTGTGGGGTTTGAACCTGGGATCTTCCGAACCGTAGTCCAATGCCTTAACCACTGAACTACCCCTGGCCCAACGCTTCTACAATCTGCAGCACTCAGCACTCCGTCTCTCATTGTGAGCCTTCTTCAATGTCGATACTCAGTGACTCATTGTTGCCTTAGTTCTTCACTCCTCACAGCCAGCCTTCTCCTCTTATTCCACTTGGTGCCCCTTTTGTATGTCTTGCATTATATCACCTACACTCACTGTACAGCCATCCCCTATAGTTTTGCTCCACAAACCTCGTTATTTTAAAACACATCCTCTCACTCTTACAGCCACTCTATCAATTAACGAGGCAATTCAGCTGAGTCACCGGTTTGTCTAACTATAAATTAGAAAATAGGAAGTTCACTTTAACTTAGCATTCCAATAACCAGTCAAAATAAAAGCTGTAAAATGTGATGTAACAAAATAACAGTACAAACACAAAACATGCAATAAAAATAAACAGCATTCATTGAAACATTGAAATATACATAAATACATTCTCTTAAAAAAATATAACAGAGAACGTCATTACCCTGTGACACTAATATTCAGTACAGAAGCACCACCTTTTGTGTGATGATACTTAATTATATACCTTATATATCTACTGTAACAGGTTATGATACAAAAAATATTAATATGTGATATAGAAAAAAGAGGCGGCATGGTGGTGTAGTGGTTAGCACTGTCGCCTTGCACCTCCAGGGTCTGGGTTCGATTCCCGGCCAGGCTCGATTCCCATCTCTGTGTGAATGGAGTTTGCATGTTCTCCCCATGCTTGGTGGGTTTCCTCCTGGTACTCCGGTTTCCTCGCACAGTCGAAAGATATGCAGGTTAGGAGTTCCCTAATTGGAGTTCCCAAATTGCTCTTTGTGTGTGAATGAGTGTGTGAGTTTGTATGTGTGCCCTGCAATGGATTGGCACCCTGTCCAGGGTGTACCCCGCCTTGTGCCCTAAGCCTCCTGGGAAGGCTTCAGGTCCCTGTGACCCTGAATACAGGATAATGCGGTATAGAAGGTGAGTGAGTGAGTATGGAAAAAAAACTTGTCCATGCAAAATCTATGGGCACGACTTAAAAAAAAAAAAAAAAAAAAAACATTTTGCAGAAACTTCTCCAGACTTTTGGGTCTGACTAGTTGGAAACCTTGGAAGGGGTCAAACCTGCAGCCTAAATCTATCATTAAACCTCCAAAAAATAAAGGTCTTTTAACTACATTACAACACATAGCATGTAATCATGGCACATTAATTTGTTTCACTTTGCTGCATTGTTCACAAAAAGCAATCTTTACAAGAATGTAAAATCAGGGAAATTCCCAAATATCCCAATGACCAGTCAACATGGTCTTAGGTGACACTGCTTTTTCCATGTAAAACAGGAATCTTTGCTTTTATAGTTGTAAAATTTCAACATGAAGTCTTGTTTTAAATGTTAAGAAATACTGTAGAAAAATGAAAATTTATTCATATATTATTACTATTCCCATAACATTGTAATGCGTGTAAATATCTAGCACAACATCTTTTTCTGACCTTTAATATATGTTGTAGATCTTCGTTTGTGATAACAATATGCTGTTGTCCTGTTGTAAATCTGTAATTTTTTAATTATCACAATTAAGTTGCCTCTGCAGTTTCCCTTGGTAAACTAAGGGAACTAGATTTCATCACACTGCTACAATCAATATAAAGAATTTATAAAGCAGCCATGCAGCCATGCTAATACTGTTTATATAGAATGTCATATCTAATTATTAGCGCATTGCTGTTCCACACTAAAACCAGCCTGGTGAAGCTGTTCAGTTCCATTCTACAATATGCTGGATCTTGAGGTTGATGGACCAGCATTTGGTTTTGTTTAAATAAGGAGCCTGAAGTCTAACTAATGCTTGAAGTAATATGCAAATCAGCCTGCGTCACACATGTTGTTTTTAGGATAATCTTTCTAGGATTATTAGGTGACCTGAACAAGTAAGTGTTTGAGAAAGTTGTGTGCCAGCAGCAAAGATCTAATGCAGAGCAACAGAAGAAACACCAGCCTTTAGATTGCCATAATACAGGTATGTTTTAATGCTCAGTGCCCATCCTTTAAATTTATTGCAGAAAACATGTATTAATGAAGTGTAACAAGAATATTGTCGTGGCTGAAATTGGTGTACTGTAGACCAGATCCTATTTATTAATTACATACTTCATGAATATACTTTTATCAGTAAGCAGTATTGCATTTTGTAAAAATTTTATTTTGTATAGGATAATATAAGATCAAATGTGCTGCAGTTGTATACATATGTTATGTAAAACATAAAAATGTAAGCAGATTTAATTATGTACTGAAAATGATAAATTGTGTTAAGTGTCATTGTTAAGTCATTTGGAGACAGATAAAAATGTAAAATGTTGTTTAGAGTGAAGTATATGAACAAGTAACTAGACAATATAATAGATGCAGAGTAGACAAGCATGAAATAAACATGACATGGCATAAATCACACAATCACCAATGACACTTTTTACAAAGGACACTAGAGCAAGACTGCTATACAGATGTGATTAAAATCCTAGAGCTTCTTTATGCATAAATGTGGTTTAGGTGTTCACGATCATAGGACATCGGCAGTAACTAATACCTTCTGTAGTCAGGCATTGCTATTGATGTTTAATATGACACCTATTGATGATAATGATTGATCTTGATCATTAATCATTTGCACAAATTAATCTCTGTATTTTATCCCCACATACTTTAAGTTTGTACTTTGGATTGTGAGTCTACTGCTTGTCCACCATGAAGCTGAATCTTTTTCTTCTCCTGTGTTTCACTGGTAAGAACTGTTAAAAAACCACTCTTGAATAATTGATTGCTACTGAAATTAATATAACATTTTATAAACTTCTTTCTTATTTAATATTTTTATTTACTATATTTAATGAATTGTTTATTACATGTTTAGCAACTTCTTTAACATATTCATAAAAAATATCTACATATAAAATAAACATTTTAATACAGTAGGTAGAACATTATGGAAATGAGTAGGAGAAAGAAAAAAATGTGTATAGAGCATAGTGATCTGATTGTCCCTGATGAGCAAGCCAAGAGCGACCTCGACAGTGGCAAGGGAAAACTTCCTGAGATGGCAATAGGAAGAAACTTTGAGAGGAACCAGACAGGTAACGTCCTCATTTGGGTCATAACAGATAGCAGGGATTAATCTGCAGTCATACTGTTTGTTACACAGCTGGAAGTTCAATATAACAAACGATGTCTAAGTTAACATGAAGTCTAGTTCAGTTTGGCACCAGCATGGCAGTAGGATGAGTCAGACAGGTGCAGAGGGGGATCTGAACTGCTGGGAGCTCAGGAGTAGAATGTGTAGCTCAAACCATCATTAAGCAGAATCGTGCTGGAGGTGGTCGTTTTCTGGTTGCCTCAGGATCCTTGCAGAGTTGGCCTCTGTCTACTGGATATATATATATATGTATATATATATATATACACACACACACACACACACACACACACAGTGGCTTGCAAAAGTATTCGGCCCCCTTAAACTTTTCCTCAATTTATAGATTGACATCAGCAGGCTCCTTGAGTCAATACTTTAATCATCTTAGAACCACCTTTTGCTGCAATTACAGCTGCCAGTCTTTTAGGGTATGTCTCTACCAGCTTTGCACATCTAGAGACTGAAATCCTTGCCCATTCTTCTTTGCAAAACAGCTCCAGCTCAGTCAGATTAGATGGACAGCGTTTGTGAACAGCAGTTTTCAGATCTTGCCACAGATTCTCAATTGGATTTAGATCTGGACTTTGACTGGGCCATTCTAACACATGGATATGTTTTGTTTTAAACCATTCCATTGTTGCCCTGGCTTTATGTTTAGGGTCGTTGTCCTGCTGGAAGGTGAACCTCCGCCCCAGTCTTAAGTCTTTTGCCGACTCCAAGAGGTTTTCTTCCAAGATTGTCCTGTATTTGGCTCCATCCATCTTGCCATCAACTCTGACCAGCTTCCCTGTCCCTGCTGAAGAGAAGTGATGAGCATGATGCTGCCACCACCATATTTGACAGTGGGGATGGTGTGTTCAGAGTGATGTGCAGTGTTAGTTTTCCGCCACACATAGCGTTTTGCATTTTGGCCAAAAAGTTCCATTTTGGTCTCATCTGACCAGAGCACCTTCTTCCACATGTTTGCTGTGTCCCCCACATGGCTTGTGGCAAACTGCAAACGGGACTTCTTATGGTTTTCTGTTAACAATAGCTTTCTACTTGCCATTCTTCCACAAAGGCCAACTTTGTGCAGTTCACGACTAATAGTTGTCCTATGGACAGATTCCCACACCTGAGCTGTAGATCTCTGCCGCTCGTCCAGAGTCACCATGGGCCTCTTGGCTCCATTTCTGATCAACGCCCTCCTTATTCGGCCTGTGAGTTTAGGTGGACGGCCTTGTCTTGGTAGGTTTACAGTTGTGCCATACTGATGATGAATAAATGATTGCTTGAACAGTGCTCTGTGGGATGTTCAAGGCTTTGAAAATCTTTTTGTAGCCCAAGCCTGCTTTAAATTTCTCAATAACTTTATCCCTGACCTGTCTGGTGTGTTCTTTGGACTTCATGGTGTTGTTGCTCCCGATATTCTCTTAGACAACCTCTGAGGCCGTCACAGAGCAGCTGTATTTGTACTGACATTAGATTACACACAGGTGCACTCCATTAGTCATTGGCACTCATCAGGCAATGTCTATGGGCAAATGACTGCACTCAGACCAAAGGGGGTGAATAATTACGCACACCCCACTTTGCAGATATTTATTTGTAAAAAATGTTTGGAATCATGTATGATTTTCGTTCCACTTTTCAAGTGGACACCACTTTGTATTGGTCTTTCACGTGGAATTCCAATGAAATTGATTCATGTTTGTGGCTGTAATGTGACAAAATGTGGAAAAGTTCAAGGGGGCTGAATACTTTTGCAAGCCACTGTATATACACACCATAAAAAAATCTAATGTTTATAGAGGGCCTCAGCATTAGGCAAATACAATATCAGACAAACAATAACATAGAACCTTTTTCCACAATGCCATTATTTATTTTATAAAAATGAAGGCAGAAATGTTCATGTGGGCAATACCGAGCACCACCACAATTCAACAGCTTGTAGATCCAGCTTTAGAAGCAGTAACTGGAAGTAATCATTTCTTTTATGACTTTCTTTGTCTCTCAAATAGTTTTGGTCCATTCTGCTTGATAGCATTGCTTCAGTTCATTGAGGTTTGGTGAATTCGCTTATGCACTAGGCACTGACACAACATCTCACTTGAGTTGAGGTCTAAACTTTGACTAGGCCATTCCAAAACATAGATGCTTTTGTTTTTCAGCCAGTTTGATGGAGATTTACTGCTGTGCTCCAGATCATAGTCCTATTGCATGACAGAATTTTAAACAAGCTTTAGCTGTTAGACAGATGGCTTCGCATTTGACCCTAGAAAACTCTCTTATACAGAGGAGTTCCTGGTCAACTTAGTGACTGCAAGGTGCCAAGGTCCTGTGGGAGCAAAATAAAGCCCAAGTTATCACCCCTTTACCACTGTGCTTGACTATGGGTATGAGGTGTTTCTGCTGAAATGCTGTTTGTTTTTTCCAAACTGATCATTTGGGTTGTCATTGACTGCACAAATAGAAGTCATGGGATGTAGCTTTGAGATTCTTCTATATTTTTCTGAGCATTACACAGTCTGATCTTGGGGTGAATGTGCTCGGATGTCCACTCCTGGACAATTGGCACCTATCTTGAATGCTTTCCAATTGTGAATAATCTTTCTCCCTGAAAAATGTTGACCTCTGACCCCAGTTATGCTAGGATATGTGAAGAAAGAATTTTACTATGCAGTAACGTACAGTACTGTATATGTGACAAACAAAGGCTTAACTTAACAAATTGTTTGGAAATAGTTTTATAACTATTTATAAATTGACATCAGCAAGAAATGTTCCTCTAAAATTATTGCTTATGTCTTTTCCTATTGACATTGTGAGAACACACACCGAAATGCTTTAAACCAGCAAACTGCCAAAATTTCTGCTTTTATAAAAGGTCTGCACACCTGCTGATAGTGAATTAATCAAGGGCTGATAATTAGAAGCACTTGGCTGCAAATTAACTTTCTAAATGCTGTGGAAGCAGTAAGGTGCTTAGTATTGCCTGCATGTTTTTTTTTTCTTTTTCTTTATCTTAGTTCTTGTTAAATAAATAATTGCGTTATAAATGTTATGTGTCCATTACATTTGTTTAGTTAATGTAAATAAGTTAACTGACCAGTAAACAATGTTCTATTTGCCAATCATATACTTCAATTCCCACTGTACATGTTTTCTGTTCTGGTATCATTTTCACACCCTTACTGAGGAGAGATTCCATGCGCAGGGGGGACAATGCTTACTTAAACTTCACTTACTTATTGTCTCTAAAGTAAACAGCTGGATTGCATTTTACATCACTAATATTTTAATTTATCAATTAGGAATATTTATATCCTTCAGTTGAACTATGTGATTTAGAAATAAGATATTTCCAACAGGTCTGGTCCCAGCTGCGGTATCCAACCCGCAAACCGTCTTTCATAGATATGAGCTGAACATGACACAGGCAACATGGCCCATTGCACAGAATTACTGCAGGGTGATGTACACTGACCTGGCAACGATCCTGAGTGATACCGATTTTTTAAGACTGAATAAAGAAACAACAAGCAAAAGTCTGACAACACCTGCCTGGGTCGGATTGTGGAATGATATCAATAGCTGGCGCTGGTCTTTAGGCGACCTCCCACTGAAGAATGTCACTTATACCAACTGGTACCCTGGATATCCTGTAAATGCTGGTGGAAAAGCAGGGTGTGCTTATATAGGCGCATCTTATTACTGGTTTGATGATGCATGTGCAACTCCGAGAAAATTCATATGCTACAATGGTGAGTCAATATTCTGAAATTTATTTGGTTAATTATGGTTTGACAGTTGCTGACAGAGACATGATCATTTCTCTATTTTTTTTTTTTACAGCTAATTTCACTAACTCTGACAAATTCATTATTATCATTAGTCCTACACTGCCCTGGCTTGAAGCTCGGGCTTACTGCCGACAATATCACACAGACCTGGCCAGCTCTCTTAACAGCTCAGACCAAAATATTTTAGTGCATGTGTTATCCGGTTATTATCCCTGGATTGGGCTATATAGAGACACTTGGAAGTGGTCAGATGGGACCAATGCTACAGACCTCAAGTGGGTTTCTGGAAAACCTGATAACGCTGGAGGAAATTCTAACTGTGCTGTGGTTTCTAATGGCCTGTTCACTGATGTCCCCTGCAGCAACCTGAACTATTTCTTCTGTCACACACGTGGGTTCTATTCTTAGTATTATTTCATAATTTTAATAAAAGGATGGCATGAGAGCAGGAGAGGTTTAAAGTTCATATATTTTATATAGACAACTATATATAAGATTCAATTATAACTTTTATATATTTAATTTTAGTGCAAATAAACAAATTATTCTACAATATGAAAAAAAAACAATTATGTATCAATAATGTAATATTAATTTTATTTTAACAGTTCATTATGTTCTTTAGGTACTATTATAATACAGTATTTATAAAAAAAAATGTTATGCAATGTGTGTGCATAATGGGAAGGAAAAAAAAATGTGTGTGTTCCACAGTTTACTCAACAAGGGGTCAGATAATGAGACTGCAGGTGGAGTCAGACAGCAGTGTGTTTGAACCTGCTGTGCAGTCGCTCATTTTAGAGCAGGTAAAATCTTTGGGAAAATTTATGTAAAATGCCTTGCTAGCACTTCTCTTTGGTGACTTGCTTAATGTTTTGTCATTTTCCAGCCTTTTAATCCCTTATTAAATCTTGGCTGCTCTTTGACGTAGATTATTACGCTTTTCATGGTTTTCGTTATTAAATTCTGATTCTGATCTTCAGATCAAGCAGCAACTGGAGGGAAATGGCATGTGGGAGAACACCACAGTGACCTGGAAGGTGCAGCCAGATGGACACATCTTCCACAAGAAGAAAAAGGATAAACTGTAACGTCTAAATGCTCACCATCAATCAAATAGATTTCAAACTGGCTGAAACTTTATTTAACCTGCAACATTTATACTTTAATCAGTAGGGGGAGTCAGAGGACAAGATTAGCCTGAGGTAGCGGAATAAATGTCGGCTGCATTCTGTTCAGATTGATGTTCCCTGTAAGCACACTTCACAGGGTCTTCAGCCATGTTAAGTGTGATTCCAAACCGCAGGGAGCAAGAATGTTCAGTTCAAAGAGGACTGCAAACTGTGTAGGGAATAAATGAACAACAGGTCTTTACTTCACAGGAAAAGGGAATAAAAAATCCTCCATAAGTCATTGCGTCTCACTGGAGCGTGAAAAAAAAAGGGAACTCGAAAAAAGATTTATATATTTATTATTATTATTATCAAGGATTTTATCATATTAAAAGGACAATCAATAATTTAATAAATAAGCTATTCACGTTTCTATAGTATGTTTTATAATGGTATCAGTTTTTGTTTCAATAAATATTCAATATTTAATGTCAGGCTTGTAATCTGTAAAAAAAAAAGCATAACAATATGTTCTATGTACACCTTGTAAATTAATCAAATTATGTATTTACTAGTTATATACATTTCAGTAGCATACATTTATTAATTGTATAAGATATTGATTCAATAAATATTTAATATCTTTTAATTTCCACAATGTGAAATCTCCACAGTAGCATTGCGGGTGTTTTAAATGGTTGAACAGAATGCAGTCGTCGTTTTAATGCTCTGTTTGTAACATGCCCACTGAACATACAGTAACTATAATATATCTATAGTTCTATTAGTTATAAGATATTTTTTATTTCCTGTATTTTTTATATCTATTTTCTGTACTAATAGGTATTAAAGCCATGCAATAATGTCATCAATCAACAAGTTCAAAGATAAACCTTTTGTAATGATTGTGTAGCTGTTATAGAAATAAATGTATTGTACTAATATTTTGATATAGGTGTTGTCTCATCATTTATACCTACACATCATCATCATCATCACACATTTTACATCACTTCAAATCTGTCCTCACATCAGCAGTGAACAGAGCAAAGTGAGAAAAATGGGCAACAAAACCAGTCAATCAGAGACCATATGCAGGTGCATTCCGATTGACTCTTGCCTTTGCAATCTTCCTGTATGTTTAAAGGTTTGTTGTGGAAAAACGTAATAAAAATCATCTTATAATAGCGAGTCTCGATATTAAACAAACACAACCTCAGCCGAACAACAACATCCCAGATAAAACTACTTTATTAGCCCAACGTTGGCAATTTTTTTTTTAACAAAAAAAAGGTCACTAGATGGCGCTTATCTTTGGGAGAAACCTAAAACTCCACAGAGGTCAGGTGCTGCTGATTAAGTCCCGAAGCCAAGCTGCGTTCAGGTTTTGTGCCTCTTTGCTCCTAACTACAGATGGGTTAATATTTCTCTAAATGAGATGTAAATACCTTGAGAAACATATAAAAGTGTTGAGAATCTGTGGTGGTAACTTGAAAAGCATGCAGTTAGTAGTTTTGCTGTAATGTGGTGAAAAAGATGTTAAACTAAAGACTATTATGCTAGGCTAATCCACCTGTTGACATGTTTTGAAGTACATTTTAATGTACAGTGATTAAATTATTGAGGTATTTACACAGACTGGAGTTACAGTTCTCGAAGGATGCTGTAATGTTGAAGAGGAAGATGATGGTGATGATGACAAAGAACAGCTGAGCTACAGTGACCAAGGTGATGGTGGAAGTATCGAGGTGAATGATGATGAGAACTTTTCACCTTGCTGAAAGAAAAAGTGGTTTTGCTAAATGTTTATTTTGTAGTTTATCATTATAGTGGTTACATCATATTTGCAAATAAATTTATGATATAAATGTGTTTTCTTATTATTGGTGTTGAAAGGAGTCTAATTTAATTTTCAATTTCCAACCTTGCTTTTATTTACTTAACCAACATTGTAACAAAATTTGGCCAACCTATCCTTAGCTCCACCAATGGGCCAACTTTGTGTTATCGGGCCAACCACTGACGCCAATGAGAGTTGTACATGTAGCAAATTTCTAAAACAGAGCTACAGAAGAAATGCCAGCTTTCACATTCTCATAAGACATTTTTAATACTTTATTAATGTTTTAATACTCAATTTGGTAAATAAAATTTGAATTTGAATTTATCCTTATTGTTATCCGAATTGACTAAAACATTAATTTAAATTCATTTAAAAAAACACACACAGACAAGACAAGCATGCAATTAACATAAACACACAATCAAGAATGATGCTACAGCACACACTACACCAAGAGTGCTACAGAGCCATGATATAAATCCTAGTGCTTTATTCAGTATGAGCATGGTTCAGGTGTTTGTGATCATTTCTCTTGGTGTATGATGTGAATTCAAATTTAAATTCAAAATTTATCTGTCACATACACAATCATACACAGTACGATATGCAGTAAAATGCTTAGACGACCTTAATTAATATACAGTAGATAAATATGAAAAAGAAAAATAGAAAGTAAATTTAACTACTTTCTATACATCTGCAATAACTAATATGTGCAGTAGTTCTACACCACTATGTGTGCTAATGTGACACCTGGCTATTTAATGATGTAAAGTTTGATTAAATAGTCTTAAATCACTTTTCATTTTTGACTCTGCATGTGAAATATGCAGATAAGAAGAAATTAAGTTTCATTGCAATAGAAAAAAATCAGTGCTATCATTAGTATTTCTATTCTAAAGCTGCAGTTTCTATCACACACACACCATACTTCCCATTCATTTTATTTTTTGTAATGCATCTAAAAATAACTTGAATGAAGTAGTGATCAGAAAAAAAATTTTAAACTCTAATTTACTGTAATCCATAGTCACACAATAATAATATAATTATGTTAGTTCTTCAGTGAGGTCATTTATCTAGATTACAGCACATAGCATGCAATCATGACACAACACTTGCTCCCTGCTCAATCCTTTTGATGTTTCTGCCTTTTCCATCTAAAGTCATTTAGTCTAAGATGATTTGCAAATTGTGAACTTGTGAACAAAGAACAGCCAATATATAATGACAACTTTCTCCATTTTATTGACATAATTAAACGTTTAATTCATGTTTAGCATTTTTTTTTACTGATGAAACATTTTATTTACTTATAAAACTGAAAAAAAATTATTTTGACTCAGCATTTCATATCTGTGCAAGTGGTAGTTTCAGCACATACTGAAATTCATTCATTCTCGGGTCTCCTCCGGGTACTACAGGTTTCTCCCACATTCCAAAGATATAAAGATTAGGGTTATTACCATTTCCATATTGCCCATACTGTGTGCAAGTGTGTGAGTCATGCAATAGATTGCCACCCTGTCTAAGGTGTACTCCACCTTGTGCCCAAAGTATCCTGGGACAGGCTCCAGGCTTCCATCGCACTGGATAAGCGGTATAAAAGATGAATGAATGATGAACAGACAGGTAGATGAGATGTAGCTGCTAAAAACTACATATTTTGCTTGTGGCAGTGCCCTGGCACACCAGCTCACTTGTCCAATAGAGGGCAGAACTGCCTGAGTATTTGACTCCTATGGGCACTAGTCCTTAAATATTCTAACTGTACTCTGCTCACAAAGCACTTATGGTTACATTCTTTGACAACCTTTGACTCGAGACTGTTCTATAATATGGTGCTCTGAAAAAGTATTTGATTATTGAGTATTTCAGTTTTATTTACTTTTTGTTACACTTTTTGCAATTTTAAAGTGATTTTTAATATTGTACAAGCATAACCTGTGAAAATACAAAAATGTAGCTTTTAAATGATAAATTTATTTATTAATGGAAAAAAAGCTGTCCAGACCTACCAGGCCCTATTTAAAGAAGTAATCCCCCCTAGCTAAATCATTAATGAACTGTGATTAACCACATTTTTGGAATGTCGGGATATCCGTTTGTGACCCATGCAGCATGACAATGATCCAAAACACACCAGCAAGTTCTTCTTTGAATGGCTCAAAAAATAAAATAAAATAAAATAAATAAAGGATCTGGAGTGGTCAAGTCCTCGGTTCCTCTTTTGCCACCAAGGTACTGTAGCTCTGGCTGAGGTGGGGAATGATCGCCTGCTTTGATTTCGGCACAGATTCAACAGGTCATCTTTTCAATGATCTCGAAAGATCATCATAATCAGAGAGATTTATTTCTGTCCTGAGTCAAATTAATTTCTCTCCAAAGTATTTTATTGATGATTTCTCCAGCCTTGTCTCAGACGATATCAATGGAGATAAGGTCTGGACTCTGTGGTGGCCAATCCATGCTTGAATAGTATCTCCCATGCACCCTGAACCAATCATTCACAATTTGATTCTGATGAATCCTGGCATCTTGACCTCAATTTTTAGGCACTTAATGTTTAATGAACTTAGACCTAATCAACATAAGCAACCCCAGATCATGACACTACCCCACAGTATGTACATGATGGGTGCATCACATCATCTGCCTCTTTTCTTACCTTGATGCACTCACCACTCTGGAAAAAGGAAAATCTGGATCCTGGAGCCCGATTTTGTGTCCCTGAAGCCATTGATTTAACTCTGCATTTAGCATAATTGTCCTGTTAAATTGCATAGTGTCTTCTAAAGTTCAGATTGCAGACAGCCACACTGACATTATCCTGTAGGATTCATTGATAAACTGATGGAACAATGCCAAACTGTCCAGGTCTAGAGGCAGCAAAAGCAGCCCCAAATCATGATCCTCCCACCACCATTTATCAATGTTGGGATGATGTTTTCATGTTGGTAAGCAGTTATATTTGCATGTCATATGTAGTGCTATGTGTTCTTCCCAAACAATTACATTTGTTTAATCTGTCCACAAGACATTATTCCAGCAGTGCTGTGGGTTGTCAGGGAGATCTTTGGAAACCTTCAGATATATATATTTTTTTGGAGAACGCTGACTTCCTCCATGGTGTCCTGCTAAGGATTCCACGTCTGTTTAATGTTTACCATACGGCCTTATGTAGTATGGTGTTAATTATGTGCCAAAATTTAACGAACAAACACAATCTGCTTTGCAAAGAAAAAAAACGACTTTTTTACAAATGCAGCGTTTTGCAAACAAACACAATCTGCTTTGCAAAGAAAAAAAAAAATAGACTCTCACAAATGCAACGTTTTGCAAACAAACACAATCTGCTTTGCAAAGAAAAAAAAATCGACTTTCTCACAAATGCGCCGAACGTATTTTCTCACAAATGCACCCACTGTATTTTCTCACAAATGCACCCAACCTATTTTCTCACAAATGCAATGGAGCAACTTCCTCTTCCAAAACAGCAGATGGCGCTATCAGTCAATTTACTCTATTCTCCCGAGACCTCAAACAACGTGTTTATATGGTTTACCCTTATGTCCAGTTATGTCCATTATATATCCAGACAGCCAGACATATTAATAATTCACTATCTTTAGGATAGAGACCTGTAGGGGAATACAGTTATATCAAACCACAGTTGCATTTTAATTAACTATTGAATTTTAAACTATAATTAGTGATCATATCTACATTTAAATAATCTGTGTCTGTAGTACAATCATACATTGTAGACAGCTGTTGCAGCTCGAGGTGTAGATACAGTAAGATGCAAGAATTATTGTATTAGACTGCATAAAATGTATGAAACTTTTTACAAGCAGGTTTATAATAGAATTCTGTCTGTAATTCAGTATGTTTACTGTTCATTTAAAGCTTTTTCCCCCCTTATAACTTTGTTAAATATTATTTAAATGTAGATATGATCACTAATTATGAAAGATTTTAATGCATCATGTCACATATGTCTCTTATGGATATAAAAAGCCAATGGCAGTTCTTTCAGCCTTCAATAGTTAATTAAAATGCAGCTGTGGTTTGATATAACTGTATTCCCCTACAGGGCTCTATCCTAAAGATAGTTAATATGTCTGGCTGTCTGGATATATAATGGACACCTCAAAACTGTTCCCCACTCATATTCCTCTGGGACATAGGGGTAAACCAAATAAACACGTTGTTTGAGGTCTCGGGAGAATAGAGTAAATTGACCAATAGCGCCATCTGCTGTTTTGGAAAAGAAAGTTGCTCCATTGCATTCGTGAGAAAATACGGTGGGTGCATTTGTGAGAAAATACGTTCGGCGCATTTGTGAGAAAGTCGATTTTTTTTCTTTGCAAAGCAGATTGTGTTTGTTTGTAAAATTTTGGCATATAATTAACTCCATACTACTTATGCTTTAAAAGTTTTTTTTTTACATTATTCAGGAGGCTTAGGGACAAGGCAGGCTGCCAATCCATCGCAGGGCACAAACACATACACACACTCAAAGACATGCAGATTAGGCTAATTACCTGTTGCCCCGTCTCATGCCCCACGTCTCTTGGGATAGGAGTTTAAAAATCTGCAAGATTATTTAACTTACATTTATGCTTCAATCAATAGTGTTGGACTAATGGCACTTAGTTATTAACCTAGTTAACCCAGTGTAAGTATGTATCCAATGATGTAAACATTAAAGCACTTTTTGTAAGTTACTCTGGATAAGAGCGTCTGCCAAATGCCCAAATGTAAATGTAAATAGGGGGATTTAAGGGACAAGATTAGCCAAAAGTTGAGGAATAAACAGTTTTTAACACATAATATATGTGTAATAATAAATAACAATTCTTATGCAGATGATAGAGAATGTAATAGAGGTTGGAAAAAAACTTTCTCTATATAAACTATCTACCCAAGGAGGGAAACTTAAGCAATTTTGTAAGTCGCTCCGGATTAGAGCATCTAATCATTAATAAACATTTTCAGATATAGATTTTGTAATGATTTACTCGCCATTATAGAATTAAAATTATTATGGCTTATGGACACTGCTAAATAAGGGCCAAAGCCGCACCATGGGATGTTGTAATGTGTATAAGAGCTCTAACGCAGGACTTGGGGGTGAATTAAACAGTTCTCTCGTTTGTCTGCGCGCTTTCCTTTCTTTTACTTTTTCTTTCTCTTTCTTTGTGTGTTTCTTTGTGTGTTTCTTTCCTTTTTCCAAAGACCTTACCGGTGTTACCTAAATGATCGCGTGAAGTGCCGACGGATCATGACTCTTAAATAAACATGCCGCCAGGTGAGGATTGTTCAAGATGATTGCCTTACGGTGGCGTTGCCTGGCAACCGTGTGTCTACCTGGCCACACCTCTGCATGTTCAGAACTCCTCCAGGTACTGTATATATGAACTGTTCAGCCCTCGTGAAACCCGTGTCGTTACACAAACATTTACCAGTTGGCCTTGTTGATTTGAATGAGTCAAGGAGTGAGTATCTGTGATTTGTGTGACAGCTGGTGAATAGAACAACTGTGCAAGGCATAAGTATAGTTACTTATCCCATATGGATGGCAACAAATCATTTAAAAAGTGAGCAAGAGAGGAAGGAAGAAAGCAACCCTGCTGATTTTTTTCTCTCTTTGTGATAAGTAAAGTCTTATGTTTTAACTAAAGAATTCACCTGCTTGATTACATACAGACCCCCTGGGCAGATCTACATGCAGCCAGGGGGCAGCTGCCCACCAATCCCTAACCAACTACTGTACCACCTCACCTTTTCACTTCCTAACAATGTGGATGTAAAAACAAAACTAAGGTAATATCTATAAGCTGTTTAACATGCAAACAAACAAGAACATTTTCAAAACAAACATGAGCTGCACTCCATACTGCACTTGATCGCTGCACTCACGCAGCTCTGTTGTTACTGATGCGTTGTTCAAGACACAACAAGAGCTACTGTGGTATCTCGAGATAAAAACTTCTCTTTGGCTACACCATTTACACTCTGGTAAATGTAAAATTTGGTAACCAGGTTTCAGTATTGGGGCTGTGTCTTATGTAAAGTCGCTCACTAAACAGTTATTTGTAAAATTAACAAATAAGCAGGATGTTGAAATCTCTACAGCAAAGAATCTGCTCAAAACTTTACTATTATGCCATGCTTGCAGTAGTTGTTTCATTTATCATCTCCTGTATTGGCCCATTCTTCTTAACAACATTTCTACAGTTCATTGAAGTTTTTGGGTTAAGGTCCTGCAACAGGATTTCAGCCGGGTTGGGGTCTGGACTTTAACTAGGCCATTTAAAAACATTTATACTTTAATTTTTTAGTTATTCCAGTAAATCATTTGAATTTACTGTTGTTCTTCTGATCATTCCCCTGTTGCATGACCCAATTACAACTAAACTTTAGTTGGATAGATGTCCTCCCATTTGCCTCTGGAATCCTTTGGTATACAGAGGAGTTCATTGTTGACTCAATAATTGCAATTGCATGGCAACACCTTAAGGCCAGAGTTAAATTTCAAAGAGACTACAGTTTCCACTCATTCACAGAGATATGGATATATCCAGTGGTTCCAGATCATGCCATCCAGCAGGCCAGTTTTTCTCGGGTCACCGCATAGACAGCATATTGTAATGAAGAGGAGTCAAGGGGAGGCAGCATGCATTTAATGGTGAACACCAGCTGGTGCAACAGCTCAAGCACTGTACCTTTCACACATTTCTGCACACCCAACCTGGATCAACAACATCTGGTATGATGAATACAGATGTGTCTCTTGCAGATGGGCTAAACACCTATGCTTGTTTCAAGGCTGCAGATAACAATGCTAGCAATACTAATAGTAATGCTAGTGCCACTAACTAATGGCTGGGAAATGGAAGAGAATGCCAACACTGGAAACACATTCATTATCTGAGCATGATGTGAGCAGATTGTTCAGGAGGGTGAACACCAGGTAAGCAGCAAGACCAATCAGCATCTCAGGTCAAGTCCTTGGAGCCTGCGCAGACTAGCTTGCACCTGTATTTAAAGTAATATTGAACCTTATTCCAGTCAGTAAGCCCCACATGTTCTAAGGAGTCCATCATTGTTCCTGTCCCAATGAAACCCTATCCTGCTTCTCCTAATGACTATTGCTAAAGCCCTGACCTCAGTAGTGATGCAATACTTTGAGCGGCTGGTCAGAGACTTACCTCACCAGGCACACTGGACCCATTACAGTTTGATTATCAAAGAACCAATCAACAGATGATGCCATCACTCAACTTCTTTACACATTACTCACTTACCTGGACACTAAAAAGGGGATTTATGTTAAAATGCTGTATGTTTACTATAGTTTGCTAATGATACCTTTGTTCTGGGTCTAATCTCTGACAACAATGAGATGGCCTACCAGATTGCAAATCTGGAGAACTGGTACCAGAGGAACAATCTCATACTGAATATCAGCAACAAAAAGGATCTTATAGTGGACTCCAGTACAAATTAACAGAGGAACTACCAGACCACTGTGATCAATGAAAGCCCAGTGGAGTGAGTAAACAGCTTCAGCAGATATACCTTAGTATTCAGGTATTCCTTAGTATACGCAGGATCTGTCTTGGTCCTGTCACATCAGCACCATGGTTAAAAAGACAATATGTGATGCCATTAAACAACCTTCTCTTTTATTTCAGATACAGAAATTTTATTAGAGAAGCTGATGGTTGACTTTACTAATGTGTCTAATGAAATGCATGCTTTTTTTTTTTATATCTAATCAAAGGCTTTCTTAAAGTAACAGCATTTCATAGCAGCATCAGACAAAGATGAATTTTTGGCTTTATTCATTAGATATATCCCTATCTCATACATATGTAACTTTAATCTGAGACCTTAATGTTTCATTTGCTGATGTGTATCTTTCCTAGCGAAGGATCGAAGGCACAGGCCCATAATTAAGTGCAGCTAATTTCTTTTTTGGGCTCCAACTGAATCTCCACTATATAAATAAAGTATCTGGGTTGAAGAAGAGATCAGCCTGGAAGAAGACTTGGATGTTTGTACTACACTGATAAAAATATCCAGCCTGATCTACTTAAAAAAATTAAGGTAACGTTTTGCATCAGATTATTATGTAGATCAAGCAAGACTATTCTTTGTATTTAATACTTACATTTCTTTATGTAAAAAATATTTTTTGATAGTAAAGTCTACTTAATTTTGCTAGTTAAGTCTATTTAATTTCGCAAGTAAACCCTACTGTCATGTTCTGGCTGTCTGTGGGTGCGTGGCATAATCGCAGAGGCTGAGACGCAGACGTCAGATTCGTCTTTTCATTGTTATATTAAAGCAAAAAACAAAAGCTCTTTTCTAAGAGCACTTGGAAATCTTTTAATATAACACTTACAAAAACAACCCTCACAAAATAAACATAACAACAACCAATGCTAGACGCCTGACTGAAGTTCAGTCAGGCTATTTATAATGATTAACTTAATTACTCATCCTCGGCTCAGGTGAGTGCTCCCCTCACCTGACCGAGGTGCAGTCTGGGACATGAAGTCCAAATCAAACAAAACTACAACACAAAAAAACAATGGAACAGTCTTTGACGCCCTTTAGGGGTTAACCCTTACAGTACCCCCCCGTTAAAAACGCTCCTCCGGAGCGACACCGGAGGTCCCGGACTCCCACCCCAGCGGTCCCAGTCTGGACCCCCAACACTGAGGCGGTCGATCCCCTCCCACGTGCCGGGCCACAACGCCTGCGTAACCCAATCTCCCACGTCCGCTGAGCTGTGCGGCGGCAGAGCTGAAGCGACGTCCCCTGAGCTGTGTGGCGGCAGAGCTGAAGCGACATCCCCTGAGCTGGGCGGCGGCGGAGCTGGAGCGACGTCCGCTGAGCTGGGCGGCGGCGGAGCTGGAGCGACGTCCCCTAAGCCTGGAGGAGGAGGAAGCACGACATCCTCTGTGTCGGCCTCACCGTCAGGGAGAGGCGGCGGAGGGGGAAGAAGCGCAAAGTCCTCGCTGTCCAGCAGAGGATGCGCGATTTCCTCACTATCGAGGAGAGGCGGCGGAGGAGGAAGATGCACGTCGTCCTCGCTGTCCAGCAGAGGAAGCGCTGTTTCCTCCGTGTTGACGAGCGGAGGTGGCGGAGGAAGCTCATCGCCGATCAGAGGAGGCGGAACAAGATTACTGCCCGCAACGCGGCTCTCGTGAATTTGGACGAGCAGATTTCGGAGTTGTTCCACCTGCTCCTGCAGGCTTTGTATACGCTCCTGATTCTGCTCGGCATAAAACATGAAGAGGTCCCTTGTTCCTTCCTCTTTCCATTGCTGCACCGTTTGAGGTTCTTCTTCCCTCTCGCCACCGCCGTACCTGACCTTCTTGGTCCGTACCTCCTGGTTGGTGCAGGGAAGTGTGTCACCCCAAACTGCATCGCTCTTAAACGGTGTTTGCCGGATGGCTCTGCAGCGCCCTTCGCTCACTTCGCTCTCTGACCTTTTTGTGCTCCTCGATGTCGCCCAGCCAGTCTGCTCGCTCCGGCGACACGGTCATTGCTCCCCCCCAAAAAACATCTAGGGGGGACACCTCTGCTATGCGACTGTAGAGGTTTTTAAAGGAGGGGGGGGTACTGTAAGGGTTAACCCCTAGAGGGCGCTTTTCTAAATTCCTAAACGGAGGTTTAGAGTTCAGGGCTGAGTCTCAAGAGTTAAACACTGTATTCACAGAAAAAGGGAGTTCATTATCAATCTCCGTAGCTTAATAAAGCCACATACATCATGAAGACACCAAAAAAGAGGATATGTTTTCTTATTTTTACACAGGCACATGGTTTTGATTAATTACATTTTTCAAATTCGATTTTTGTAAATCTATTCTATGCCAATGCTTAACTAATTATTTATTGTAATTTTTATTGATAACTGTAGTAAATTATGTTAGAATGTAAGGGGGCATTGTAATGTATTATAATATTGTACTGTATCTTAATCTTAAATTTCTTATCGCATCTCTGTCTCTGGGTCTTTTTATGACTGACATTTTAATGATTGATTCTTCTGATCTTCGGGACACAGCATGTGCCCAAGTGCTTTAAATGTGCTCTTTTTGTTGACAATAAACAGAGATCTTCAGACATCATGCCTGTGCATGTGTGTCTTTGTCTCTTCCGGTTTGGGGCCAAACCTGTAAGTGTACCAAGAGGTAGATCCACTTCATTTATCTTAAAACTTATTTCGGAAACTTAACACTTAATTGTATGCATACCTAACACGTCATAATAAAAAAACTAAAAATACAAAAATACTATATTCTAAAAATGTATTATAAAATATTATTTTTTTATATATATTTTTTACTTTTTTTTAAAGTTTGAGTCTAAATATTAACCTTGGAAATGTAGCAGAGGAGAACTACAGCATTAATACTTCAGGACTATTAGTACAAATCAATTAATAGTTTTTTAAAGCCATTTAACTAGATAGCACATAGCATGTTATGATCAGCATGTCATGTTATGACAGCACCTGCTCCCTGCTCACTAATCTGTGATTTTTTGCCTCTTTTTTATTTGCCACTTTCTGATGGCCATTTTACAAGGTCCTAGATGACACTATGAAAGGCCCTCGAAAGCTCAGTCCAGTGATTTGAATGTTTAAGCCATAAAAATATTTACTTACTGTAAGAAAATTTTGCATGCTTTTTTCTATTGAGCAGGACTAAAAATTGTGTTTCCGCACTAAAATTATTGTTTCCTGGCATCCGTGTTCCACTTACTGCCCACTTAAACACTTCTTTTCTTATGTAAAGCAGGGACTCTTTGTTTGAATAGATGTAAAATTCCAACGTGAAGGCTTATTTTAAATATTAATTCAACACTGAAAAAGGGTGCTACTTTTATTTTTCAAGAAAATGTATTCAACTAGTCACAATGTGATTCACCTAACACTGTAAGGTGGTTAAAAACCTACAGTAGCACTGACCTGCTTCTGGCTCTTATTACTTCATACACACCTTTATTTACCCAAAAAGCTAAAAGCCTACTTGACTTGACTACTCGACTTGAGGCTATACTGTTTAAAAAGGTCAAACCTGCAGCAGGACTCTAGCAATAAACCTCAAATATTTACAAAAACATGTACAGTAGCTCTTCAATGAGGTCATTCAGCTCGTTTACAGCACATAGCATCTAATCATGAAACAGCACCTGCTCACCCCTCTGTCACGTTTCTGTGTCATTGCCACAGTACAGATCACCCCAGCTCAAAACCAAGCCTTGCGATACTTTACTGTTTAGCCAATCAAGACCAGCCCTCACAAGAACATCCCACCAAGGAACTTCCCAAATTTCCCAATGATTGTTTTTAGGTAACACTTATTTTCCTAGGTAAAATATCTCTCTCTCTCTCTCGCTCTCTCTCTCTCTCTGTTTTTATAGTTGTAAAATTCCAACTTGAAGTCTTATTTAAAATTTTAATCAGACACTGGAGAAGGGTGCTACTTTCATTTGTCAAGAAAATATATACAAATAGTCACAATGTGGTTCACCCCACACTAATCTTTTTCTGGCCTTAAATGCATCAAGTAGATCTTCCCTTATGATAGCAATACTCTGTTGTTTTTGTCCATCATTTTTAATAATAATTAAGTTGCCTCTATAGTTTTCTTTTGCTTTCTCAATGGATTAGGTTTTTATCTCCTAGTAACCAAGAAAAGCCAGTGAAGATTTCATAAAACAGGCAACAGGCTGTGCATGCAGAACGTTATATCTGATTACTTAAACATCAAGTAACTTCACACTAAAAGCAACCTGGTGAAAATTAAATTTTGTGTGCTGAAATTGGAAATTGATGGATTTGCCTTTTGGTTCCGTATAAGGAGTCTTGTGTCTAAGGAATAGTTGAAGTTAATATGAAAATCAGTCTACGTCACAAATGTTGTAATCTTGCTGGGATTAATAGGACAGGTGTAGTGAGTAGGTATGTGTTTAAGAGAGTTGTGTGCAAGCAGAGAATATTGAAAACAGAGCTACAGAAGAAACATCAGCAGATTTTTATAACGCAGGTATGTTCCAATGCTCATTGATTATCCTTATTATTAGAATAGTCCAAAACATAAACATTTAAGTAACACATTGAGTAAATTAAATTCATTTAAGTAAATATGCACTATGGAATGTTATCAGATTTTTAATGTGTCTGACATTTTGTACATGGTATTTTATATAGGATAAAATGAGAAAAAAATATGGATTAAAAATCATAATATCAGGTTAGATGTTTATGTTGATGTTACGTTGGACAAACGAATTTCAAATATACATCAAACTTTGAGCATTTCAAACTTTAAGTTTTATCCTTGATGGCATATATGATTAAAAGATTATTTTATTTAAAGTGGAGCACATGTAAACAAAGAAGAGGACTATGTCACACAATCACATACTAGACAAGCATAAAATAAACATGAGCATGGCAAAAATCAGACAATAAAATGGCACTATTTACAATGAATACTGGACCAAGAGTACTATACAGACATAATTTAAATTCTAGGGCATCATTGTGTATGAATGTAGTTCAGATGTTTGTGATCATGTGATTTGCTGTGTAATGTAAACATGTGTAGTAACTAATTTCGGTGTTAATGCGACACCTGATAATGGTAATGATTAATTAGCTTAATTAGGAATAATTTGTAAATCTGTTTGTATTTAATTCTTATATCCTTTTATTTTGTATTTGAGAGTGTGATTTTCCCCCTCAGCCGCCAGTCCATCATGAAGTTGAATCTCATTCTTCTCTTGTGTGTCATTGGTAAGAGATTATTTGTAAACCACTATTGGTTAATTAAATATTACTGAAATTAGCATAACTTTTAGCAACTTTTTTTACTGTTTTATTTCATTAGCTTGTTTAATAAACGTTAAGCAGTTTCTTTGTCTTACTCAATAAAAAAATAATAATATTTTATTATGAAACTAATAAATGTACATTATTATGATTATCATTATTACTTTTATTATTTGATTTGCTTGCTATGGTGACTAATCAACAAATATTCCTATTCTACTTTGCTCTAACACTTAATACGTTGCCCACATGATGCACATGATCCTGGCAACATTACTTACTTTATATATTTGATGGTTAGTGTTAATATTATGGTTGATCAGTATATATATATATATATATATATATATATATATATATATATATATATATATACTCACACACACAAACATAAAGTGACCCCTATATTTATTTAGTTGAGCATACACAGATTCATATGGTTTGTCATGTAGAACAAATCATAAATAAGTAAATGCAAACCCTTTTTTTTTCTACTGTACATATTTCCTGCTTTGGTATCATTTTCCGAGGTGGGAAAAAAAAAGCACTAGTATAGTAATTTTCATTACTTAATTTTTTTTTTTATTTAGCCGTTAGAAATGTCTTTATCTGAACAATCATCAGTTAAAATTTACTGTGTGAGTTAAAAAAATATCTATTTCCAACAGGTCTGGTCCCAGCTTCTGTATCCATCCTGCAAACCGTCTTTCACAGATATGAGCTGAGCATGACACCGGCGACATGGCCTGTTGCACAGAATTACTGCAGAGTGATGTACACTGATTTGGCAACAATCCTGAGTGATACTGATTGGCTAAGATTAAAGACAGAAACAAAAAGCAAAGGTCTGGCAAAATCTGCCTGGGTCGGATTGTGGAATGATATCAATAGCTGGCGCTGGTCTTTGGGTGACCTCTCACTGAAAAATGTCACATATACTAACTGGTACCCTGGATATCCTGATAATACTGGTGGAGACGCAGCATGTGTTTACCTGTATTCAGGTGCAGGTTATGGCTGGATTGATGATGCATGTACAATCAAAAGATACTTTATATGCTACAATGGTGAGTCAATGTCATTATATGTATTTAGTTAGTTTTGGTTTGATAGTTGGATTTTATTTTTTATATTTTTTACATCTTTGTTTGTAAAATGTATTTTTACATCACATTTTTTGTGAAAAAAGGAGCTGACAGGTGCTGAGACATGACCATTTATCTACTTTTTATTTACAGCTAATCTTACTGACTTAGCCAAATTCATTTTAATCACTATTTCACTGCCCTGGCTTCAAGCTCGGGCGTACTGCCGACAATATTACACAGACCTGGCCAGCGCTCTTGACAGCTCAGACCAAAGAATGTTAGTGCAGGTTTCAACCGGTTATACTATCTGGATTGGGCTATATAGAGACACTTGGAAGTGGTCAGATGGGACCAATGCTACAGACCTCCCATGGGCTCCTGGGAAACCTGATAACTCTGGAGGAAATTATAACTGTGCAGAGGTTTCTAATGGCCTGTTCATTGATGGCCCATGCAACAGCCTGAATTACTTTTTCTGTCACACAGGTGAGTGTTTTTGGTAATATCTTTTAATATGAAGTCAGGGGAACTGACTCCCCCAAAGCCCCATAAATTCATTACTTTTTTTTTGTTTTGTTTAATGCAATGATGGCATTAACATTAAATTGTACAGGATGGAAATATACTTTTAATCAATAAAACTCATAACACTCATAGTGTGACTGTGCATGTAATGCAAGTAATGTAAATTTTATTTAAACAAATTTTTTATGGCATTAAGCCATCCATCATAATATTCATTAAGATGTAGTTTATAATTGGAGAAAACAGTATGTGTGTGTGTGTGTGTGTGTGTGTGGGTGTTCCACAGTTTACCTGACAAGAAGTCAGACAGTGAGATTACAGGTGGAGTCAGATGTCAGCGTGTTTGATCCTGCTGTGCAGTCGTTAATTTTGGAGAAGGTAAAATTTATGTGTAAAGTGTCCCTGTTAGCATTTCTATCGGATGATTTGCCTAACTTTTTCAAATATTTATTAACTCTTGGCTTCTCTATGACATGTACATTTTGGTTTATGTGATTCTGATCCTTAGATCAAACAGAAACTGGATGAAAATGACATGCTAGGGAAGATCACAGTGACTTGGAAGGTGCAGCCAGATGGAAGCATCTTCCACAAAAAAAAAGATAAACTGTAATGTTTAAACGCTCACGTACAAGTAAAGTTGATTTCAAAGTTATAGACACTTTATTTAACCTACAACATTTATGCATTTATGCCTTGAGTAAAGGGAGTCAGAGGACAAGATTAATTTGAAGGTGAGGAATACACATTTCCTTTAATGCTCTGTTTGGAACATGCCCACTTTGACACATTTTTATTAAAACTCATTTTCTACCCAGTTGCTTTTGTTGCAAATGGCCACTGAAGACAGTGAAAATAAGAAATGGAATTTTTAAACAGTGTGCAATACATCAATGTGTCACATTGAAGACCAATTTTATACATAAAATAGAGACTGTAAATAGATAAATACATTACGTGAAGACCATGCAGTATCATGAGCATTTTTTTAATGATTTGTTTTTAGACATTAGAAGATTAAGCTTATTGTGAGTTGCTTATGGCAAGTACCAGTCAAAAGTTTAATTCAATGTTTTTTTTGTTTAGTGATTAATTTTCTACTTTCTAGTACAATACTGCAAAAATATGAAATAATGTATATGTCATTATGTAATTAAATAACAACAAAAAAGTCAGTTGTTATTTTAAGACATGAAGGTCAGCTGTTCTGGAATAGTTCTTACAAGAACAGTATTGTCAAGTGCATTTGCAAAACACATGAAGACCTTCCCAGAAAAGCAAGACCAAAACTTACCTCTGCTGCAGAGGAGAAGTTCATTTAGAGTCACCAGCCTCAGAAATTACCAATTAAAGTGCCCCTATTATGCCATTTTAAAAGTTGCTTATATTGCTTAATGAGTTTCTTAAAACAGGTTTACATGTATGCAAGGTCAAAAAACACTTTAGTTTTCTCCCAAAATAGATTAAATTTTACCCCATTTCTAAATGATTCGTAAACGACTCATGTGAAGTTCGAAGATTCAGTCTGTCTAAATCCCTCCTTACTGTGAGCCCTCACTGCTGTGATTGGTCAGATGGCGGTGTGATTTATGATTGGTCTACCGCTACAGCGTGTGTCGAAAAACGAAACGCCCATGACCATTACTGAACGATGGCTCTGGAGACCCGTCAATACATAGAAAAGATGGTGTCGGTTTTACCATGTAACAACCAGTCAATTTTATATTAACTGTGGCTACAAAAATCAAGAGGTATTTTATCTTTGTGTAAAGTAAACGAAAAAGGTGCACAACAACCAAACAAAGATATAAACAATATTTACAAATTATATATAATAAACGGTATGTGTATGTGTGCGAGTGAGTGGAGAATGTCCGAAGTCAGTGTTTATTGTAGGGTTAATGAAGTCAGAGAGGCCGGTGACGGAATATGTCCAGTCAAAGATAATACGGTTATCAAATCTTCGAAAGAAATTGATTCACAGCAATCTCTCCTTCTCTCGTCCAAACAAATAATGGCAGTGCTGTTTCACCATTACTATGGACGTGAAGTGCGCATACGCCTTGTCACTTCGCAAGTTTTAAGTTCAGTTTTGTTGAATGGTGGAGAATAAACAGTTAAAAAGGATTTCATGTGCTCTCGTTTTTATTGCTTTTTTATATTACAAAGTGTTTAAGCGAACTTGGCATGAAATGCTCGGTCACATTAACAAGAGTGTGGTAAAGTTAATTATAAGGTGGCGGGCAAGTTGTTCGTGATGTTGAACGTGGGCGGACATTATGCAAATATGTTACCGAGTGACGTAGAAGGTAGGCGGGCAAGTTGTTCGCGACGTAGAACCTGGGCGTACATTATGCAAATATGTTATGGAGTGACGTGGATCCGTAAGAGAGTAAAAATAGATTTGCTAACGACTCGTTTAGGCGAATGTGAGCCGATTCTTTTTTTTAATAGATAAAAACTTCATTTATCGTGCACTGTCAGCGTCACAGATAGTGCAGATAGTTTAAGACCACATACAGCTACATGACACTGCATGAAAGAAAATATTTGAAAAAGCATAATAGTGGCACTTTAACAAACAGCGTTTGTAGAGCCGTTATGAAGGATTTACAGAGCAGAAGTAGCAGATATACATCTCAATATCAACTGTTAAAAGGAGATTATTGTGTATTCAGCATTGTTTTACATGATAAAAAATATATAAATAGGAAGGTCCATGGAATTAGAAAGTATGTCCAAACTTTTTACAGGTAGTGTAGGTTCAACCATACTAATGCATCATCATAGACGTAATTTCGTCACTTCAAAGCTGTCCTCATAACAGAGGGAAAAAGCAATGTGTCACAAATAGAGCTGAGCAGGTAAAATCCCTTAACCAATTTAATCTTGACTCGAGACTCCGCTTTCTCATTGGCTTATCTGTAACCTTATCCTTTAGCATTTTCTCATTATGAACATTTACATCTTAACGTATTTATTTGCTTTGCCTTTTGTTTTATTGCACTTTGTACTGTATGTTGAGTGTCCCCATTTGGGTCATTTAATATATATATATATATATATATATATATATATATTTTTTTTTTTATTTTTTATTTTATTTTTTTATTCTTTAGCTGTACAGCAGTTTGTTTAGCTTAAAAGTGTTAAAAAATTTGTTCAACTGAATTGCAACTAAATCATAAAAAATAAAAAGATAAAAATAGGCATCAAGATACTGTCGCACAGGTAACTGCACAAACATAGACACATGCACATACATTAGCATTGGACATTTCTTGGTTAAGGTAGATATAATACTTAACTCAATACTCTGTGATACACGGTCATACCAGTGTGATATAATATGATTTACACCCAAATCATGACAGCATGCAATTCAAAATGATCAGATTCAACACAGATAGCAAAAACATTGTGCTGGTGCTAAAAAGTGTCACCACGGTAAAAAAAGTGACTTTTCAGATAGCATTATAATACACCACTTTTCATAATACCTTATGCCCCATAACTCTCTATCCATTATTCGTTTTTTTTTTAAACATACATGCAACATACAATTTTATGCCCTTTTATATAGTGTCTATAATTTTTTTTATGATTTCAATGATCTTAATTGTCAGTCAGTTGAAACTTTTGGCCACTTTCTATTTCACATGAGAAGACATAAACCAGAAAAAAAAGTTTTATTCTAAAATCCAAAATTAATTTGACATGGTTACAGACACAACAGAATTTTTGCTTTTTAAGCTTTTACCAAAAATCTTTTTAAGCAACAATTTTTACAGGTCATATGCTTCTGGAAGCTTACACCAATGTTAGTAAGAGTGAAAAAAAGAATAAAGAAGGAGCCGTAAAGTGAGCATGGAAAGTAACGCTCAGAAAAAGCTGCAGTGGGGCGATGACCTGGTTACAGTTACTGGAGAAAAATTTAAATTACACACTAAGGAGATGCTGTGACAGACCCACAAGCTACTGAACACAAAGTTGGGTAGAAGTAAGAGGACATAGAAGTTTCTCTGCCTGCAAATGTGTGAGTAAATGGGTGACTGACGCTGCTGCTGGCTGTGCATGTAAAGGAGAACATTGTGATTGTGACTCAGTCCCACTTCAGTAAATGTCCTCCCCTAGGTGGACTTTTAGTATCTTTACATTTTTAGTATTTTCTGCAACTTTGATGACATTTTTTAATGCCTAGATATTTTTCTTCAGTTTTTAGCCTAAGGCCATTTTATCATTAAGATCAAAGCTGTTTTATTATTATTTCTATGTGGATTTGTTTGTGGATTTTTATTTTAATAATTTTGTCTTCTTTATCATGATTAATTTGCTGATGTAATCAGCTTCCACATAGTTAAAATTAAAATTCAAATGTTATTCCATATATAACCAATCACACACAATCTGACTACTAAAACATATCTTGCAACATGCAATACCATTGCATCTATCAGACAAGGGATAAGGCAACATAATTATGAAATAAAAATTCAAACAAAAAAGAGCAAGGATCATGGTGATACACTGCAAAATACGTACACCCTTAAAAATACTGGGGTTGTTTTTAACCCAGCTGCTGTATAAATATTGAACTATCTACATGCTGGGTTAATTTAACCCAGCAAAATGGGTTATTTGTTTAACACAGAAAGATGGGTTAAATATTCAACCCAAATGCTGGGTCATATGTAACTATAATGCTGGGTTCATTCTACCACATAAATTGGTCAAATGTTCTACCCAGATGTTGGTTCATTTTAACTGGAATGTTGGGTTAATTCTACCTCACAAATAGGTAATTATTTTAATTTTTTACAGTGAATCTGTAAAAAAAAAAAAAAAAAACTACCCATGTCTATTAAACACTTTGATACACTGGTCTATTATAGAGGGGCCAATCAAACTTCAACTCAGTCACTGGGTTACACAAAACTACCCAATACTCTGAAAATACCCCAGAAAAATGACCCAGCAGAGGCAACCCAGCGTTTGGGTAGAAAAAACAACCCAGCAATTTTTAATGTGGAATAGTATTTCGGCTCCTTAGGATTAACCAAGTTCAGTGCATAGATGACTCCTAACATCATGGCACAAGCTTGGGCTGCAAAGACAATGTTTTCCAGAACAATCACTGTCAAGTTATCTGGGAATTTGCATATCAGCCTCTGCTTCAAACTCGAAAAAAGCCATAGCCAAGTACAGGGGACATGGGGATCAACTCTGGAATCACTTTAATTCTTGTGTCTGACAGCTTTGCAGTTTGCACAATAATCGTTTAAAGTGGATTTAACTAAGTGAGAGAGAGGTCGATAACCTTAAATGAAAAAAACAGAAAAAGGGTACATCACTGTATGGGTATGGCACTGGAAAGACTCTCAGACCATGACAAACAATATTTTTGTTGAAGCATCTTTGTTACCAATTATAGCCTCAAGCCTTTTTTTAAGTATGACGCTAACAGATGGATATTCTAACTGTGGTACCTTTTTCCAAGATGGCTGAGGGGTAAGGAATAAGTTTGCTAGGGTTATAAGTTTGCTAGGGTTAGTTGGGTGTCTGTTAGCCTCTCTATATGCTAACTTGTTGTTCTTACTGATGAGAGACAATTGTGTCATCAGAAAAATTGCCAATGTTTATTTTTGTTGATAAACAGCAGTGCTTAGTGTGGTGGTGCTGTTTCCAATCCCCACTGACTGAGGCCTTCCGGGCAGAAAGTTTAGAATCCAGTTACAGAAAGATGAGTTAATCAACCTTTATCATCTGCTTTATTCTGACATCTTAAGACTGTAATCTTTCTACAATTAAATGACTGACTCCAAATTCCAGCACAGGCACTCTGATTGCTTTATTGACTTGATTATATGATAAGATACTCTTTCTGTGACTTGTAAACCAGTGGCTCTAGTTGTTGGTTTCAGGTGACATTTGTTTTTCTATGTAAAACAAATCACATTGTTTTTATAGTTGTAGACATGTGTTTGTCTTACATAATACTCCAACACCAAAGATCCAGGCTACTTTCTATTTGTTAAGAAAAATATATTCAAATACTTACAATGCTTTTTTCCCCTACCTTAGTAGGATGTGTAGAAATTTAGTCCTGACCTGTTTCTGGCCTTTATTATACAATGTAGGTCTTTTTTTAGGATTAAAATATTCTGTAGCTCCTCTGTAGCTCTGTCACTTTAAAATAATAATGATTAGGATGTCGCTAATTTTTTTTCAAGTGGAATGAATTTTGTCTCACTTACCCAAAATCCTGCCATAATAATATTGTGCTGAATGTTCTAATTATTAGCAGTGGCTAATCCACACTAAAGGCAACGTAATCGACTTGCTCACTTCCTTCGCTAAAATTTGAAATCAATGGGTCAGCATTTGTTTGTGTTTAAATAAGGTGTACAGAGTATAAAAGGTAAAGTTATATAAAAATCAGTTTGCGACAAACAAGCTGCAATCATTTTAAGTTTAAGAACAGATAAAGGAAAAAGATAAGCATTTGAGAGACTAGTGTACAAGCAATAAAGATCTAATAAGAAGCTATTGAAGAAAAAAAAAATCATTCTACAGGTATGTTTTAATGTTTAGTGTTTATCCTTATTGTTAGAATTGAAGAAATATAAAATGTATTTAAAACAAGCTTATTTAAAGTTTGGTAATACATCAATTAAAACTACTTAAAAAGTAGCATGTTAAATTTTTAGATTTATCCATAAGTTACTGTAGAAAGTCGAATAATTGAATAACACTGAAGCAATTATATACGATGCATGAAATGTTGTGTGGATATTGGACATGGGCAATATCCACATATTTCCAGCAGGGAGGTCTTGCAAGACTTTTTGTAAAAAAAATTTAAAGAACATTTAAAAGTAATATGCTGTAAATATGTCAAATATGCATGTGAAGTGAAAGTGATTAAAATTGTAAGGTAAGTGTACAATTAAATAATTTGGCTTTGTTTCAAATGTAGACATCAGTAAATTGATTAATATAGATGAGGTTAATAGAAAGAAAGAAAAACAAGTCCAAAGTCAAAGAATATATATGTATGTGAAAAAGGTGAGAAGCGATGAGAGCCCCCTTTTGAGGTGTCTTCAGGACGTGTGTCGCTCCACTAGCCCCTCGATGCGGGCTAGGAGATCTTGTGAAGTAGTGGTTGATTATCTTAAGCTGTCAGAGTCGTCCGCGGTGCCTTCTTTACACGGCTGGCGTGAATCCACTGTGGCTGTGTGAGAACAGCTGTGCGAGTCACTGCAATTACAGTTGTAGGTGTACTGTAGGCAGCGTCCCCACCTTCCTGGGATTCAAACTTTTCACCAGCACTGTATCACCTGGGATGAAAGAATGAGTAGGCCTGTCTGTAGGCAGAGGGAGAGAAGCAGAGACATTACCATAAACACTGTTCAGTTTTTCAATGAGTGCTTGCGTATAATCGCAGACAATCACGTCCAGATCACCTGTAAGGGAAACACCAGGGTTACCTTTTACCCAGGGGGTGGGGAATGGTCGTCCCTTTATAATCTCAAATGGTGAAAGTTTGGTTGTAGAATTGGGTGTCATTTCAATTTCACAAAGCACAGAAGGTAACAGGTCAACCCAGATCTTACCTGTATCCATCATGGCTTTGGTCAACCTATCTTTAATTGTTCTGTTCATCCTTTCTACCACACCAGAACTTTGGGGATGGTAGGGGATGTGAAATTTCCGATCAATGCTTAAAAATTTACACAATTTTTGTGTCACTTTGGAGACGAAGGGCGTGCCATTATCACTGTCAATAGATGTTGGAATACCATATCTAGGAATGATTTCTTTAGCCAGAATTTTAACTAGTATTGTTGCATTTTCTTTTGAGCATGGAAATGCTTCTACTCATTTAGAAAATCTGTCCACAATTACAAGCATAAATTCAAGATTTCTGACAGGTGCCATGTTTGTAAAGTCAATTTGTAAACATTGAAATGGTGCAATAGGCATCGGCAAGGCATCATGTTTAACATGTTGTCCTTGTGTATTTGCGCGAGCACAGATCAAACAGGAATCTAATAGAACAAGTGTAGCCTGTTTGATATTGCGAATGCAGAATCTGTCCTCGATCATACGGATTACCCCCCGTTTTGCGACATGTAAAATACCATGAAAATGTTGCACTAATAACGGGAGGACAGATGCTGCAAGAGCTATACGGCCGGTCTCATCTCGAATTAGTATATCGCTGCCAGGTAAACACTTACGGGAGGACCAAAAGTGTAGATCTTCAGGTGATGAATGGGTTTGCAAGAAGGCTATGTCAGTGTCAGATGACAAACTTGGGACGGAAACATGGGACGTCAGAGAGAATACTGTATCCCTACAAACCTGTGGGGACAAAGGTGCTTCTTTAGCGGCCCATTTGGCAACTTTATCAGCTAAACAGTTACCCAAAACCTTTTTAGAGTCACTAGATGCCTGACCTTTGACCTTCACCATAGCTAATTGTGAGGGAAGCAAGCTAGCTTGTAAAAGATCAGTTACAAGAGTAGCATGTGAAATAGTCTTTCCATCAGCTGATTTAAAACCTCGCGAAGCCCAAATCTTTCCAAAATTGTGTGTGACACCATAAGCATAACGCGAATCCATAAAGATAGTAACAGGTTGATTTTTAAATAGGAGGCATGCATGAGTAAGAGCGGTAAGTTCAGCAGCTTGCCTTGAAAGAAAAGGCAACGAATAAGCTTCTAATACAATATTGGGCAGTTGACAGATAGAATAGCCGCAATATGTCACATTATCATTAGGCCTCGAACAAGAGCCATCAACATAAATATGGGTGCCATGCTTTAAAGGAGTGGTAGATAAATCGGAGCATACTGCCTAGGCAGTGGTGATCTCATGTAAACAGTCATGATCAGCCCAGTCTGGTTGGTTCTGATCAGGGCCACAGAGTGTCATGAGACGGTGTAAGAGTACAGCAGGAGTGTTGGGTGTCTATATTGGCTTAATAGTTGGATTATGTATGGCACAAAGAATAGCTTCGTATCCTGAACGACGTTAAGCTGTCATGTGCCGTGTTTAAATATTATTAAGGATAGTTATAACTTGGTGAAAAGAGTGTAATACTAAGGGGTACGAGAGAACAATCTTTTTAGCATCCGTGACAATGAGAGCAGAGGCAGCCACAGCTCGGCGACAAGCTGGGAAGTCCTAATGCTACAGGATCTAGGGTTTTAGATAAGTATGCAACTGGCCGATAAGTGAAATGGCTTGCCATAATTAGGTAGACCCAATGCTGGAGCTGAACTTAGAGATTGCTTGAGGTGAGTCCTTTATCTCAGATGTGATTTTGCCTGGTTGAATGGAGGAGCATGACTGGCGCAATATCTTGTAATAGTAGAAACAGTCAGGAATGGACTGCCTACAATAGTTTATAAGTCCAAGAAAGCCCATCATTGCTTGCTTCGTGGGAGGTGGACGAATCTCGACAACAGATTGAATGCGATCAGCAGATAATGTTCTTTGTCTAAGCAAAATTGAAGCTTAGTGAGTGAGGCCTTGAATCCAACATCAGCCAGATGTTTCAGCATACGCAGTCCTCAGTTTCAGCTGAGAGGAGGACGTCGTCGGTGTATAACAAAAGGCAGACTTTCTCAGACAGGGTCAGGGAAGCCATGGCATCTCTTACAACAGAGGAGAACACAGCTGGAGAGTCTATGAACCCTTGAGGAAGACGAGTCCAGGAGTGCGTTTCCCAAAAGCATCGTTAGCCAACTATGGTCGCAAGTTTCGTCGTTACCAACATAGTTCAACAATTCGGTGTTTCTCGAAACCATAGTTCAAACGAACATTCGCAAACAGTGTCGCAAACTTACGTGGTTGGAACTACAGCCTTCGACCTGTGGTTAGAAGCATAGTTGCCTGCCGCGGCTGGGTGTGTTCTATTCACAGTTAACGAACCTACGCACTATTAGTTTCTAAAATTTTTCCCAACCACTTTAAGCGATTTGGAAAACTTAATGTTTTGGTGCTCAGATATTAGGTTATTCATTTTTCGGTTATTTTGATTACAAATTCACTTTAAAATGATATAACAGCGATACCATCGCAATTATTCTCCCTTTGAAGTGCCCTACGAAAGCATTATTTATGCCGGTTGGAGCACAGCCTTGGTTTCGTTTGTGCGAACAAAAAGGTAAGTTTTCAAGTGAGTATCTTTGTTAAAAAAACAAAGAAATTTCTCATAACAATATTTGTAGTGTTAGAGGTTTTCACTTATAATAAATGTTATCTGTACTGTTCACTTATTCAACATTTACAGTGCACAAAGTGTTAAGCACTAAGAAAATAAAAAATATATACACTACCATAGTGCAAGCCTATTTAAAATATTACTTAATATATATTCAATGAATGTACCCAAAAAAAAATCAACAACAATGCTATAAATAAGCATGTGGTATTGAGTTGTGCTCTTAGAAAGTAGAAGTAGAATATGGACTATTCATAGGTTAATTTTTTTTTATAAATAAAAAAAATATATATATATATATATATATATATATATATATATATATATATATATATATATATAGCCTACTTGTTTGCAAAAGTATTTAAAGAGAGTCTGAAAGGGGGAAACCATGTAGGAAAATAAACAAAACATTAAGTTCATTCGAGATTCATTTAAACAAAAAAAATACAGGATGCATTCTGCCTTGATGTTTGTTCGAAGGATCATCATTATCACATTATCATCATCATCCTCATCAGAAGTGTCATCTTCCTCATCCACAGCAGCACCAGAAAGACCCCCTCTTCCTCATTAAAAAGCGGGACATTTTCCTTGACTGCAATGTTGTGGAGAATTGCAGTAACTACAATTAAATGGCAGCTTTTGGAGGGGTTCAGTTTCAGGCCACCACTGGACTTGCTTGTTTGGTCACACTTGCAAGGTCCCTCCACTTGTTTCTGACTTCCTCTGGGCTTCTCTCATACGCATTTCCAGAAGCATACATTTTTTGTGGGATTTCATTCCATGTTTTTTTTGTCAGAATTTGTAACTGTGTTTTTTAATTTGGAGAAAAGCAAGATTTGATTATTTCCCACCTCCTCCAAAAGAACTTCAAGCTCTTTTTTAGTAAATTGTGGTTTTCGTGTCATTTTTTCATATCAACTCTCATTAAAACATGGCTGTATGTAAAAGGACTTATATAGGAAATTATCTTGAGCAATATAGGTAACAGGTGTTCACAACACAATCCCAGCATTTTCAAAACCCATAATTTCTTTTTATTTTAATTGTACTTATGTATCAAGACCAAATAAAAAAAAACGAGTTAAAATGAAATATAACTAACAGTTATAGACTTTGTTATCCGAAAAGAGCACATTTAAACTGTGTATGGTTTATTGTATATATAATAATGAAAATAATGAATGTTGCGTTCGTGACATTATTGCACCACTTCTACGTTACGTCACTGTGAAAGCACATTGAATGCAAGCCAAGGAGAGAGAAAAAACACTTAACAGTAGGGGGCGATATGTGCCTATGGCACTACTCCACCATTGTATCGAAGAAGAAGAAGAACGACAGATTAAACCAACATGGTTCTAACGATGGAAGTGCGACACAGGTACTATGGTGTTGGGAAACACTCGTGACTAGTTAGTTATTTTCTTCACCGTTGCATCATACAACGGTGGTTAAGTAAAGAGCTACATCGTTGTACAGGAAACGCACCCCAGGTCAGTTGTTGGTTTTTGAAGGTAAGAAGCGAATATAGGCTGCGTCTGATCACTGACAGGGACACTGAAAAAGGCAGAACACAAATCAACTACTGTAAAATATGAATGATTTGGAGGTATTGATGTCAAGATGGATGGGACGTCTGAAACAATAGGACTGGCAGGAATTACAATATCATTAATTTTGCGAAAATCTTGGGTAAATCTCCATCTTTTCCACCTGCCTTTTGTATAGGATTAACAGGTGTATTGTATGGAGATTGGGTAGGAACTAGGACACCTTGTTGTATTAATGACAAATTCACTTCTCAATGCCTGCCTCTTTATCTGGTGAAAGAGGGTATTGTTTACAATACACAGGTGTTAGTGTTTTAAGTTTTGCTGTGTATGGTGTAGTGCAAACTGTGCCCACTTCATTAGCATGAGTAGACCACAACCTCGGAGGTACTGAAGACAAGTAGGATGGGATGACAATAGATTCACCAGTAGAATTAACCTGTGGGATCACATCAGAGAACAGTCAGATTATTAGGGGTCTTTAAAACAGTTTTGCCCTCGGCAAAAGATATAGAACAGCCTAATTTAGACAGTACATCTCGGCCTAGTAAATTAAACGGAGATGAGGGTATCACAACAAATCGATGACGGAAATGCAAATTTGGATCATCTGGGCTAGTTACAGGAAGTTGAAAAGTTTTAGGGCATGAAATTGGGACCCCATCAATCCCTACAGAGCTGATACTGGATGCTGAAACAGGTCCGCGGTACTGAGAACCACTAAAAGAAGAGCATGTAGCTCCAGTATCTACCATAAAAGGATAAGGAGTATCATTAATATTTAACATTAAAATGGGTAGGTTTTTTTGTCTACAGTCACGTGCCCAATGTCCTTCTGCCTTGCAATAATTGCATATTGTCTGTTTGCATTGCTGTTTCCAGTGCCTTAGTTTATTACAGCGGTGCACCTAGCATGTTGTCATGAACCATGATCATAGACAGCTGCAAGAGTTTGATTAGAGTTTCCGCTGCAGGTGGCGATAAAGGCACCTGCAGCATCCAGATCGCGCACCATCCGTCCCAGGATTTGAATGTCAGGTTCATTTCCGGTTTCTGCTAGAGAAATTTTGAGAGTTTTAGCAGAATCTGTGTTTATATTATTAACAAACGTAGTTTGAAATAGCTGTGTGAAATGTGGAGGAATATTATGACCAAAGGAAAGTTCTCCGTGTTCAGACCATGCAGTTTTAAACCTGTTAAAAAAAGGAAGTTGCTAATTCACCTGGTTTCTGTCGGATAGATGCCACCTGTGAGAGATCACATGAAGAGTGATATTTCTTTACGAAAAAAAAAGCTTTAAGTTCAATGAACATGTTATCAATGTTATTGTAATGTATGCCCATGCATAAAAACCACTCTATGTGTCCCCATTAGCATCAACCTCATCATCTATAGGTATATCATGTTTGTGATGAAGAGAGGGCACGTCTTCCTGTAGCGAGGAATCCGTCACCTCTGCTCCTAGAACACGTGTTAAGATGCACCTGAAATCAGGACCAGTCAACTATAAATAACGTGTTGTGCTTTTAAGTTGGTCACAAAATAAGTGAACATCAGATGGTTTAGTAAAGCTAGAAATAATGCTGTGAATATCAGATAGAGTTGGAGGTGAAATATTTCATCTCTTTTCTCCACATGTAACAAAGGGATATGCATAATTAGGTGTACTATCAGTGTCTTTGGCCTTTGTAATGACTTATCTGCCACATTAGAGGCAACACCTTTTGATTTTACCATACCATGGCCACCACCTTGAGAGCTATGTGTCTCCGTGGTTGAAGAATAGCTAGGGGGAGCAGAGACAATAGGTGATTCCACCTTAGTAGTGAGAACAGGAAAAGCATGTATGAGTGGTTTGGAGTTGGTGGTCAGTTTACACTTACGAAAATTATCTGTACCATTTTTAGCTATCACATTTTTAGAGCTCTTACCATCCCACTTCGGTTTCAAATCACGACATGTAGTAAATGCTTTTTTCATATATTGACTGTCCCACTGTGGATCACCATAACCTTGATTAATTAAAAGATCAGCAGTGATAATGTCAGCATTGTCAAATAAACCTTCTCTTGGATAATGTCTCCACTGAAAAGAACCCTCCGTCCATCCAGCCAAATTGTTTATGAAAGGTTGAACAAAAATTCCAAATACTTGATTATACATTCAATCATTAGGAGTATGAGACTGTTTGGAACGACCATTACCCATTTTGTTAGTAAGTTACAGTTAGTAAACAAACCAAGCTTATCGAAGTTAAGCGGACACTTTAAGCTTTTTTTTTTATTATGGGTGGTGTGACGTTGAACAGAGTGTATCAAAATTTATTTAAAACTGAAAAATACTGTAATTTATAAGTGTATTATCAAAATGTGTAATATCTCCGCGTTCCTGATAACACTACCCGGAATATGGATTCTATCTCACATGCCTCTACACCTTTGGAGATTATCCACACATTTATGCTTGCTCACCAGGGACAAACTGACCATTTTGATTCATACAAATTCACATTTCATACTAACTTAAATGATTATTTTGACTGTGTAAAGCTGCTTTGCGGCAATGAAAATTGCTAAAAGCGCTATAGAAATGAAATTGAATTAAATTGAATTTATCAAATACCAATATAGTGAATTAATAAGGCATTCGGCCAATCTACCCTGTTTCTGAGAACACTCTCAGAAAAATGAACCTCAGGTGCGCCGGGCTGAGTCCACACGCCTCTACGTCAGGGAGACAATAAAACTCATGCACATCCCACGTGTATAACTGCAACTGCACGCTGCTCCCTGTTCCAAAGAACACTCTAAGGAATGTAGCTATAACCAACAAATTTATATATTTTCTAACCACGCGCCTCTACGCCAGGGCCAGCTTAAACACAAAGTGCACACTACAAATGCCTTACTAAATTACTAATATTGTAATGCATAAATTACGTCAACAACAGAAGTTAGTGAACGTAGAACTTTTTAAAACACACCCGAAGTAGCGCGTCTCCTCTAACGGGACGTGGTTTGATGACATAGGTACTCGCGACAACAGCGCTGTGTATGTTTTTAGCTTTATTGCTAACAACACCGGTTTAGTTTCAGTTAAACACCTAGTTTTATCTGTATCTTTCAATTAACCACAATTGCTACTAAGCCTAAGGGGTCATAACTTGAACTAGTGATTGACAAGATTCCTCTTCTAGTCACAGTCAGCTCTTTTAAACTAATCCTAAACTTGAGTGCGTCTAAATTGATGCACCACAATCATGGCAACTTCCTCTTGTCTAAAGCATGTAAGCACTCCAATGAGTGAGTTTGTCAGGCTGGGTCACTGTAGTAGCTTGCTATTTAATGATACTCCCTGATAGCTAGCAGCACAGTCGAAAACTACCCTTAGCTTTTTCTTTTGAGGATGATATACACCATAGTGAGCTATATACAGTACCACACTTGACCGTCTTGTCAACTTAGGCGAGGTGTAGGGACCTTGACTGCGTGACCTTTTTCAAACATGTCGTTCATGAAGTTTGAATACTCTTTATGAAAGGAGCGGTTATTCTTAAACTTCCTTTTAAGGTTTAGTGCGCGCTGCATGGCTGCACTTCGGTTATTGGGCATTCGAATAGCTGCTTTCTTAAATGGAAGGCTGATATAGAAGTGATTATTGGTAAACTGCAGAGAGTTAGTTACAGAGTTTAAAAACTGATAGTCCTCTTGTGACAACTCAGCTTTGTCATTACATTTCCGTTCAGGAAAATCATGGTTGTACTGTTGTATCAGCATTTGTTCTACACTTTCGATGGAAACTCCCTTGACTGTAATGCTCTTTGCTAAGTACAGAAAGTAGCAGAACTACCTGGGTCCATAAAGGCATACACTTCTACTGTCTTATTACTTTTCTTAGACTTTATTTTAACAGGTACTATGGAGAGAATACAACCGTCTCCAGCCCCAGTACAGGCGCTTGTTTCATGACTCACTGTGGCTGGTAAACTATTAACTGTTTCAGTCTCATCAGCTTTTACGGTTGCCTGAGCTGTGTCTTGTGCTGCAATGTGTAGCATGGGAGGATGTTTCTTTGAACACAATTGACATGTAATTCTTTTTGTACAGTCTTTGCTTAAATGTCCTTTTACTAAACACCTATAGCAAAATCCACTCCTTTTCAAAAAGTCCAGTTTGTCTTTGTGTCTTATCGTTAACCTGGTAGCAGTCTTCTAACAGAATGCACAAGGTTTAGTGAAAGCACTTATAACGGATACTTATAACGAATTATACGCCATTACTTTTAGCTATAATCAAGTCTTTATGATGTTCACCAACCTGTTTAGTCACCGTTGCGAAGCTGACTCCTCTTTTTCCTTCCCTTTTTTAACTGGGATCCTTGAAGGGATTTGAGACACTGTTTTTTATCGCTGGTTGTAGCGTCCTTGACTGCGCTTCTAATACTTGTGTGCATGAACCCTCCATCTGTCACGCAATTTGTAGGGCAGTTTTGAGATAATAATGTTCATGTTTGTGAGAATATTTAACTCGTCCATGGATTCAATGTTTGCTATAACATTGCGGCAAGTTATCAGAAACGAGGAGAAAGCGCTTAACGACTTTCCGTCGTCTGATTTTATTTCCGGCCATTTGAGTGCCTCATGCATAAATGCTGCTGCAATTTTTAGCTTGTTTCCAAACCTGTCGTGTAGCAGTTTCTTTGCTTCTGCTTAACCAAGCTGATTTGGCATTCGCTGGCAGCTCTTTACAAGATCTCTAGGTTCTCCTCTGGTATACAGTTCAAGATAGTATTACCTACCAGTGTCACTTTCAGTTCTCGAGCGAAACTCCATCGTTGGGAGCTTGAGACGTCTTGAAGCAGCTCTTGGTTTCCATAATCCAATACTCCACTTTTGCCATGAATTCTGTGCAGCGCTGCAATTTTGGCTCATACCAGTTGTCCTGAACATGTTTGAGTTTTTCTTCATTTAAGCACAGTAGCACATCGGTATTGATTTTGATAAATTCTTCTAACAGCCCTTTGTAGTTCGTGCTGTACTTAGTTTCAACAGTAACTAGATTGCAAACATTGTTTATGAGCATCTCTAATTCGTTGGATCTAACATTTTTTTAAGCTTCTCTTCCAAGTCTTTGCCATTGAGCGCCCTCACACGCTTAGACTCGGTAGTGGCAGCATTGTCCTCATTGTCTGACATAGTGAAATTCAAAGCCGGCAAGTCCTCTTTCGGTTTCGATTTCAACGGTTGCTTATCTTCGCTTGAACGACGGAGAAAGCTTTTGACTTTACATGTACGGGCATGTTATTCCACAAGTTCTGACGTATCTTTCTTGTTGCATTGTTACTCACGACACGGAAGTCCATTATCTCTTTGTCTCTTGTTTTATTTTCAGCATTAAAGATTCACACTTCAGACAGTTGTCTTGAGTAAATCCACTGTGGTTACAACTACCTATTCACTGTATCTTATTACGGTTTCCTTAAGTTTACAACAACCTATCTGCTGCATCCTATAGATTACATTCTTAGCTTACGGTCAAAAGCTTGTGTTCTCCACAACTCCCTTAACCTAACTGACTCTTTGCCATGCAATGGTCATGTAACTAAGTGCAATAGTGGAATGATGTCACAGACCAACTTATGTTTGTCATAAATGAATGCTTAACTAACAGACTTAATGCTTAACTAACAGGCTTAATGCTTAACTAATACATTGAAATAAAATAAACACACCAACAAATCACAAAAATGAAGTATGGCTCTTACACTGAGTATTGCCCTTGGTTTTGCTTCGATCCCTTGTGAAGCTAGAAAGCCTCTGTATGTTATGAAAGCTAAAGAAGAAAGGGTGTTAGGTTTGTAAAAGCCCACTTTTACAACATATACATAGTCATACATATTTGTATCTTTCTCGAAAAGCAGTTCTTGTTCAACTAAAGACACAAATGAATATTGCATCCCCGGCATATCGTTAATCGGTAGTATTTCACCATCTAGTAGTATTTTCTTAAATCTTCCTGTTTTTTACATTCTCAAAGGGAGGAGTTTACAAAAAAGGAAAGAAAATAAGGCACGCTTGAATCACTGACGTGCTAAGTGTCACTGAATTTAACTGCAGGAATGGATCATTGATTGTACATTTGTAATGCATAACTTTGGCCATTAGAAATATTTAAATTTAAATATACACCAGTTACAGTTTACTCACTTACTCACTCATCGTCATTACCGCTTAATCCTGTCTTCAGGGTCGTGGGGACCTGGAGCCTATCCCAGGAGACGTAGCGCATGAGGCAGAGTGCACCCAGGACAGGGTGCAAATTCATTGCGGGGCACACAGACGTCCACACACTCACACCCTCATTCATTGTCACACTATGACCTAGCGACCTTTTTCTACAGAATGTCACATATACCAACTGGTGCCCTGGTCAGCCTGATAATTATGCTGGACATGAATTATGTTTTGCCGTAGATTCATATGATCGATGGTGAAATGAGCCCTGTACACAGCTAAGAACCTTCATATGCTACAATGATTTTTCACCACTGAATAATTTCAGTGGTGCTAGCAGGTTTATCCTTATAAGTAGTCCTTGGCTATATGCTCGGGCTTACTGCAGACAATTTCACACAGACTTGGCCAGCTTTCTTAACAGCTCAAACAACAACAGAAAAGCGCTGATGTCAGGCACTGGTCCCTGGATTGGACTTTACAGAGACACTTGGCACTGGTTAGATGGGACCAATGCTACAAACCTCCCATAGGCCCCTGGACAACCTGATAACTATGGAGGAAATGCGAACTGTGGGGTGGTTCATAATGACCTGGGCCCGGTTTCTCGAAAACTTCTTATCGCTAAGTAGGTTTTAAGTTGTACCTTAAAATCTCTCTTAACATTAAGGCACAATTCCTGAAACATTTGTACTCTAACGTGGCAACCGTGAAATCCCGAAAAGCGGGAATTTGCAAATGAACTTACGACTACGCCACCTTGGTGGGGCGCCAGGGGAATACTCCCAATAAAGACACACAGATAAGCTCTACCTATCGAAGGCAAGCATAAAGATCAAATGAGACGTGGGTATCAATACAAAAGGGATGTTAATTATTAAAACAAGCAACAACAAATCTTTGCTCCCAAAAAGACACTGAAGTAATAAACAAAAATTAATTGATAAAAACACTCCTCAGGGAGGAGTGTGTGTGTGTGTGTGTGTGTGTGTGAACACTCATACAACTATGAGTGTTCACATACCTGCTTTTGTTTGAACCACTTTTTCAGTTTTGTTTGAAAAATGTTCAACTGTGTTTGCATTTTCAATTCAGCTGACAAGCTGTTCCATAGCAGTGTACCTTTAACTGAAAATTTAGTTTTTCTCTGTAGTGCTATACAGTTCTGTGTAGTTGCACCTCTTGTAGTGATCCCCTTACTACTCTGTTTTAATATTAATTTGCATATAACTTTTGGCGCAAGATTATTTAAACATTTAAAAAACATTTTAATAAGAGATAAATTTATAGAATTGTCTAAACTAAGCAAACTATATTTTTGTAAAATGTTACAGTGAAGCCATATGGTTGGTTTCTTATCCAAAACTTTTAGTGTTTGTTTATATAAGGATCTAACAGGTTTAATATTCAGTTGAGAAACCTGACTCCAGACAGTCACACAGTAAGATAAATGTGAAAAAATCATTGCATGCATGTATAACTTGGCTGCTTTCAGAGATATCCTGAATTGCTTTCACAAATTTTCTTCTTTCTAATTGAAAAACACATTGAGACAGTTTTTTATACAATTTAGTGTCAAACAACTATTCTGTAACCACTGTGACACAACAATCATTTAATTTGTTAATATTTTTGCAGCTAAACTTGGAGTCTTTGCAGATACAGTACATAAATGACTGTGTCATCTGCATATAACTGGTACTTTTCCTTCAATCACAAGAGTAAGTCGTTTTTTTTTCTCAGCTTTTATATCAAATATTAAGTCAAGAGCAAATAAACCCCCACCCTTAAAAGATATTTATTGATTTATTTATTTGTATTTTATATTACTTCATCTTTCTGTAAATTAATTAGTTCTCAGAAATTATTGTTAGGGTAAACATTAACATAAAGAAAAACATTAGCATAAAATAGATACATTTGACCTTAGTCTACAGCATTGAACATTCCCCTGACTAAGCTCATAACGGAGTCAATATACGCAAAGAAAATGTGATGTCATCTCAATGACAGTAAACCAGGGCCCGGTTTCTTGAAAGCTAAGTTGTACCTTAACCTCTCTTAACGTTTAGGCGCAATTCCTGAAATGTTCATACTACAATTATCTCTTGGGTAAGTCACATGTTTGTAAGGTTGGTCTGGACCAACCTTAACTCACTTTTAGCATAGTTTTAACTCAAGACGCTAGTCGCCGCCACTGTGCAGCAGTCTTTATAAATCAGCGGAATATGCAAGCATATTATGGCACGTTATCAAAGTCGTATTAATGATGGAACATCCTGTAAGCATGTTTAGGAATTTTATTTTATATCAAAACTAATAGAGTGACTTTTAATTAGCCAATTTTATAATGTGACTAATGCATTAAAATTGCAAATCACTTTTAATATTGAACAGGTGGCAAACAATTTAGCAGCGATACAGCATGTTGTTGTGTTAAACCGAAGGTGGCGCCGTTCACTGAGCCGTGTGTTTCATGTAAATTTTTCCTTTAGACAAAACTTTTTATAGCCCTTTTTATATTTAAAAAAAAGCTTTGCCCTCCAGGGCAACAGATTATGGAGCTTTTTGACCTGCTCAAACCTGCGCTTGCCAGGCCAACACGTCGTACTTACACTTTACATCCTGATGTCCAGCTGTTTTCTGCTTTTTGTTTAAAAAATGTTTCATTGATCATTAGCCATCATTCATGACTGGATGGGCTTTTTTTGACACGTTTTATTTTTTATTTTTTTAAATAAAACGTTTTATTTAAATGAAATTTGATTTAGTTAAATGAGGAAATAAACTTGGGAGTTTTAAAACCCAGCATCCATTTATTTTTCTGAGTGATTGTAATGCTTAATACACCTATCTTACCAATGCGGTTTGACTCGCTGTGAGATACGATGTTATACCCCTATCTCACCTATGTGTTTTCACGATTCATGATCACCGCAAGTTTTTGCGTTATGATTACGTTTCCATCTTTCTGCATGAAAAATTAAACGTTTTATTTCTTTGGCAGTCCTCGTGGAAGCTTGCAGACTATGCAGAACTTCGGGGAACATTAGTGGAACGTTGTTTCTGAAGCTGGCAAAGAGTGTTGTCAGCTGTTTGTCAATCATAATACAAACTATAAAAATATTAGTGACAGTTTAGTGATTTCATTTATATATTTGTCTATTATGGCATGCTATTGATAAGTTAACCCATGTCCAAATAAACATTATTGGAAGAATTATGTACAGTGTTTAATTTGCATAGAAAGTGACGTTTTTTTATTTAACGCTGTCATGCAAAAGGAGTCAAAAATCGATTCCTGAGCAATCGATGTCAGCTAATTCAGTACCTTCACTGTGGACAGCGTCTTGCAACGTCGGACGTAAGAGGCAGCGACTTAAGAAGAGAGTCTTCTTAGCGTGCTAAGAGTGTGTGTTATCGGGAAACCGGGCCTAGATCAGTAATGTGCTAGTTAGATTATAATGGCCTTGCTGCAGACAGCAGACATTATCATGTCTAAAACCATATGAAATTATGTCCAATGACCATTATTATTATTCATTATTTTAATCACTGATGTCAAATAAACAGACTAAACTGCCTAGCTCACTAACTAGCATCTGGAGTTTAGGGGCGACAAGGTAAATAAGGTTGTGCAAATGATGTGTGAATTTTGTGCAAACCCAGCAAACATTTGGATGCCTCTTAACCATTGAAATGACGTCCCCCTGACGTCATGTCCCGTCACGGTTGGAAAATAGTTCCAAAATAAAAGTTGAACAGACGTCTTTGACATTATCTGATTTACATCAGCTGTCATAAACAGTCATCAGTTGTCCAATTGTTTTGTCCAGTTCTATATTGAACTTCACTAAAAGTCAAGTAGTAATAAGTAAAAACTATACATGCAACCACAGATAACTGTAGACATGTACAAATATTTCTGATTGCATTTTTCAGGAATGTTCTGTGTCAAATATTTTACCAATTAATGCTGTCCTATTGTGACAGTTAATGGCTGTTAATGACATCATCATTGGATTAATTTTTGCCGGGAATGTGTGCACGCGTGTGTGTGTGTGTGTGTGTGTGTGTGTGTGTGTGTGTGTGTGCGTGCATGCATGCATTTTACAGATTTCCCAACGAAGAGTCAAATAATGAGACTACAGGTGAAGTCTCATGGGAGGGCGTTTTATCCCACTCTGCATTCGTCAATTTTAGATCAGGTGAGTCACAGGAAATCTCCAAAATTTGGACAATTGGTTTATAAAACACCCCTGTTAGCATTTTGTCTTTACTCACCTCCTCAAATTGCAGTTATTCTTAAGACTTATGCACTTTTAATAATTGTTGCATTCTCCTTGCATTCTCCTTCACATGTATTTCATTTCCTTTTTGGGTCGAGTGATTGAACCTTGATTCTGATCTTCAGATCAAGAAGAAAATGTAGGAAAATGGCATGTTTTAGAGCAACACAGTGACCTGGGGTGTGCAGCCAGATGGAAAAATCTTCCACAAGAGAAAAAAGGGTTAAAAAACTGTAACATCTAAATGCTCACATTTGAGTCAAGTAGATTGAAGTAGACTGGCTTAACCTGTATTCACTTTAAAACATTAATGTTTTAATTAGTAAGGGGAGTCAGAGAACACGATTAGCAAGAAGTAAAAGAATAAATAATTAATGTCATTTTAATGAGTTTCAGACAGTGCTTTAAATACTGAATATTGATGTTGAAAATCAAATAGGGTCTGTTCAAATACTAGGTTTAATGCAGCACTTTTTTTTTTTTTCTGATTTTGGATATAGAACTTGCAAATACTCAGCTCACTTTAACAGTTTTCTGTAATACACTTTTTTGGAACTGTTTTGTAGCTATTATACTGTAGAAGCTCATCGTTTTACCTATTTTAATTGACCTTTTAATTTTATATTCATCAACAACAGTGAATTATCATCACATACATCATGTAACTTCTATGTTCTCATATCAGCAGAAAACAGAGCAAAGGTCATAATCTAGGAAGTCGTATAAAATATAATTCTGCAAATAATATTATTGCATTTTGTATAGAGCATGCAAAGTGTTGAACTGGAGATCTGCATATCCTCATGCTGCAGATCCACACACCAAAATCGCTCATGTAACTGCCAAAATACATTGGTCTCAAAACAAAAATGTGATGTAAATAAATGCCCAAAATAATCAGGATCAAACTAGTTTTAATTTCTTGTCGCTATCCTCTTTAACCCCTATCCTTCAAATCCTTCAAATTTTTTATAGAAAGAATTGTATATGTACTTGGTCAAACTCTTTCTTGCTTCACCTTCCACAATCTCAGACCTGTAGATTTTATTTTCTTTCAGTCTCTGATCTTGGTTTTATGGCATGCAAATCAATAATATATATATATATATATATATATATATATATATATATATATATATATATATATATATATTTTTTTTTTTTTTTTTTTCTCAAGAATGAGGCAAAATATAATTATGTCGTTACCCTGCCCTGAAGTACATACAATCAGCATTTTTTATTTATTTTTGGCCAGAAGCAGAAGTTTAGTGAACAAAATAAAAATACATTTTATAATCAGATCTTTATTTGAAATACCTTATAGAGTAGGAAGACAAGGGGAATGACTATTACCACCGCAACAAAGCGACAGCTGGCAAAATAAATCATTCGCATTTCAAAGTAATTCGTGAAATGACCGCCAAGTAGCGCAAAGTGACCTTTTTCATCATCTCAGTTTTTAAGTCATGATAAAGTCATTACAATATGACTTTATGTATCGAAGAAATACTACAATGATGGTAATTTCCACATCCAAGTACTCTGTCCAACAAACATGAAAAATCATAACCACACAATAATGAGTGAGAAAACATTGGTTTAATTTTGTTTAGACAGACTCTTTGTTTGTATCGGTTATTATTAAAGAAAACAGCACAAACAACAGCACAAGGACTTGTAAAAATTTATTTTTTACAAATGTGTAAAGCATAAATCATACTTGTACAAATAATATGTATGCAGTATAATCAGGGCCTCTCAATTCGTTATTCATTCGCACTGCACCAAAATATGTTTTTTACATTTGTGAAAAAAAAAATCATAGGATTTTTTTTCAGAGATTTATATGTGCAAAATAATATTTATGCAAATATAATATAAACAGAGGCTCTTAATTTGTTATTCGTTCCCAATCTATACCAGAATATATAGTCTTACATCTGTGAAAATGGTTCAGAAATATTTTTTTTAAGAAATTTGTTGTATTAAATATTTATGCAGTTTTATCAAGCATTCAGAGATTCCATTGTACTAAATAATATTTTTGCTGTATAATCATCTTAATTTGTTATTCGCACATCGGCTTGCACTCAACCAAAAAATATTGTCTTACATTTGTGAAAATGTTTCATGAGATTTTTTTCAGCAATTTCGTTATTCTGAATGATGTTTATGCAATATAATCACGATCTCTTAATTCGTTATTCGTTCACACTTGCACTGGCTACTGTACAAGGCAATTTCTGCTTCACCCCACTCACAACTGAGCTTCCAAGTGTGGCAATGCATGCTTCATTTAAAATGAACATTAAAGCACTTACTGTAAATAAATGTGAATCACAGCGTGACACCAATGATGTATATATTACTTACCAAGGTTCTAAAGTTTCCCATTGATACATTTAAACTATTTATTTATACAGATGTACCTATTTTAGTATATATATATACTGAGCTTCCAAGCGTGACGATGCATGCTTTGTTTAAGATAAATGTTAATTGTGCAACTGTTGAGCATTATCCCATACCTGAAAATCTATTCTTCATTTAAATCCCCATACAAAAAGGAGAAGGGTAAAAAGCAGATAGGTAGGCTAATATATGAAATAAAATAAAACTGTAATAATCAAGAGATTGCTTTGCATTGATGTGCTTAGTTCAATATAATGTACAGGACATTTTACTTAACGAGATACAGTAGCTGAATAGTTATTTTAACTTACTATAAATTTACAGAAATTCTAGACTGGCATTATTCCAAAGAAAGCATAATAAAATCTGCACTGGTGCCATACAGTACATTCAACAACACTTTAAAGGACCTAATGGCTTCTTCCAGGTAAAAATAATATTACTATAAAAAAAATTGTTATTATAAAAATAATAAAACATATTTTGTAATTTCTGTTAGCACGATTTATGTGCTTTGTAGTGTTCATGAATCATCAATGTGTTTTATAACATTTCTTTTAATTTACGCTATAGACAATGACCCAAGACATAAAGTGGTGAGACAGTGTATTGCTGAGGAGGGAATCAACTGGGTGAAAACACCAGTCGAGTATGTTTCTTGCACCCTGTGTTCTATTATTTTAGATTAACTTGTTTATGAAATGTTCACAATTTCCGCTTACTTGTATTCCTTACCTGCAGGTCTCCTGATCTTAACCCGATAGAGATGGTTTGGCACAGACTAAGGGAGTTTGTCAGACGTGAGGCTAAGCCACAGAACAAAAATGAGCTTCTTCTGGCGATTGTGACTTTCTGGAGAGATCGCATGCGTGCAATAAATATATTGATCATCTTCAGAAGGTTTTACTAGGGGTGGTGGTACAGTGCAGTGAGGGTGCTACGGGGATGTAAAAATGTTTTCATTATTTATTAAATAAAATTATGACGATCATACGGTAGGAGCCACCTCAAATAGCTGTGGCCGTGTGAATAGCGTGTGAATGGCGTGCGGCTGCCCTTTGGACGGCGTGATATCCCCCTCCTGCCAAAAAGGCGTGTCAAGATTTCACAGTAAACCTTATTTTATCCATTCAAGCCCTATTTATTAATTTACCTGGTGCCACCACTATATATATTAATTATGTTTGCATGGTTTAATTGTTGAGGATTTTTTTTGGAGTATAAAAAAAACATTAACTTGAACCAACTACTTCAATGGGAGAAAAATGGGAGACAACTTTGTTTTAAATAGTATTTATTGATTTTATCAATATAATTATTATGATTATTATTAGCCCAATTCTTTGACTATTTAAAACAAAGTTGTTGGTCATTGAAACAAACAAAAACAGCAGTTAAACACTTGATCACATGTTTCTGTGCTAGTTTGTCCTCATGTTACCCATAATTATTATTTTTTTTCGGTATAAATAAATGTTTGGGGCTTTAAGAACTCCATCAAAAGAGCAAAGACAAACTTGGAAGTTGGAGTGTAACGTGAGAAACCTTAGTGGAGAATACTGACTATAACATGGTGCTACTGTGTTTTTTTGGTGCAGAATAGGTTTTTTTTTTTAGACCAGCCTGTGTGCAAATGTGTTTGTGTTAAAGCCAATGGAGAAATGCAGGAGCACACACAGACACACCCCTCCACTCACAAATGCTCACCTGTGGGACTTTAACCATTGTCTTGTAAACCATTGATTAAACCTATGTACATAGCTGTTGAGAAGCAGTCATAAACACAAGCGCATGGTATATTTTTGTCCTTAACTAAAAGACATCAATACGTTAATAATTTACACAAAAAAAAAACATTGTTTGTTTTGCTGAATAAGGTAATAATCGATATTTAAAGAGTATGTGCACTGGTGGGGAAGATTGAATGAGAAAACCTCATTTACAAGACAAAAGACAGTCAGAGGTGCGAGTGCGCATCTCTGCTTTGCTCTTCGGTGTGTGTGTGTGTGTGTGTGTTTGTGTTTGTGGTTTAGGTTTCTAGGGGTGCATTCTTAAATTCAGTCTGTCTGAATCCTTAATAACACCAAGTTGGGAAATTATGTTTAAGAAAATGACAACAACTGTCTGTGCTATTTTGTGCTTAATTGACCCATTTTTTTCCTCTGTTTTAAAATGCTTTAGGTTTAAAGATTTATTTAAAGAACAAAGACCAACTTAGAAGGAGTGGAAGGTGAGAAAGGTAAGATGAGAAACCTCAATGGAGAATGTACTGTGATGCTCAACAGCAGCTTCAAGTGCTTTAGCCTTTGCTACAGCCACAGCAGTTTCTTTCTCTTGCTTTACCATGTCCATAGACATGTTTTGACCCGCAAGGTCAAAACCCGGAAGATAAAGAGCAAGGCGAACAAATCCGACGAGATGAGAGACAAAAAGCGAGAAACAAGAAACAAAGCGAATTGGCAACGTGATTATAAGAAAAGAAAACGCAAGAAAATCGAGATATGATACATACAATAATCCCGTAGTTTGAGCCACACACAACATGTGCCTAAATGATGGAATAATCACTAGGAAATGAGAAACTGGTGTGCAGACAGTGCACACCTGACGGGCTAGGGAAAACATGAGCACGTGAGGAAAAGTGACAGCGGCAGACAGGCGTGAAAAGGCGGCAGACAGGGTGTGAATCCTGGCAGCCATAGACTTTCAAGAATTAATAGCTGGTGAGTTGAGCATGTAAGTGATTAAGTGGGTTGTGCAAGTAGCGAAAATCTGAAACAGAAATACAGAAAAGATGCCGGCCTTCAGATTCTCATAGGATAGGTACAGTATGTTTTAATGCACAATGCTCATACTGTTAATTGTCTAATTCATAAACATTTACGTAACACATTGATTTAAAATTAATTTTACATACTATATAAAAATAATCATTCACATATTACAGAAGTGTTACTAAATCTTTATTGAATCTGTGCACAGTACAAAACATCCTATTTATTTCATACTCCATTATTTCATACTTTTAATAAGTAACAGCATTGCAAATTGTATTTTGATTAGTGCTGTCCTCTTTAAAAAATAAATCTGGAAGTAAATACAAATAAATAAATAAATAAATAAAATGTGGAAAAAGTGAAGCACTGTGAATATTTTCCAGATGCACTGTATGATTATGTATAAAAAATTTACTATTGGGTTATATGTTTGTGTTGATGTAAAGTTGGACAGATTAATTCAAATAATGATTGTAATTGAGTCTGAGAGTATATGCAATTTTTTTTTTTTTTCTAAAGGCACAAATGGTTTGGAGATGGATGCAAGTGAATATTATATTTAGAAGAAGCACATGTAGACAACAAAGCATATATATGTATATATATATATATAGAGAGAGAGCTATATAACATAGACAGACTAGACATGCATAAGATAAACATGAACATGCCTTGAATCACACAATCAAAAATGACACTGTGTACAATAGACACTATACCAAGAGTGCTACACAGATGTGAGTAGTTAGTTAGAATTGTGTGACTTTGGTGCTAATGTGACAGCTGATGATGATGATGATGATGATGATGTAAAGCTTGATTAGAGAATCATTTGGAAAGTTGCACAAATAAATCATTTTGTATGTTATCCCTATCACTTTTATTTTGGACTTAAAAGTGTGTTATATAATTATTTTGTTGTTGCTGTTGTGGTTTTCTTTAGCTCTTTACCTATCATGAGGCTAAAACTGCATGCTTGTGTGTACAAAAAAACAAACCTGCAGCAGGACTCTAGCATTAAACAAAGACTAAAAAAATAATTAGTTCTTCAGTGAGGTCATTTAACTAGATTACAGCACTTAGTATGTATTCATGAAACAGCACCGTCTTACTCCTTTCTGATGTTTCTGCCTCATTGCCACAATAAACACCATCACCATCCTAGGTGACACTTCTTTTCCTATGTAAAACAAGACTCTCTGTTTTTATGGTTGTAAAATTCCAACATGAAGTCTTTTTTCATTTGTCAATCCAACACTGGAGAAGAGTACTTTTATTTGGCAAGAAAATGTATTTAAATAGTTACAACTTAATTCTCATAACAAATAAATAATGTTTGTAAAAATCTAGCCCTAATATTTTTCTAGTGTTTAATAAATCATGCATAACTTCTTTAATGCTGTTTAATTTCCTATCCAGTTTTCTTTTTTTTTTTTTTTTTATCATGGTCCAAAATTCCACCTCCCATTTAACAAGAAGAGCCAGTGATCAGTTTACCAAGCAGACATACAATGATGCCCATATGGAATGTTATATCTGATTAGGAGCACATGGCTATTCCACACTAAAAGCAACCTGGTGGGGTTGATGGGTCAGCATTTGGTTGAGTGTAAATAAGGAGTCTGGAGTTCAATGGTTGAAGTAAAATGAAAACTAGTCCACGTCACACATGTTGTAATATTTCTAGCATTATCAGGACAGGTGAAGTGAACAGGTAGGTTTTTAAGGGGGTTGTGTGCAGACAGTGAAGTTATAACACAGAGCTAGAGAAGAAACGACTACCTTCAGGTTCTTATAATGTAGGTATGTTTTAATACGCATTGCTAATTCTTACTTTTAGTATTGCCATAACGATTTAAACTCCACATTTATTTAAATTTATAAAAAAAGGTATATTATTGAAGTGTTACCATATTTCCATTGTGTAGAGTATAACGCTGCTTATAATGTAATTAACAAGCAATATTGTAAATAGGTTTATATAGGACTAAAGGTATAAGCAGATATGATTATGTACTGAAAAATATAATATAAGGTTCGATGTTTGTTACCTTAAACAGAGATAAAATCTTTGTCTAAGAGTACTTATGAATTTTTAAATGAAGCAGAGTGGGCATGAAATATACATGATTATGACATGAAAAAACTACCAGCAATGACACTATTTTCCCACATTTACAACTGATTAGCTTAAATGAGAAGTATTTTTAAATTTGCACAAATAAATCCCTGTTTATAAATGTAAAAAACGCTCAAATAAATTTATGCTGACATTTTTTTGTACATTAGAGTGTGACTTTTTTGTTTTTTGACAGCTATCCATACATCATGAAGCTTTTTCTTCTCCTGTTCTTCACTGGTAAGAGCTTATTTATATATATATATAAAAAAAAAAAAGAAAACAGGTTCTAAAAACTTTTTTATTGATTAACTTAATACAACAGCTTATTAAGATATTGTTTTTTAGTCTTTACTTTTTTTTATTTAATTCACTTGTTAAGTACATATTTAGCAATTTCTTTATCTTACTAATTATATATTACAATACGTAAGGAAAAGGAACAATTAAAATTACTTTTTGACTCTAAAATAAACTGCTGGTAATTATACATTACCTATTCTTTTATTTAGCCATTAGAAATATCTTTATTCAAACCAGGTAAACTTTACTGTGTGATTTAAAAATATCTATTTCCATCAGGTCTGGTCCCAGCTTCTGTACCCATCCTGCAAACCGTCTTTCACAGATATGAGCTGAGCATGACACCGGCAACATGGCCTGTTGCACAGAATTACTGCAGAGTGATGTACACTGATTTGGCAACAATCCTGAGTGATACTGATTGGCTAAGACTGAAGACAGAAACAAAAAGCAAAGGTCTGACAACACCTGCCTGGGTCGGATTGTGGAATGATATCAATAGCTGGCGCTGGTCGTTAGGCGACCTCTCACTGAAGAATGTCACTTATACCAACTGGTTCCCTGGGTGTCCTAGTAATCTTGGTGGAAAAGCAGGGTGTGTTTACCTGTATTCGGGCACTCTAACTAATTGGTTTGATGATGCATGTACAAACTACAGACCCTTCATATGCTACAATGGTGGGCCAATATCCTGATTTATTTGGTTCATATTAGTGTGATGGTTTTTTTTACGTTTTTTTTTTTTACATTGTGAGTTGAAAAACTTTAGCATTACTTCGTCTCCTATTTTTTGTGTAGACAGGTGCTAACTGGGACATACTAATTATTATTTTTTTTAATTCACAGCTAATTTTACTGGCTCTGACAAATTTATTATCATCACCAAGGCTGCTCTGCCCTGGCTTGAAGCTCGGGCGTACTGCCGACAATATCACACAGACTTGGCCAGCGCTCTTAACAGTTCAGACCAAACTATATTAACGCAAATGTCATCCATCTTTAATCCCTGGGTTGGGCTATACAGAGATACTTGGAAGTGGTCAGATGGGACCAATGCTACAGACCTCCAATGGGCTCCTGGGAAACCCAATAATGCTGGAGGAAATTATAACTGTGCAGCTGTTTCCGAAGGATTCTTCATTGATGGCCCCTGCAACATCCCAAATAATTTTTTCTGTCACACACGTGAGTTTTGTTTTAATGATATCTTTTAATATAATATCAGGGGAAACATATCCCCCAAAAAAAACTGTTTTGCCGCCTCATTCTCTGGCATGAGCACACCTGCTTGGTATTTCACTCATCACTTTCACTCAGTGGCGGACTGGCCATCTGGAGTACCGGGAGTTTTCCAGGTAGTCCAACCCAGTCAGTACACAATTATATAAAAAATGACGAAAACCATCATATTGCATCTATTTCCTAATCATATGGAGGAGTGCGTCGATCGCACGGGTGCACAAAGAGCACAAAGAGCGTGTTGCTGCGGGAGAGAGAGGTTGATTTTACGACAGTGGTTTACGGGAGTGTAGTCCAGTGCAGGAGATGCATTGTGGGTAATGAGGTCCGGTGTGTGTGTGTGTGAACGCGAATGCGAGATGTAAGCTGAGATATAGAGCCTGAGTTTTGTTTTCTTTTTCAGTAGTTTTTAGTTGGGTTTAAGTGCGGGATCGACCCGAAGGGTTGTACTATAACCTGACAATGCAGTAAATAAAAGAACGGCATCGACCAGTCGGTCCTTCTCATCAGTACACCAGCATGAATTAATGGGCTGTTACGCTGCCGCGAGCAACATTACAAATGTTACCGCGGATGTATTACCCTCCCTCAATATTAATTAGACACCTTCACTTTTAATTTACGGAGGAAGAGATATTGATCCTTTCTCGATGCAGCGAATTTATTTAATCAAATTAATAATCATTTTAATGAATGAAAAGGACGAAGAAAAAAAAGGAGCTGAAAGTTACACGAAAATAAGAAATAGCTTTAGAGGTACAGTAAATGCTGTAAAATGCTTCAAATTAACAGATTTTGTCTTCGGTGTAAAGGAAAATTACAGTTCCGCTCTGACGGCTCTAACATTACAGTCAGGGACAGTGAGGCTGGATCCAGCAGCTCACCACATCCACATCATAATACACTGGATCATTAAAGTAGAGAAAAGAATAAAAAAGTATCACTAAATATGTATTGGGTCATATTTGTAAAACAAAAAAACAAAGGAAAGAACAATAAGTTCATCATTCAAAGTTATTCATATTCAGTGTATAGTCAGTATGATTTTAAAACTCCACCTGGCACAGTTTCACCCCAGTGGAACAATCTGACTACATGTGCAGTGCCATGGAAAAGTATTTGCCCCTTTCTGATTTTATTTCTTTGCATATTTGTCACACGTGCATGGGTGGAATTTGACCTAAACACTTTCGCAGGGGGTATGTGTAAGATATATCACTCATGAGTGTAAGCTGGATGTGCAGGAGGTCAGTAATGATGAACCAGTGCCTGCTGATGATGACCAACACGTCTCCCCTGATCTACCAGAGCCGAGTGAAAAGAATGGCAATCAAACTGAACAGGTAAGCTGGAATAAAATCAGTAGCAGCATTAACTTGTGCTAGTAATTATTATGGTCGTCAATATTAATTCAAAATAATGTTTCTCAGCCTTATTTTGAATTAATAATGACTACCATAATAATTAAAATAAGTAACTAGTTTACCAGCGTGAGCTACTGCTGCTACTGATTTTATTTCAGCTTACCTGTTCAGTTTTATTGCCATTCTTTTTAACATATTGTCTTTATAGATTTATATGTTGTTTGACTTGATGTTCTTTTCTTCGTTTCTTTGTTTTACTAATATGACCCAATATATGTTCGGTGATACTTCAAATATTATGTTTTAAAAGCATTGATTTCTGTATTGTGTTCTATTTTTATACTTGTAACTGGTGTTAAAAATTTATCTCTACATTAATGAGCCAGTGTATTATGGTGTGGGCTGCTGTGGGCCAGGAAGTCCAGGGCCACTTTTTGGTCCCAGTCCGCCCCTGCTTTCACTCTATATAACTCATCAACGAACAACGATCGTGTTGCCGAATTATTGTGTCCTCCAAGCCCAGTGTTTTTCATGTCTAGTGCTTTTGCCAAGAATACCTTTTGCCTTATACGTTGTTGACCCTTTTCCCCCCTTCTGGTTACGTCTATAGCTTTACGAATCGGAATTGTTCGCTACGTTAACTGATAACCCGGCTTTGAACCATCGCTTCCACTTTCGACTCTGACTCTGCCTATATCCTCAGGATCACTGCAACTCTGACCTCCTCACTCTGCAGCTGCTCCCTCTCCACTTGCGTGTCGGATTTAACACATAAACCATTCATTTTATATAGAAGGCATCTATTATATTATTTATTAAAAAGATAGTATGCACAAGTTGTATGTGTGTGTGTTCCACAGTTTACCTGACAAAGAGTCAGACAATGAGACTGCGGGTGGAGTCAGACAGGAGTGTGTTCGATCCTGCTGTGCAGTCACTCATTTTAGAGCAGGTAAAATCTTTGGTGTAAAATGTCCCTGTTAGCATTTGTCTCTGTTAACCCGCAAGTCTTTTAATCCTTTATTAACTCTGGGCTTCTTTGTGACATGTATTTTCATGTAATAGATAATAATAAATAATGTTTTTTTTTTATCTTCAGATCCAGCAGAAACTGGATGAAAATGGCATGCTGGAGAACATCACAGTGACCTGGAAGGTGCAGCCAGATGGAAATATTTTCCACAAGAAGAAAAAGAATAATGTGATTGAGGCAGAGGACAAGATTTGTCTAAAATAAAGGAAGAATGAATATCATTTTATGGTCTTTTTGTAACAGACTGACTTTGACTTTAATTTTAAAAGCAATTTTGATAATTCTTTAATAATATCAGTACATACATCAGTTTATCATAGTAAAGAATAATTATTATACAGAAGATTATGCAATATACAGAATACAGAAGATAATGTAACAGAGCCCTGTATATACACTATTTTTGCTCTGAGTCATCTCTAATGCACATGGGATATATATATTTTTTTTTCCCAACTATTTTTCTATTAGTTATTAGTCTATTTTAATATAAAATATATAAAAATGATGTGCTATGTATAATAAATCCTAGCATGCCAAAGCATACTTAAGCATACTTGTAGCCAGACTTTGCTATTTTGAAACAACTAATCATGTACTAAGTGCATTTAAATTGTAATTAAATTGTACAAAAACAAAAATTGAGTTGTGTTAAGTATAGTTTTGTGTGCTTAAGTGGATCAACTTCAAGCATTCTTAGTATACTTAAGGCATATGGCTGTGTATGTATTAATTTACATACCTGACAATAATTATTGAAGTTTTTATTTATTTTCCTATAACATATCTTTGGAAAGTGTACTATAATACTATTATTTTTTAATATGTTTAAAGTTAAATGTAAAGCATGATGTTAGCATAACTTTTTATATATTAACTGATGGTACACTTTTTTGTTAAAAGATTTAAGAAGATTTGAATATATTTGTAATACACAAAAGTATACGTTTTTTTTCACCTGGGTGGGCCACCCATGACTTTGAGTCCGGTTTACTGGTTTTCTGTCTTTGGGACACTTTTGTTAGGTGCTGACTAATGAAGAACACACACACACACACACCACAATACTTTCCATTTTTTGTAATGCAGCAGTAAAAAAACTTAAATGAAGTAGTCTAGCTTGATGGAGTAAAAAATGTTTTGTACTGTAATTTAATTTACAATCACACAATAATCATAAACTTATATTAGTTACTAGACTTTACTATTATATACTCAAAAGGCTTTAATAAGAAAAAAAAAAACCTAGTGAATAAAGCACCCAAATTGACATCTATTTTATTCATTTAAGATATTAGGTCTTTTAGACAAATTCTGTAAAAATCTTTCTAAAGGCCATGGCTGGCTAGTTAAACAGTAAACAGGGTTAAACCTACCTGAGGATTAGCTAAAAAACCTTCAGTTTTTATGGTGGGTTATTTAAGTACATTACTGCACATACTGTAGCATTTAATAACGACACAGCACCTGCTTCCTGCTGACTCCTGGACACATAATCACCATCACACTGCTTAAATCAGGTTGTTATCTTGATACACTTTGCTGTGTAGGTCATAAAGACCGGCCCTCAAAAGAACAGTTTACCAGCTAATTTCCTGAACTTCCCAGACGACGCGGTCCTGGGTCACAAACTTTACACCCATGTAAAGTAGGACTCTTTGTTTTTATAGTTGTAAAATTCCAACATAGAGTCCTGTTTTAAATGTAAATCTAAAACCGGAGAAAGGTGCTACTTTTGTTGGCCAAGAAAATGTATTCAAATAGTCACACTGTGATTCCTATAACACCGTTTGTTTGTAAGAATCTGGCACCAAGCTTTTCCTGGCCTACACACTTAAAAAACGCCGGGTTGTTTTTTCTACCCAAGCGCTGTGTTGCCTCTGTTGGGTAATTTTTCTGGGTTATTTACAGAGAGTTGGGTAGTTTTTGTATAACTCAGCTGCTGGGTTGAAGTTTGCTTGGCTCCTCCCCCAAAGGTTACCGGTGGATTCAGGCTGTCAGTCAGCTTCGTGTCTTCTCTTTTGAACTCCCACACGGCTAGTGACAGTTCATTCTCATCGTGCATTTAAGGGAAAATTACGATAAATACAAGGTCTGTATACACATGTTCACTCAACTAAGTCACATATGACTGAAAAAATATTACTATATGTAAGATTTATTACTGTTACCGTGTTAAGGTTACACGCAAACTTTCAGGCTGAGGTATGATAATTCAGCTGAGAATAGCTGCTAGCTAATTAAAGAACTCCACCTGTGTATGAAAGAAAAGGCTAAGACGTCTGAGCTTTCTAACTTTCTTTGTAAAATGTTTGCAGGGTGACGAAGATGGTAAAGTGATGAATGAACGCTAAACTGTTAACTGTAGTGCTAGAATGACGCAGGCATTTAGTTAGGTTGCTAGCGTTAGCAACCACATTAACTAGTCTGAGTTAAAAATTATATATATTAAGGAGCTTTATCCTAAAAGTGAGATTAAATCCCCAAAATCATTCACACTTGTAAACAATACTAAAACAACTAAAAAGTTCCAGAGGGTTAGAGGCAAAGCAGAGATGCACATTCACACCTCTGACCGTCTTTTGTTATGTAAATGAGGTATCTTCATTCACCTTCCAATCCCCACCAGCACACACTCTCTGTTTGTACTGTACACTGTTGCTATGTTTGTTAGGGCACTTGGTTATATACAGTACTGTAATGTATGGAACATTTACTTCCTGGTTTGTTCTATTTTAAATATAGCTCATTACCTTATTTAGCAAAATAAACAATGTTATTATTGTGTAAATTATTAACATATTAATGTATTTTAATTAATGACAAAAACAGACCCTGCACTTGTGTTTAGGACTGATGCTGAACCGCTGTGTTCATAGGTTTAATCAACGATTTATAAGACAACTGTTAAAGTGCCACAGGTGAGCATTTGTGGATGGAGAGGTGTGTCTAAGTGCTTCCGCAATTCTCAGTTGTCTTTAACACAAACACATTTGCGCACAGACCAGTCTAAAGAACCCCTTCCACCAAGCAATTAGCACCATGTAATTCTCTTTTCCTTCCAGTCCTCGTAAGTTTGTCTTTGCTCTTTTGATGGAGTTTTTAAAACCCAAAACATGTATTTATACTGAGAAAAAAAATAATTATGTGTTACATTAGCACAAACTAACACAGATACATATGATCAAGTGTTTAACTGTTGTTTTCATTTGTTTCTATGACCAATAATAATATTATTAATAATAATTATTATTAGCACAAATCTTTGACTATTTAAAACAAAGTTGTCTCTCATTGAAGTAACTGGTTCAAGTAAATATATATATATATAAAAAAAAACAACAATTAAAACACACAAACATGACTTAAAAATGTGTTCTTTTAAAATTTGTCAAAGTTAAAAAAAGTAATTTGTATAAAACAGGTGAATGCATGTTGTAATTTGCTTAAAGGTCATTAAAATACCCGGATAACACCAGCTGCTTATCAGTCTCTATTCTTCTATATTAAAATATCATTTTTTAAAAACTTTCAAAGATGGAACAGTTTAAGTCCTTGTTTCACCCAAATTATCAGACGTTTTGCAATTCTATGTTCAGAATGCACTGTGACGTCATCCCTCCTACAGCTCCCTCAACAGCTTGTTCAGGCTCCTCCAGTAGCTCCAAAAGGCCAACCGTCATCCGTCTGACCCCCCAATCCTCCACAGCGGAGCTCTGCTTAAAGACAACAGGAGAATTTAGTGAAGACAAAGGTAAATAAAGTTTACAGAATATCTAGTTGTAATAAAAATAAAAGAAATTAATAAACCTATTTACAGCAGAGTGTGTAAAATACTGTTTTGGGAATTCTGGAATGTAAATAAACTCCCTGTGCTAATGTTACCAATCGAACTTTGTTAGCGTTAACCACAGTCTGTCTGTCTAATGACATCTGCATTAATTAACTGAGAATTTACTTAATGCGCTTTTCATACAAATTTGTTAAGCAATATAACACTCGTATATAAGCATTAGTCTATCTCTGAAGCCGGGTATATCTAACTTACCGGGTATTAAATATACTTATTTATATGTACTTATTTATGCTTATATTTAATGCACCACTCTCCCTCTTGCGTGCTTACAGTACAGACTCTTTTTTTTGCGCGCTAAATCTCTCTTGTGCTCGCTTTTGAACTTGTTTTTTTCCTTCTGAAACTGACATTTGCACGTTTAAGATCATTTATGTGCGTTTGAAATCTCTCTCTTCCATGCGCTCAATATCATAAAGCTACACTTGCACAAACTGCAGCAGCGTTAGAACTCTGCAAATATTCCAACCAACCAGAGACTAAAGTAGCAATACCAGCCAATCAGAAACTGGAGGCGGGCAGATTACTATCATGAATGGTGTCAAAAGCTGCACTGAGGTCGAGTAACACAAGTATAGTCACGCAACCCTGATCCCAATAGCAGGCCAATAGGAGGTCATTTACTACTATAACAAGTGCTGACTCTGTGCTGTGATGAGGCCTAAATCCTGACTGATACAGTTTGTTTATACTATTTTTATGTAGATATGAACATAGTTGTGTTAACTACTATCTTTTCCAGAATCTTAGATATGAAGGGGAGGTTTGATATCGGCCTGTAATTGGAAAGCTAACAGTGGTCAAGGTTAGGTTCCTTAGTTTAAAACTGCTAACTTAAAGGATTTGGGAACATACCCTCTGCTGAATGAAAAAGTTAATTATTTTCAACATGGATTCTGTTATTGCTGGAACTATCTGCTTGAGAAAATGCGTCGGTATAGGATCTAATTCACAGGTTGACAATTTTGAAGAAGAGATGAGTGAAATTAGTTCACTCTATTCAAGGGGTGTAAAGTGTTCTAGATTCTGAATATTCTAGGTTTTCCCAGACGCATTCATGATCATTAGTCTACTTCTGCTGGTGAGTTCCCGGAAAACTCTGTGCAGTTGAGAAATATACTTTATTATATACTGTAATATAGTACACACTCTTCTATAATACTGTATAACAAATGGGTTACCAGTACACTAAAGGTGTCTTTTAAAGGTTTCTACACTATAACATGTTTTTAAAACACAGTAATATAGAGACAGATTTCATTTATGTGTTTAACAGATTTAATTTGCACAAGGTTACAAAAAAGCAAACTATATTATTGTTTAGTTGCGTTCAAAAAACTGCACAAAATAAATATTAAACAGTAGTCTAAACACAGACAGACATTATTATTAGAGTATACAGGTACAGTATTAGTTTAAACCTGGTGTGTTGATTCTGTTACACAGAGACTAAAAAACAGGCCGAGAGCTACGGAGCCATTATACCTCAAGCAAAGTACATAAGATTTAACAATAACACATTAGACAATACATTCCATAGTTTAAACTATGTACTTAATTTTAAAATACCTAACAAAAACCATTACATTTACCTTATGCCAAGGAAAATTAAATATTAACGAAAACAACTAACGCATGCAACGATGCAGCTTTTCAGCCGTCAATTCAAACTAGAAGCGGAGGACTGGGGAGCCAATCAGAAAACAGACAGTCCGAATCTGCCCGCCTCCAGTTTCTGATTATCGTGCCAATTTTAGTCTCTGGTTGGCTGGAATAGATGCAGAGCTACAGTATAACACTGCTGCTGTTCGTGCAGGTGTAGCTTTATAATAGTGAGCGCAGAAAAGAAAGTTTAAACACACAGAAATTATCCTAAATGTGCAAAAGTGGTTTTCAGTGCGCAAGTTTGAGAGGTGAGAGAGAGAGAGATTTAGTGTGCACAAGAGAGTAGAGCACAAAATCTAAGCATAAATAAGTATGAATTAGTACATTTAAATTTACTACCATATATTAAAATTTGTATTCTAATGTTCTGTACATTTCTACAATGATTATTTCGAGCATATTAAAAAAAACATATATACTAAAGATAAATTGAAAAAAATTTTTTAAATAAGTGTACAGTACTTTAAAAATTAGACCAACTTTTTACTTAAAATATATTTTTATATAATATATTTTTGGAAAGTGTACTATAATACAAACCTTTTTTAAAGTATATTTAAAGTTTAATTCCAAATTTCTTTTTAAAAGCATGACATTAGTATACATAATTCGTTCCGGAAGTGGGCTTGTATTCCAAAACACTCATACATTAAAGCCATAAAA